>NW_026652285.1:37672496-38119356 GCF_009828535.3 Hylobates moloch
ATCTAGCCTCTTCTGCCTCACAGACCTTAAGATTGTATCATTTTAATTCAAATCAATTGGCCATTTGTCACTTAAAAAAACCCTGCTAGATATTATTCATGAAATAAATTGATGAAAGCATAATTTTAAGCTGTTTACTGATAGTGTTTTATTATGTTTGCTTCCTACATAGTATAAGCATTGAAATTAGGTGAGAGAAAGGAAACCATTTTCCGTTTTATTATTCACTAATAACTATGGGCTTGTCAGAAAGGTGCTCTTATTATCAAATATAATGAACTTATTTTATTGCATATTTTAATGTGTTTTTGTTGAATTTTGGCACTGAGGACAGTAGATATAGAGAAACTGAGTACAACTGATAGTTAACTCAATATTAATTAAAAATGCCATGAAAATGTGTTCCAATTAAGTGATAATATACATTACTGGTTAAATAAAGTCAATTGATATTTATCAGAATCAGTCTCTGTGGAATGACTGTGGCCTTCATGATCAAAGATATAGCATGACTTCTATGGCAGAGACATTGCTAATTATATGAAGACCGACCTTTGGTTAAATTGGATCAACCTACAATACAAAGAGGTTAGAATTCAAATCAAGTTATTACTAATATTATAAAATTTTAGATATCCTTAAAAATTGGGAAAATGTAGTTGTATTTTTTGAGGTATTCCTGCATGATAGGGAAGCCCAAACAATAGGCAGTATAAGGCAAGTGTTCAATGATGACCACCCACTCCTTTGTGAAGTCCTATTTCATTGACATCCTGCATAGTTTTCAGTATATAACAGAACCAGAGGCTTTAAAGTAAGCAAAGAAATTTTAATAGCAATATTGAAATAAATTAGTCATAGATTCATTTGAACTTCTTAATATTTATATACATTCCTTTTGAAATAATTTTCACATAACAAGAAATTTACATTTACTCTGAGAAATATAGGGTTCATTAATGGTTTTTAAGATTTTTAAAAAGTAATTTATTTTACCAAAACAAATATAAAAATGTAATACATAGCTGATAAAAATGTCAAAGTTCTCGAAACACTTAATTTGGTTCATTTTCTTTTTATTATTTTTATTTTATGTATTTTCAGAGAATGAGATATTTGATTTTTCCCTATATAAGATTTATTTATATGAGAACCATAGTTCAAGAGATTTAAGTTCTTTAGGATTAAGAATATTACTTTCATAGAATATATGCTTTCACAGAGTTTTTAGGAACAAATATTTTTTCTTCAATAAGAAATAGTTTTCTTTTATGTCAAACTCACTAGAGTAAAGTATTAGCTGGGATTGCTTTTTCTTATTACTGATTTCAATGAAGACAGATTTTTGTATGCACCCCCATGGCTTTCCCCCGAACACTCTGCCCTGAGGAGGGGCTTATCTCAGTTAAACCTTTTATGCATCTTAGCATAACTTAATGTTTTATCTGCTTCTCTAGGGGAGAGCTCTGCCTTTGCTAGCAAAGGGAGGCTTCCTGTGGTCCTGCGTGCCTGTGACTGTGCAGGTCAGTAAGTCTGATGTTAGGGTTCAGTTAGCAGATGCAGTGGTTCCCACAGTAAACTGCTTCTTCCTACCTTGCCTTTTTTGGGGGGTTAAGTTAATATACTAACCCCAATCTTGTATTTCTTCTTTTATTTCTCAATGTATTCATAACTGAATTGCAGAAAAGGACACTATTAATAAGGACCACTTTATAGAGTCCAACACAAATGATAAAAACAGAAAACCAAGTCATGTAGGCCTGGGTTTGAATCTCATCTTTATGTCTTATGTCACTCTCTTGGGCAAACCAGTTTCTCTAAACTTCAATTTTCTCATCTGTAAATGAGATGTATTGTACATAATATTTAGTCAAATATATATACTTTTAAAAAAATGAATAAAGTATAACTAGACAATATATAATTATGCATTATTGTTAAAAGTGAAAAGTTTTTAAATAAATGATAAAATATTTTTTTAAAAATACATGAAAGATATTTAAACTACTGCTTTTATATGATACATAATGCAGAAAACTTAGTACAATAATTTACACATAAAAGCTGAGTCCCATGGTATATAAAGAATCAAGCACTGGAGGGAATACTAGGGAAAAAGAGGTTTTAGGATAAAAGAAAAAAAAACAGTTTCTTTAATACTATGCTATGACCTGTAATGTTTGTTGATCATGTTTCTTAAATATTCCACCTGCCTAAGAAGAGATAAACAAATAAGAAAGAAATGGTATAATTCTGCTTTTAATCCTAATACCACTTTCTCTTAGTATTTCTTATAGTTGTTATTCTCTCTCTCTTTTTTTTTTTTTTTTGCTTTTTCAGAAGGGAAAGTTTTATATGGCAGCTTCTGGTCTACTTTGGTTCCATTGCTACTGATTAATTTTTGGTTATTTATAATATAATCGTTAGCTATGATTATTGGGATCATTAATGGAATATATATGTGAATGTTTATCTAAAATGAGATGGAACTTTCATGTATAGGTGATGTTGATAAATTAATAACTTGTATTAGGTAAGTGAATGGCTAGTGGAGATATCCCTCCAATTGCAGAAGTAAACAGATTAAATACATAGCTTCAGCTGTGGCATGAGAAAACAAAATGGAACACAAGCTAGGTTAGAAACATCAAGCCTACCTAATGAGATGAAATTTGTTGTGTTGTTCATATAACAGATGACATAAATAAAATAATGATGAACATTTCATGAGTCATAGGACAGTTCCTTGAATATCTTGTGGATGTGGACATGCTCTGGACAGTGAATGGTAAATTAATATTTATTGGTTGTCATCTATGGGTTTCTATTTGATCTATTGAGGTCATATGCTTCTTGGTGGATATTCATATGAAAGAAACTGATGCAATGGTTGATGATTACCACCTTTAACATTCTCCCTATTTTCTACCCAATTCCGACATTAAATTTTTTCTCTGTGGTTAGCTGATATCACACCTTGCTCTACTAATAGTGCTGCAACAAGCAAAAAAACAAGAATTTATGGTAAGTGGTGTGACAAAGATATAACTTCACATGGGTAAAGAATACACTTTGTAAAACTTAAGGTATTCTCCCAAAGCATGTAGGTTTTTCAGTTATTTTATTTTATCTATTATCACATGTAATTAAGGAAAGAAAGTCTCTTTGACAAATGGTGCTGGGAGCATTGTATTTTCACATAAAATAAAATGAACATTGACTCTTTCCTCACATTATACTAAAAAATTAACTCAACCTGATCACACACTTAAATGGAAAAACTAAAATTATAAAGATTTTAGAAGAGAACATGGGAGAAAATCTTTGTGCCAAGTAGCAAAGATTTCTTAGGACATAAAAAATTGAGCTATAAAATTAATACATGAACGACGAGCAAATTCAAAACTCACTCTTCAAAAGTTAGTATTCAGCAAACAAAAATCAAGGCCCAGAATAAGATAAAATATTCACTATATATATATAGTGAATATGCATATATCGTGAATCTTTATATATCATGAATATATATATCACGAATATATATCTGACAAAGGACTTGTATCCAGATTATATAAAGAATAATCTGGATGCAAGATTCTTGTATAAATATAGTAATATAACATATTCTTGTAAAATATATTCTTGTATAATAATATAAAGAATTCTTACAAGTCAATAAGCATGTAGTTTTAACAGTTACTGTACTATATATACTATTACATGCAATAAGGAATTCCCTGATTTTTAAAATAAATAAAAGAAATTATGACTAAATGCTGTACAACTCCCTACAGTCCAAAACATTCCAAGAAGTAAAATATAAAATTCATGACTACATAATCATATTGTGCTTTTCAAAAAACTATTAGATGGTGAATTAGATGATAAGCAAGGCTCTACTTGGAATGATGTTTAAAGATAATAAAGCTATGTCTCAAATACACTTTATGAATATAGTAACTTATTTTTAAAGATGAAATTCTCAAAGATAAAAGGGAAAGAGCCTAATATGAGATTTGAAAATTGAGTGTATCTCATGTATATTTTCTTAACCCCTAAGCATAGCATATTTTCTATTTACTTAGAAATGAAAAATTTAAATTAAATATCTATGTGTGTATACATATATATATGTGTGTATGTGTGTGGAGAAAGAGAAAGATAGTGTGAAATAATATCTTTATCTCTATATGTGTGTCACATTCAGTAAGGACACACACACACACAAAGCAAGAGAAAAATTGAATGTGTAAAAAGTGCCTGGGGAAATTACTCTGTGAACTGTCCTGTGTATTAGTCATTCTTAGTCGTTTCATAGGAGTTAATCTGCTGTCCCAAATTATATGTTTTTATAAATATGAGGCAGAGATTTAATTACACTACATATTTTCTTATTAGGATAAACAATAGCTAACTGTGATATGATGTTAATTCAATATGATGGAAAACATGTAATGAAATAAGACTTTCAAATCATATTAATGTAGATGTGCTATGCTTCATAATCCCTTTTTTTTTTTTTTTTTTTGAGATGAAGTTTTACTTTGTCGCCCCGGCTGGAGTGCAGAGTGCAGTGGCGCAATCTCGGCTCACTGCAACCTCCACCTCCCAGGTTCCAGCAATTCTCCTGCCTCAGCCTCCAAGTACCTGGGATTACAGATGCTAATTTTACTTGCTCAGCTAATTTTCATATTTTTAGTGAAGACAGCGTTTCACCATGTTGGCCAGGCTGGTCTCGAACTCCTGACCTCAAGTGATCCACCTGCCTTGGCCTCCCAAATTGCTGGGATTACAGATGTAAGCCACTGCGTCCAGCCCATGATCCTTTTCAACAGCATTATATTCAGTGGTTAATGACATGCACATCCTGGAGTGAAAGCATATTTTATTTGATCATGTGGGTTAAGCACTGACGAAATAGTGCAGTCCTGAGACTTGATTGCTGCACACATTCTTATTACTTGCTGGTTACTTAAAGAGAAGCTTACTGATTTCTTTAAGGAGACTAATAGGAAATAAATGAGTTCTCAGAGTTTATCAATTACAGAAGTAACAAAAATCATTCTAGTCCACATACTCTTCACAATACCAGTGGGTGGTAATGTAAAGGTGGAATTAACTGAGCCATTGCATAATCGCAGTCAAATACATGGTAGTGTGATGATGTCTAATGTTAAAAGTATGAGCTGGTTATTTAGATTAGATTCTGTGTTACTTCTGCAGATCAGTTGTTTATTTCTTTGTAAATGATAACCCCTATCGACTGAAATGGAACTAGGAATCCAATAGCTTAAAATACATGAGATCCTCTTGTTTAAAAGGTATAAGAATCCAATATTTTTAGCTACCTTTATCCAGGACTCATGAGGGAGCAGCACTTTACAAGTAATGCTAGAGCTTCTTGAACCAGTTGAAAATTTGCGCTTCTGAAAGCTTCGTGTTTAGTAGCTTAAATATCGCTTTCACACCAATTATATATTTAATCACACTCATTTTTTAATGTAAACTTTCTACATTGGGTCAAAATTTTTAAAAAATTACTTTTATGTTTTACTATGTGTGTGAGCATGTATGTGTGTGTGTATTTGCTGAAACAAAGTCAAAATGTTTAAAATAAACATATGCAGTTAGCCTGAGAAATTAAAAAAAAATCAGTTTCTAGACTGGATTTGTTTTTATTTTTTATTTGATTCCTTAACAGGGCTTCAGTGTTCATGTGAATCTTTGAATTTGTAGGTAGAAGAATACATTGGTGTGTACTTTTCTCAATACGATTTCTGTAGCTTTTATAAAATTATTAGATGGAGTTTTGATCTTCAAATATTACAAACTGTAACTTTGGAATCATCCTACCTTTTCATAAGACCTTACCTTTTCAAAGTTAACAGGTCAAATTTGATGTGAAAATATCTGTAAATTAAAAACTTGCCTGTCTACTAGCTGCATAGCTAGAGCTTCTAGAATGACAAGTGTTCACATTCTGACAATCAGCTATTTCTTCTATAACTCCATTTATGTTCAAATCAAATTTCACTTCAAGCATTATACCATTTTTGTTTCTCTGCTAGCTTCCATCTTTGTTGACCGATTCCTTTTCTCAGTTATCCATTTTTGTAAAATGTCATATTAGTTTATCACTGAGAGACAAAAAGGCAACGCGAATACATGTGTTGGTTTCTGTACTTGAACTGCACAATAGATGTGCAGTGATTAATTACCGAATTATTTGAAAGAAATGATGTGATTTGGTCACCAGTCATAATATGCATTTGTTACTTACATAGTGATTTGTGGATTGAAGAAATAAGAATAAAATTAATACTTTAGGAAATTACATTTAATATACTGTAGTAACTGAAACTTAAACCATGTTGTGTGGCACTGGTATTATTTAATTACGGTAACTGAAATTCATACATATCAGAATCACATAAAGTGAGGACTGTCTGTATTCAATATCCGGTAAAAATATTCTTCAAAAATGAAGGCAAAATACTTTTTTCAGAGCAACGAAAGAGGAGAGAATTTGTAACTGCCAGAACTTGTCTCAATAGAAATACTGAGGAGTGTTTTAGGGCTCAAAGGATATGATACCAGCCTTAGTGTAGGGAAACATACAACTACAGGAAAGAAAGAATACCACTGGAAGGGTTGTCTACACGGGACAGTAACTTTAAAAGAATATATAAATGTTCTTCATTTAATTTATCTAAAAGTCAGTTGACATTTTAATGCAAAAAAAGTCATCTGTTATGACGTTTATAACTTAGGAACATGTAAAATATAGATTTATATAATACTGCCAAAAATTTGATTGTGTAAAGGAAATTGAACTATTCTAGGTGCTTATATTTTACATGAAGTTGATATCACCTGTAAGTAGATTATGATAAAGCCAAAAATGTAATTCCTACATTAACGATTAAAACATAGGTAAGGGCTGAGGGCGGTGGCTCATGCCTGTAATCTCAGTCAGCACTTTGGGAGGCCAAGGCAGGCGGATCACGAGGTCAGGAGATTGAAACCATCCTGGCCAACATGGTGAAACCCCGTCACCACCAAAAATACAAAAATTAGCTGGGTGTGATGGCGTGCTCCTGTAGGCCTAGCTACTTGGGAAGCTGAGGCAGGAGAATCGCTTGAACCCCAGAAGTGGAGGTTGAAGTGAGCCGAGATGGCACCACTGCATTACAGCCTACTGACAGAGCAAGACTCTGTCCCCCCACACCAAAAAAAAAAGAAAGAAAGAAAAAACAGAAAACTAGGAAAGTATAGCTAGAAACATCAACAGAAGAATTAAAAGAGAATAAAATTTTTGAATAATTCAAAAAGGCAGAAAATGAGGAACATAGAAACCAAAATCAGATAGGAAAAATTGAACAATGGACACTACAAACCAATTCCCATCACTAATTCCACTAAATGTAAACTGACTAAATAGTCCTATTAAAAGTAGATATAATCACAGTAAATATAATAGGCAGTCTGAAATCTAAAAGAGATTAATTTGAAATATAAAGACAGGAAAACATTAACAGAAAAAGGGTGGAAAACAATATGCCATTCAAAACGTAAAAATAAGGCTATTTTGTCTACATTAATGTAAATGTAAACCTCAAGATAAAAACTATTAGCAGAAAAAGATAATTTAAAATAAAGATCAATTAATAAGAAAGATATGGCCGGGCACGGTGGCTCATGCCTGTAATCCCAGCACTTTGTGAGGCTGAGGTGTGTGGATCACCTGAGGTCAGGAGTTCGAGACCAGCCTCAACATGGAGAAACCCCGTCTCTACTAAAAATACAAAATTAGCCGGGCGTGGTGGTGCATGCCTATAATCCCAGCTACTCAGGAGGCTGAGGTAGGAGAATTGCTTGAACCTGGGAGGCGGAGGTTGCAGTGAGCCGAGATCGCGCCATTGCACTCCAGCCTGGGCAACAAGAGCGAAACTCCGTCTCCAAAAAAAAAAAAAATAAGAAAGATATAACAATCATAAATGTGTATGCACCTAATTAAAGAGGTACAAAATCAAAAAAAATTTATGAACTGTAAAAAATAAAGGGAAAACTGGGCAAGTTCATTAACATAATTGTGGATTTAAACACATCTTACCCTTGTGACCTCAATGATGCTACCTCATCTCTTAAAACAAGTACCTTGTTCTAGTTCAAATAAACGTAACACTACTTCTGTTTTAAAAAGTGAGACTTAAATTAGATAATATGTACAAAGTGCTTATCACAGGATTGTAGAGCACATAATACTATTTCTATAAGGAGTAGATGTTAATGTTTCCTGAAATTATAATTGTCCAACATATAATGAAGAAAAATCCATTCGAAAATCTTGGCATTCTACATATGAAAATAACTTTCTTGAGCATTGCCGTATTTTCTTGTTTCTTTTGATTGCTAAAATCTTCTATTTTTCCAATAACCCTTCTACCTTAATACTTTGCACTTTGGATTTTGGTCCTTACATTCTCAGAAATTGATCTCTGAAAGGTTGTGATGGCAGCAGGGGCCATCTGGAGCTGCCTCTGCCATGACACCAACTGCACTGCGGAAGGCGCCGCAGGGGCTGCATGCTCCACAAAGCTAGCACAGGAGCCGGGAGTAGGTGGAAGCCCCTCCTGCTTCCAAGTTGGAGGGGCGGGAGCCCCGCGCCCACAGACGCAGCTACAGCTGCTTAGCTGCAATGCAGACCTGGGCATCTCTGCACCCTCAGAGGCTCAGGAAGTCAGTCCCCTTGCTCCCACAGGCTCAAAAGTGCCTGCTCCCACTGCCTGACCTCTCCTCACTCCTGGCACCCACTCTAATTTTGGTGCTAAGCAGTGGCTGAGCCCAGGTGCTATCACGACCTGACTGGGTGTGCACACACTCAGTGCAGCACTGACACTCCAGCCCCCGCCACCTCTGCCCCTTCTGAATTTTGGGTACCTACGAGCATGGGAGGGAGGCCGAAGGTGGGTTGAGTGTGGCTTGGCATGGTTCCTGCAGGCACCACTAGGCACAAACAGCCTGGGTGCCATGGGCACTGTGGATGGCAGGTTAATGGTGGCAGGAGGCAAACAGGCTCCTGGGTGGAAAGGGATGGGTCCCCAGTGAAACCCCACCTCCAGGCCAGAGATGACTTGAGGCCCGGAGATTGGGCTGCCAGTTCCACAAACCAGCGTGAGAACTTGTGGTGCTTTTATGAGTTGCTCATAGCCACCCATGGACCAATTAGCATGCAATTCCTCCTCTCTGAGGTCCATAAAAACCCTGGGCTCAACCAGACTTGGGCAGAAAACAGGATGAACTGTCTACAGAGAGGAGCTACCCACTGTGGATCTCTTCTCTGCTGAGAGCTGAACACTCGCCAGGATGCCCTGCCTGCACAGAGCTACCCATCTTGGGTCTCCTCTCAGTTGATTGCTGAGCAGATGTTGGGACTACCTGTTGCGGGTTTCCTCTCTGCTGAAAGCTAAACGCTCTTTGGGATGCCTTGCCTGCAGAAAGGGGCTACCCACTGCAGGTCGTCTCTAAGCTGTTCTGTCACTCAAAAAAGTACCTCTTCGCCTTGCTCATCATCCACTTGTTCGCGTGCCTCATTCTTCCTGGTTGCAGGACAAGAATTCCAGACCTGGCAAGTGGCAGGGCAAGAGCTATAACACAAATAGGGCTGAAACACGCCCCTTGCTCACCACGTGACAGGCAAGAGAAGGAGAGAGAAGAGAAGGAGAGAAGAGCTGCAGCCCTTGAGGGAGCCCAGACCTAGGAACTCCCTGAGCCAGGGCTGTGACTCCCTCTTTGGGGCTCTTTGATTCCTGGCATCTCCAAGCCTCCAGGTGCCACTATGTTCCCTGGTGCCAGCCGGGTAAGCTGCTTGTGATATGCCTGGTCCAGTGGTAACCTTGCAGGGAGCTGGCACCTGTGCCAGTGCCTGGAGCTACACACTCCACTGCCACTGGCATGCCTGGCTGTGCCCAGTGGCTGGCTTCCATGCTCACTTGCTCACACACCCCTCACTGCTCCATCCCTAGCTCACTCTTGGCAGGCGTGGGATCCAGCCCGGTAGCATGAGCTGAGTACAACCTGCCAGGCCAAGTGGGTGGAATGAGCCCATCGGGCCAGAGCAAAACTCAGGCAAAGGTGCCACTGGCTATAGAGATTTCTGGCTTGAAAAGTGACACCCCAAGGATCCTGTGACAGTTGTGTCATCTTTTCCTAGATAGATTTCACTTCTTACTCTTTATTTTCTTTGATGGGTTGTTCACAATAGAAACTGAACAATCCATCAAAGAAAATAAAGTGAATGAAGGCAGCGTTTCAAAAGAAGAAAGGACTGGGCGTAGTGACTCACGTCTGTAGTCCCAGTACTTTGGGAGGCTGAGGCAGGTGGAACCCCTGAGGTCAGGAGTTCAAAACGAGCCTTGCCAACATGGTGAAACCCCATCTCCACTAAAAATACAAAAATTAGCCGGCATGGTGATGCACACCTGTAATCCCAGCTACTCGGGAGGTTGAGGCAGGAGAATTGCTTGAACCCAGGAGACGGAGGTTGCAGTGAGTCGAGATCACACCATTGCACTCTAGCCTGAGTGACAGAGTGAGACTCTGTCACAAAAAAAAAAAAAAAGAAGAAAGAAAAGAAAGGATGACTCTGCAGGCAGGTTGTCCTTTCTTCTTTTGAAATACTGTCCTCCTTGTGGCTCTATATCATTCAGCTCTTTGAAATGCTCTCATGTCTTTGAGATTCTTCTCTCAGCTATTTTACTGTTCGTATTTTTTTTCTCACCTTGGGATGATGTCTCTTTAGGGTCTGATTATTTTGATGTGACCTTGTCTTTCAAAATATACACTTGCAGATCTTATGCATTCTCATTATCTATATGATCACTTCACTCTTGATGATTATAATCCAAATGTTCAGCTCCAAAATATAAATTTATTCATTCATCTTAATTTAAAAATAGCATATTGTTAGCACTATGATTAACTATGCAAGAAGTTTTCCTTTCTCCTCATTTATAGCAAATTTAAATGTTACGATAATTTTTTTCTTTTACAATATTTTTGGAATCTGTCAGCACTGATTATCTTGTTGACACCCTCACCACTCTGTTTCTGTATTATGACAATAGTTCTTTTTCCAGAATCTAATTTATTATTTCCTTCTTCCTTCCAATCGATCCTATAACCTGTACTCATGTCAGTCTTCTTTAAGCAATATCTACCCCCATAGTACTAGCCTCCTTTACAAACATCAATGGCTGCATAGTAAAAATATCAATCCAAATTACTGTTTGATGTTTTCAGGTTTTCATAATCTAACTCAAGCAGTTTTATCTGCCTAACCTTTCAAATATAAATTCCCACAATTATTCTTGATGGTCCATGTATCTTAGTTTTCTCTTCTTGTGAACCAGCTCTCTCCATGATTCTTTTTCCTGGCTCATCCCAAGTTTCTGCCCCATACTAGAAAATCCTTGCTCACTCTCTCAACTTCAGCTCAGGGTCCCCTCCTATGAAGCTTCTGCTTATTTTACTGCCCTTATTTTCTTATTTAAGTTTACCTTCTGTGTCACATAATAGACTATTTTTTCCTAGATACTCTGATTATAACTCATTTTCCTATACTTAGCAAGGATTCTGCGAGTCATATTTTGGCTTTGCTAGTTGGCTGCCTCTTAGTTTCTGCCACTGGAGATGCTAGGGGAAGACTGAAAAGTCAGAAGAGGAAGGGTTTTGCCTCTTATTGTTTTGTTCCCAGTGTCAGAACTGCTTTTTGTTTTTGTCAGCATCATCATAGTGGCATATCTGGACTTTGGTGATTACAGTTTACTAATGGCAGTTGATTTCACTATCAGCTTTCTTTTAACACCCCAGATCCAGCCTCATAATGACCTCTTATGGGCGTTAGAACCATCTTTCTTGTAGTCCTTCCTCAAATCTGAGTATGGGATCTATGCGGTCCTTCCTCTGAGGTCCTGTGGCATCTGTTCCAGGCATACAGTGCCCCCTTCTTACAAGTCAGATCTCCAGTTCCACAGAGCTTCTCCTTTGGGCTTTTAAACATCAATAATTTTAACCTTTTTCCTCTGTTAGCTTAGCCTAAGGGGTTGTTAAGTGCTTCCTGCAGTTACTGCTACTATGACACTTTAATATTCCTCTGTTTGTTGTAACAGTTCTCTGATAATGTTAGTAATTGCTTTCATTAAAATATACCTGGTAAAATAACTGGAGTAGTATCTGTCCCCTGACTGGACTCCATTTACTAGACCTCATCTCTAAGCCATCTCTCCTCCCTATATGCTCTATTATGCCATCTGTTAATTTAAGATATTTATTTATATTTGAGTTTTCTCTCAAAATAGACTGAGTTTCTTGAAGGCAGGATACTTCTTCTTAGTTTTGTACTCTCAGAATTCAGAATATAGCCTGATGCACTATATTTGTCAAATGAACAGAAGAATAAATGACAGCACTAAATTATCCCAATTCTATGTCTGTCATGTGGTGATGAAGCATTCTGGAAGCCTAGTTTTGTAAACTGCGTCTCAGAGCAGACCAGGAAGCTGTCTAGCTGGAAGGAGCACCAGCTACTTAATCAATGACTCACTACTTACTTAGGTTTCCATCACTGTCTGGGAAAGGACAAAAAGATAACTTTCTTTCCTCTCCTGCGAGTGTGTGCTACATGAACTCTTCTGAGGAAGAGATCTTATACCTTCATACATTTAAAAATGTTTTTAAACTCTTATGATTAAAATATATAACAGGATATATTACTAATTAATTAATAGAAATTATACTCAATTGATATTTGACATGGTTTGGCTCTTTGTCCCCATCCAAATCTCATGTTGAATTATAATCACCACATGTCAGGGAAGGGACCTGGTGGGAGGTGACTGGATTATGGGGGAGGTTCCCCCCTGTTGTTCTCCTGATAGTGAGTGAGTTCTCCCAAGATCTGATGTTTTAAAAGTGTGTGGCAGTCTCCCGACCCCCAACTCCTGCTCCACCATGGTGAGGCATGTTTGTTTCAGCTTCACTTTCTGCCATTACTACGTTTCCTGAGGCCTCCTAGCCATGGTGTCTGTTAAGCCTGTGAAACTGTGAGTTGATTAAACCTCTTTTCTTCATAAATTACCCATTCTCAGGTAGCTCTTTATGGCAGTGTCAAAATGAACCAATACAGTATTCCTTAATAAACATTAATCATGTTATGAAAACTTAATGTTATTATGCATTGTAATATTTTCTACAATAGTCATTTTTATTTCCTATGATTGATCATTGAATAGAACACATCAATTTAGTAGCCTTATCTGAGATTCTAATTCTATATTTATTTTTAAAATAATCTGAGTTATTTAAAAAATTTTATTTTCTGAGAAGAAAATGTAAAAACATAGTTTTTATATTTGTCGAAAATTTGTTTGAAATTTTCTTTGAATTACAATAAAGTAAAATATATATGTATATATATATGGTATTAGCTCCTTGGACCACACAGACTGCCTAAATAAAATATTCATGTGCCATTTTCAGAGAAAATCTTTTAAACATTTTAAAGAAATAGTCAAGAATATAGATAATGAGAAAAAGTAAAAGCATGGTTTTTACAGAACTATTTAAATATGCACAAAATTACGTGAATTGAAGCAGTTTACACTCCTCTAGGCATTTTAACCCAAAGCAGACATGAAGGGATATGCATAGTACACTCTTAACACAATTATATTATTCATGTTATATCACTATTTTTTTCTAATCTTAGTTTTCTTTCTTAAGTCTGACTCTTCTTCTTTTCTTTGTCGTGATCCATGTACATAACCAACCTATAATTATTTGTTAATCTCTTATTTAGGCTGAATATTACACAGAGAAAAGAAAGTGCCATTTTATTAGGAAATGCATTTTGTTTATTCATGATCTAGTTTAAGAAGTTTTTCTCAGATAACATGAAAAATTGAGTGTACACTCTATTCAACAATGAACTGATTAATCTTTTCTTCCCTCACAAGGGATGATAGCCTATGCATTTCATCCTCTGTTTTGTATGGGCCTAACACTACCTTTCTAGGAGGAAAGTCTCAATCAATGTCATCGGACCTAACAGTTCAGATTTCTGTTTTCTAGAAACAATTGACTACAGTTATATATCATCTACATTCTTTTTTTCACTGCTGTGATCTCATTCTTCTGATAACTAGATTTCACACAGTAGGATTCAGCAAGGTCAACAGTTAGACACCTTGAACTCATCCAGTAGTCCACAGGATTGTCACTTGATTAAATGATAAGGCAAAAACACATTATTAAGAATCTAGAGAGGTAGAGAGCATAAAAAGGAAAGGCACAAATTATAACATCTGTAAAAGTCAGCGCGACTTGTTTTAAAAAATCAGTATTAGGCAGCATATGGCTAGGAAAATAACATTCTTCCCCAGGGATTGCTAAGTGTAGCATAATAAGTGCAACCTTTATAGCCAGCAATTAGTCTGCCATGCAATGCCTTCAGCGGAAAATGGAATTACCAACAAGACTCCATCCTTATCAAGAAGCCATATATGCTATTAATAAGCAGCCTATATCTTTTCTTTCTTATTGTCTTTTTAAAATCAAAGGAAGCCCAGGTTGAATTGTGTTAAGTAGAGAGAAAGTGTTGCCTCTGCTTGGAGTTAAGAAGAGTCAGTCAGTTGTGATCTGTGGCTAAATTTTTCTAATAGCTATTTAAACTCTTCTTATGTTTTCTTATCAATTGATGAGACAATACTTTGACAATTTAAAAGTAAAACATATATCTGAATCTAAGTTGAGTGTTTATGATATCATTCTGCGGCATTAATGTCTAAGCCAAATCTTTTTCCTTTGTGAGCAAGCGCAGCCCTAAACATAGTTGGAAGAGGAAGAAATATGCCTCCTATTATTTACTTATTTTCGTGATATGTTTCCTTTGTATTATAGATATCAGTTTGTCATTCCACATCAGTAGAAATGGTCTGGGAGAGGGAAGGTAAATTATTCACACTGTAATGTCAACAGTCAGCAATGCATGGTAATAACACAACCTTTTCTTTTTGTATATTTTCCATGCATTGATCCATTTTTCTAGAATGTTCACTCTTGTCTTACGTAACTGAAAAAAACAGACAAACAAACAAACAAAAAAACTTGTCCTTCATGTCTCAGCTCTAAGTTCCACTTACCTGTTCAGGATGGGTGTGGTGGCTCATGCCTGCAATTTCAGCCCTTTGGGAGGCTGAGGTGGGAGGATAACTTGAGCCCAGGAGTTCAAGACCAGCCTGGACAACATGACAAAACCCTGTCTCTATAAAAAATACAAAAACATTAGCCAGGTGTGGTGGTGTGCACCTGCAGTCCCAGTTACTCAGGGGACTGAGATAGGAGGATTGCTTGAGCCTAGGAGGTGGAGGCTGCAGTGAGCCGTAATCATGCCACTAAACTCCAGCCTGGGTAACAGAGTGAGACCTGCCTCAAACAGAAAAGAAAAAAAAATTCCTCTCACCTGTTCAAATTGCTGTGTGGCCCCTATTCCTAGGCCAAGCACAGATGGGTGCTTACACCTTGAGTGTACCGTGCTTCAACTTTAGCACTGTCACCTCTAGACCTTAAGTTGTTCAAAGTTAGGTTAATCGTCCGTGTGTCTTTGTATTCACTAGGCTAATGTAGTATCCTATGCATAGTGAGCACTTAATAAGCCCACTGAATGATTTCATGTGCTAATAAATTAACAAGTATAAAATTACTTAACCAGATTTATTTTCAAAAGAGACAAATAGATTTCAGAATTTTAGCCACTAGAACACTTTACTGAGAAAATGTATTGATTATGAGGAAAACCAGCCAAGTATCCATGGAATCTCAGCTTTCCTATGTGATTATTCTTGTTTGAGATATTACTTCTTGAAATCTCTTATAACTTGTAACACTGAATGATTGCCCAGGTGTTGCACTTGTCACTAGACTGAATTTGTTCTCCAAGACACAGCCTTCTAGTGCTTCTGCTGGGCTCACCCCTCTATCAAAACATCCCTTTACTATGTGACACTTCAGTATGGGTCGTCATTGTGTGCCCAGTTCATGTTCTGGGTTTCTGTTTGTTACACCCCATCATTTGTACTTCAGTAACCTATAAGTAAAGGTAGTCTTTCTTCACTACCACTTAATCTCTCCATAAAGCTCTATTTATGAAACTGTAAATGATAACTTGATTTTTACTGCTCATTGACGGTCTTCTGTCTTCTATGTTATTTCTTATTTTGAAAGATACACTGCTTCTCCTAATGATCATGTTATTTAGCTTTTTGAAATATAGTGGCTGGTGTTTGCAATATTTTGTGGAAATCAGGTCTTGCCGATTTCTAAATCAGGCCTTGCTGAATACTAAATTCCTGCTTTCAGTATGTGTGATTAGGACCCTCCACCTAGAGTAGACAAGTCTAATGACAAGCCCTGGCACTCTATTTCTATCCCAGGAGTCATGATAGGTCCTGGTCATGTCAATCAGCAGAGGCTAAGAATCACTCAGGTAAAAACCAACAGTGGTAACAAAAGTGAAAGAAACTTCAGTTAGAAAGCAAATTAAGGGACTTCTTTTTTAACCTACATGATAAACTCTATAATGGCAGTGAAATATTTTATTTGTCTCTGCAATTTCTGTTCCTAATGAGTACCTGAAAAAATGTCAGATATTTTAAATTAAATTTTAATTTTGACTTTACATTAAAAGTCTATATTTCTTAATTATTTAAATCTTCAGTAGTTTCAGAACTTTCAGCATATTTGTTACTAATCATCAATTCATAGTTGAATATAATTTTAAACAAGTAGGAATTTTTTAATAAGCAAATAAAACATGTATTACAGTAGAATATTGAGTAGCTTACTTAGGAAAATTTAATATGATACTCATGCCTCTCTGTTAGCAGTTGCCATTTTCTTTTTATTAATTCAGGCATTATTCTTCAGGCTCCACAGATACCCAAGGAGTTTCACATACTGAATCCAGGGAGTCTATGGACATGAAGGCAGGAAAAAAAAATCATATTTTTTTCAGTAACATTTACTTAAATTAAGTGTTTTATTGGGGTTCCCTATGAATATAGGCAAGAAAGCATAGAACATTAATAACTGTGACTTAATCATCAGAAGATATTGCAGGTATTTCTGTTTCATGTTAGAGGTGCTGTATATATAACTTATGATTATCACTAACTTGGGATTTCATTAGTTATAAACCAAATTCCTCATCACGGTTCAACTCATTATTTCTGTCTACAAATATTTGATCAACATTAACCTCCCAGTACCGGGAAAACTCCACACCTAGTAGTCATTTAGCAAATTAAATCTTGAAATCATGTGTTCTTACAATGGTTACGTAGATAGATATGCCACATTCAAATACTCTCAATTCTCAATTGTTTGATCAATATATGGAAAGAGGTGAGTAATTATCATTATTTGTCGTTAAAACATGAGAGTTCAAATGAGAATACTTAATTCAGAGAGTGTAACCTTTTATAAGACATATAGACATGTAGAATAGAAGAGTTAGCAATTTTCACATAGGCACATGTTTAAAAAAAACAAAATTTAAGTTTAAATTTCCTATATTTCAGTGTGTTACTTTGTTAATCAATTTATTAAGATACATGTTACTAAATAACAAATATTATTTTACACTGTTGATAATATGTTTTAATATAATTGATTTTGTAATCTTATGGGATTTTATATATTTAAAAGTATTATTCTAATAAGATGGCAAGGGATGCATTAGCTTCACCAGCTATCCATAAGAGTCCATGGAACAAAAAAAATCTAGAACATCAACTCTAATGCTTTTGTTTTTAGTAAATGTATCTAGCAATTATCCCTAGTTTCATCCCTGCATATTACAATTTATCATGGATACCTTGAATGTTTCCTTTTAAAAAATTCTCAAGAACCAGATTAATACAATGTGCTACTGATTTCTTTATATTTTCTGGATGTTTTAGTGAAGCAAAAGATATTGTGCAGTTATAAATGACATTCCTTGAAATTATATTCACTATATCATATTCAAACTTTTATGTAGGAAGAATGGAACGTAATCATTGAATTCACAGGTCTATTATATATAATATATAATATACATTTTGTAATTGAAGCACATAATGATTTGACAATTATTCTACCTTCTGTCACAGTTCCAGCAAACTAATAGCATAACATTGCTTTATCAGAGAATTCTAAGACTTTTGTTAACTCATCCGTTATTGCAATTAAAAATGGAATATCAAAGTAACAGCAAAACAAACTGATAAGAACTAATATAAGTTCATGTACTGAATCTGTACATTTTCATAGTTTTCTGAAGATTCTTGTAAATCATAGGGGTAGAATAACATAAAAAACATATTGCATACAGACATATATAATACTTAGAATAACATAGAGTAGCAATATTTTATTTGTATATTAAGACATCTGTTGACACTTCCTACGTCATATCTTGATCTAGGAAATTTTTAACGATTGTTTCTTCTTTGAGGGTCAGTATCCACCACATTGCTTGGAACTTTCTCTAAGTCCTATGCCTATCTTTGGCAGTTTCTCTAGATTATTACTGGGCTGCCACAATTTCTCTAATGTGAAAAAAGTGAATTTCTTTTCTCATTCTATAGAGACATGTCGATTTTTTTCACTTCTAGCCAATCTTACTATGTTCTCATTGTTATGACTTCAGAACCTTCACTTTCCATTTGTGTGATTTTAAGCAATTTAACTTTTTTCTTTCTGCATTTTAATTTCATCATTTGTAAAATGAGAATAGTACTTATTTCAAAAGTTAATGAAGTTAATAAGTTAATAAATGTCAAGCACTTAGAAAAGTGCCAGCCCATAATAAGTACTACATGAGCATTACTTATCGTGATGACGATGATGATGATTATAAATAACATTTTGGAACATGAATGAACATGGCTTGTCTGGGAGTATTGAAAATCCTGTGCTGTCTAAAAAAAGGATTATATTGGTAAGAGTTAAAAGATAGTTTGATGTAGAACAAATAAAGATAGACTGGGAATTAGAAAACCTGGGTTTTAGCCTCCTCCCCACTACTATGAGGAGTGTGGTATTTGTTTTTTATTCCTCCCTGGATCCCAGATTTCTTATCCATAAACAAATACTATCTCTTCAAGAATCATAATTATAAAATAAAAGTTATGAAATTTGAAAGGTTTACAGTAATCTGGGAAATATTAATATCCTAATGTTAAATTAATAATTTGATTTTATTGGGTAATGCAAATAATTCATGAGTTCTGAATACAGTTAGACTCGAAGTCTGATTACTCTTCAAATATGTGACATCGTTCTAAGGGCAGATGCATGAAGTAAATATGCTTCATGGATGTATGGTTCAGTTTTTACAAGTTTTGGAAGTAGCTTCAATTATTATAATTTATGGTACAATTGCGGGTATTACATTTAAGATGATGTATTAGTCAGCTTGGGCCCCATAACAAATGCCACATCATAGCTGCTTAAACAACATAAATTTGTTTTCTCATCATTCGGGAGCCTTTCAAAGTCCAAAATTAAGGTGTCATCAGGGTTTTTTTCTGGTGAAGCCTCTCTTCCTGGCTTGTGGATGGCTGCCTTCTCTCTGTGTGCTCACATGTCCTTCCTCTCTGTACATGCAGGGTTGGGTGGGGAGAGAGAAAAAGAGGGTGTGTATCTCTTCTTATATGGACACCAGCTCTTGGATTATGGTCCCACTCTTATGATGTCTTTTAACCTTAATTCCATTAATACTTAAAGATCTTATTTTCAGATTTAGTCATATTGGGGGTTAGGGTTTTAACATTTATATTTTGGGGGAGATACAATTCAGTCCATAATAGATAATATCTTCCCCTCCTAGACACTTTTACTATGATTCATGTAAAGGGTCACTAGGTGCTCTTGGTGCCTTGATTAATAACATTTTAAGTTTTTTATGGAGTAATATTTTGCAATCTTGAAGCTTGTGAAATTCATGTCATACAAAATAAAATGTATAAATGATTTTTTCAGTATTTTCAAATTACTAAAATATTTAGCCTGGATAGTTCTTTTTCCAGAGACTGAGCTACTTCTAAGAAATACTAGGGGTTCCTTGAGTTCAATTTGCTAAACTTGTGTTCTTCTGGCATTATTATAGCTGCATTCTTGTCTGATTCTATGCACTACACTAAAATAATCTTGTCTTTTGGGACATCATTACAGTTTATATAACAGTAGTCTAGTCTATAAATCCAATTCACAACAATACATAGATAGTTATTAGCATAAGTAGATTGAGTAGCATACCAAGTGTCGGAAATTGGAGCACTCCACATTCCCAGTGTTAGCAGTAAGAGCATACGACAACTCTCCAACCCACTTAGTGGTTAGAGGTGACCTTTTTTGCTAGTAAGAGGACATGGGGCATTTTCCCCTCTAAGTTCTAAACAAATGCTGTGGTAACTATTAATTATATTAATACATGAGCTTTGACTTACAACATGATTTTTGCTTAGTTTTTAATAAGCATTGTACTCAACAAAGATGTTAGTACAAATACCAATTATACAGTAGTTCCCTCCTGGCTTCTCCAACACATGTACACTCTGAGTCATGTATCTTCTGCAATAGTAGATTTTCAATGATTGAGAAGGGCTCAATCAACCTCTGCAGTTTCTGTCTCAAACCCCTGTGATATTACATATTAAAAAGTAGATTCAAAATAAATAATAAACAATAACACAATGAATATAAACAAAAGAAATTAAATCTGGGTTATGTCAATTCTGTCATTCTATGTGACCGTTTGTAGTTTTTGTTTAAAACTTAAAAGAATGAAACAGTAGAAACTGCAGATTTTACCAAGGATGAAATATTTAAGGGAATCTAAATAATATACTTAACATTAAGTTTTGGTGCATGATTTATTCCTTTTAACTGACTTTCATCTTTGCTGTAAGCCAAGGCTTTGAATTACAGCCATTTCTACTCCTGTTTGTATACCATGATACCGTGAGCTTTACTAGGTCAACAGCCATGTCTTATTTGCTTTTGTCTTCCACAATTTAACACAGGATTTGCACTTGAATTATTAAATATCTCTCCTGTAAGGAAGATAGAATTAATTATCATTAGAAATAAATCAACTATTCAATATCTGAAATAAGAGTGAGAATGTAGAACCTCAGTATCTCTTCCTATCCAGACTATTATAACATTTTTTCTATGTGGTCTTCTTCTTTTTTATTTCTCCAACTGTCATTTTCCTGATCCAAAAATTAATACCCCCAAAGTCTGGTTGCATTAACTTTATTAAGAAAATCCATTGTTTGTCAATTATCTTCTTGAAAGCAATCACAATACACAGAATTTCCCTAGCATGGTTCTATTTTTTCCTATATTTCCTATAAATCTTTTTCTTTCCTGACTTACCTCCTCCAAAGACACTGCACTCTAGCACCTAAAGCTGCTTGCTTTCCCCAGTGACTTTCCATGTCCCTATGACTATATATTTGCTCCTTAATGGGTAGAATGTCTTCTTTGTTCTTTTGCCATCCCTTCATTCAAATGACACTACCTTGGTGCCCTGTGCCTTATTTGAATACTTCCAGCAGTTAGCTCCACATTTTATTGCTCCATTTACACCTTGAATGAGCTGTTATTGTAGCACTTATATCCAGTTACAAGAACTACTTTTTGGTAAAGCTTTGTCTGTATTTTTTAAAATATGATCAGCAATGTAGAACTGTGGTTGAGAATAAGTATAGAGACAAATCCACAGTGAACACAAGATGCCAAGGTGAAACTAACAAATTTTAAATGAAGGTAAAATAAGAGAAAATATAGCTGTATCTGAATGTGACATAATGAAAGCACTGAAAAATAATCTACTTGGCTTTTCATCTCCGGTGTTTTCTGTGCTAAATCACTATTACCATCCTGATTTTACCCTTGCAGCAGCTATAAATAGGCAAGCCTGCAACTTTTAAAAAATAGCCTCAGGGAACCCAATCACTGGAGCAATAATATTTCAATATTTATATATCAATGCCCTGTAAAATCCTTGAAATTGAGCATTTATTCAACTTTAATTTGTGATTATTCATACAATTTGCTGTTACAGCAATAACTGCCTTCTTCTGTGAGGAGTGCTTTTTTGAAGATTTGACTAATAAAACTCAAGGAGAGAAACTATAAAGAAGAAGGCTCAAGTAAACCTATTAATTATATTAGTGCAAAGTGGCTTGATTTTTTTATGACATGAATGTATTAAAGTTTGAATTTTTATGATATGTGGAATTCAAGGGATTATTTTTTCAGCTACAATGCTGTTTACACTTCAAAATTCTATGATGTTTAGCAGAAGGGGGGAGATATTCACACAAAGGACTAACATTCAGAATCTACAAAGAACTCAAACAAATCAGCATGAACAAAAACAAATAATCCAATCAAAAGTGGACAAATGACATGAATAGACACTTTTTGAAAGAAAAAATACAAATGGCCAACAGACATGAAAAATGCTTAGCATCACTTATCATCAGGGAAATGCACATTAAAACCACAATGAGACACCACCTTACTCCTGCAATAATGTCTGTCATTAAAAAGTCAAAAAATAATAGATGTTTGCATGGATATGCTGAACAGGGAACACCTACACACTGCTGCTGGGAATGTAAATTAGTACAACCTCTATGGTAAACAATATGGAAATTTTTCAAAGAACTGAAAGTAGATCTACCATTTTATCCAGGAATCCCAATACTGAGTGCAAAAGAAAATAAGTCACTATATTAAAAAGACACCTGCATACATACGTTTATTGCAACACAATTAACATTGCAAAGATATGTAACAAACCTAAGTGCCCATAAACCAATGAGTGGATAAAGAAAATGTGGTATATATACACCATGGAATACTACTTTTCCATAAAGAAAGAATGAAATAATGTATTTTGCAGCAACTTGGACGGAGCTTGAGGCCATGATACTAAGTGAAATAACTCAGGAATGAAAAACCAAATGCCATATGTTCTCACTTATAAATTGAAGCTAAGCTATGGGTACATAAATGCATTTAGAGTGGTATAATGGACGTGGAGACTCAGAATGGGGAGGGACAGTGCACTAAAATCCCAGACTTCACAACTATACAACTCATTCATGTAATAAAAAAACACATACCCCAAAAACTATTGAAATAAAAAAATATTAAACCTAAATAAATTTTTAAAATATAACCATATCCCTTTTCCAAAATATTTTGATACTAGATTTTAGTGTTTAGATTTTTTCAAATATTTATCTAAGACATCTAATGTAAAATTTCTCTTTCAAACATTCCAGCTTTTCAGAGAATCGGCTTGCTATGACTACACTAGCCTTGAATATAGGACTCAAGTCATTAAAAATCAGCTAGGTTGAATGATTAGATACAGTTATTGTAAAGCCAGGATTCTTTCTATGCCTATTGACCAAGAGGACCCCAACATTTCTCTCAGGTTGATTAAACTTAGACAGTTGGTTATTGTCCTGATTCTAGCACCTGACCTCCCTTTTCTTAGACCAATTTCCTCAGAAAACTTGTAATTGTAAGTATTTTCTTTGCTCTTTTGAGGTATACCTCTTTTTAAATGACTCCTACTAGTTTTACAACCTAGGAATTTTTTTTGTTTGTTTGTTTGTTTGTTTGTTTTTCAAAGTCCTAGGAACCATCTCTTTGAAGTGTAATCATCAGGGAAGATGGCCTCCCCATCTCCTACTGTCTATGGGAGAATAAGAGGCTCACTTATGTAGGCAGTGGGCATGTTCTCGAAGTTCTAACACTACCTTCCATGATGAGGATGAGAGAAGACCAATTAGCCAATACAAATGGCCTATAAACCCACCTCCCCGCACATACACACACCAGCCCTTAAAAACTCTCCAACTCTTTATTTCAGCAGAGTTGACTACAGTCTCTGTCCCCTCATTGCAATAGCCTTGAATAAAGTCATTCTTGCCTTTTGAAATTGTCTAGTGAAAATTTTGCTTTCATATTTATACAAGAAAATACAAATATTTTCTGACTCTGAGTAATGGATTCATTACCCATAACATAATTCTGTGCAGAAATAAAAAAAAAAAAAAACCTATCCTAAAAATCATGTGGAACCAAAAAAGAGCCCGAGTACCCAAAGCAATCCTAAGCAAAATGAACGGAGCTGGAGACATAACACTGCCTGACTTTAACATACTACAAAGCTATAGTAACCAAATCAGCATAATGTTGGTATACAAGCAGACGCATAGACCAGTGGAATAGAGTAGTGAACCCAGAAATAAATCCATGCATTTACAGCCAACTGATTTTTGAGAAAGGCACCAAGGTTAAACATTGGAGAAAAGACACCCTCTTCAATACATGGTGTTGGGAAAACTGGAAATTTATATTCAAAATAATACACATTTATTAGGCAATTATAATTGCTATGCTAAAAGGGGGAGAACATTGAATCATATAAAATGTTAATTAAAACACTAGAAGGCAGTAAAAAGCACAGAAGAAAAAGAAGAAATAATGAACAAAGACAATAAATAGAAAGGAGTTACAAAGATGGTATATGTTAATCAGACTATATCAATAATCTCTCTAAATGTAAAACTTTTAAATACACTAATTAAAAAAGACTGTCATATTAGATACAAAAGGAAGATTCAACTATATCTTGTCTAAAAAAAAAACCACTTTATGTTAAATGCACAGATAGGGCAAAAGTAAAGGGATAGAGAAAGATATTGCATGCTAACACTAATCAAGTCAAAGCTGGAGAAGCTATATTAATATCAGGCAAAGCAAACTTCAGAGCAAGAAAAAACATCAGGAATAACAAGGAACATGGCATAATAAAAAAGGGGCCAATACTTTAAGAAAATATAGTAATCCTGAATTTGCATATGTCTAACAACACATAATCAAAAATATATGAGGCAAAGACAAATATAATTGCAAGGAAAAATAGCTGCATCCACTATAGCAGTTGTGACTACAAATCCCTTTAATTAATAATTGACAGATCCAGTAGGTAGAAAATCAATGTAAATATATTTGAACTGAACAGTCCTAGCAAACAGTTGGATCTAAATGACATTTATAGAATATTTCATCCAACAGAAGAATGCACATTCTTCTCAAGCTCAATGTATAATTCACCAAGATCATATCTGTACCATGAACCATACTTTAACAAATTTAAAATAATAGAAATTTTGCAAAGTATTCTCTCAAACAAGATAATTAAACTAGAAATCAATTATAGAAAGAAAGATGGAGAAGCCTAAAATATTTGGAGATTAAAACCATACTTCTGAATAACACATGAATCAAATTAGAAGTCTCAAAATAATTTTAAATATTTGAACTAAATTAAAATGAAATATAGAACCAAGTCAAGTGAGTGATTAGGAGGAATTGTATATCATTGAATGTGTATATTAAAATATCAGAAAGATGTAAAATTAGTAACAAGGTTCTACCACAACATAATTAAAAATTAAAGCAAATTATAGCTAAATAAACAGAAGAAAAGAAGTAATAAAAGTCAGAACAAAAATAAATAAAAAAGAAAACAGAAAAATAGAAAAAAAATCAATGAAACAAAAATTTAGTTTTCTGTATAGATCTCTAAAATTGAAAAGCCCTAACCATAGTAAGAAACAAAGAGAGAAGATCCAAATTACTAATATTGGCAATGAAATAACAATTACAATTGATCCCATGGATATTATAAAGAAAATGAAAAAACATTATTAATAACTCCATGTGCAATATTTGATAATTTAATTGAAATAGGGCAATTCCTTGAAACACACTACCAAAACTCTCAAAAGGAGAAATCTACAATATGAATAGGTATTTATCTACTAAAGTAATTGAATCAATAATTAATAACTTTCCAGAATAGAGAGAATCAGGCATAGATGTTTCCTCTGGTGAATTCTACAAAATATTTCAGAAAGAAATAATATCAATTTATTACAATCTGTTCCAGAAAATATGAGTAGAGGAACACATCCTGATCAATTCTATAAAGCCAACATTACTATAATACCAAATAAAACAAAACATTACAAGAAAGGAAAACTACAGACCAATAGCTCATATAAATTTAGATTCAAAATTTGTTGACAAAAAGTAAACAAACTGAATCCTACAATATATAAAAATAATTATAGGCTGGGTTGCAGGTGCTAAACTGGCTCTCCAAAGCACTAAGACTCATTTAGAGTCAGTTACATAGAAATACAATCACCAACATCATGAGAGGCCACAGCATCTTTCTCAGATCTTCATCATGAAAACCTGTGTCTTGACCTGATGCCCATGAACATGTGGATGCCTTTAAGAGGGCAGCCCAAACATATTATCTCTCTCATGCTGTTCCACACTCAGCCTCAAGCAATTCATTGTATTTACTGTTGAAGCTTTCCTGCAAGTTTATGTCTGCAGAAGCCACTGGTTTGGAAACAAAGACAGTCTACCAAACCCACCTTATACCACAATCAAACCCACAAGGGTATCAAAGAAGATTAAAGCAAAAAACCCCATCCAAATGAAACCAATTTCAAAGAATAAAGGAATATTGGCCCACACAGATGAGAAAGAACAAGTGCAAAACTCTGGCAGCTCTTCATACTGTCTTCATACCTCCAAAGGAGCAAAATAGTTCCCTGATGAAGGTTCTTAACCAGATCAAAATGGCTAAAATGACAGACATAGGATTCAGCATACGGATGGGAATAAAATTCATTAAAATTCAGAAGAAAGTATAAAACCAACCTAAGGAATTTAAGGAACATAATAAAACAATAAAAATACTGAAAGACAAAATGGCCATTTGAAGAAAGATCCAAATTGATCTGATAGAGCTGGAAAACTCATTCAAAAATTTTATAATAAACAGGCAAGTATTAACATCAGAATAGACCAAGCTGACAAAATAAGCTCAGAGCTCAAAGATGAGTTCTTTGAATGAAATCACTGACAAAAATAAGAAAAGAGAATAAAAAAGAATGAACAAAACCTCTGAGAAATATAAGATTATGTAAAGAGACCAAATCTACAACCCATTGACATCCCTAAAAGAGAGGGAGAGAGAGAAAGAAAGCAACTTGGGAAACATATTTGAGGACATCATACATGAAAATTTCTCCAGCCTTACTAGACAGGACAACATTCAAATTCATAAAAAGCAGACAACTCCTGCAAGATACCATGACAGATGACTGTTTGACATATAGTCATCAGATTCTCCAAAATCAAAATGAAAAAAAAAAAAGTTAAAGGCGGCTAAAGAGAAGAGGCAGGTCATCTATGAAGGGAACCCCATCAGACTAATAGTGCATCAGCAAGCCAGAAGAGACTGGGGACATAATATTCAGCATTCTCAAAGAAAAGAAATCCAAACCAGAATTTCATATCCAGCCAAACTAAGTTTCATAAGCAAAGGATAAATACGATTATTTTTAGACAAGCAAATGCTAAGGGAATTCATTACCACCAGACGTGCTTCACACAAAGTCTTTAAGGAAGTGATAAATATGGAAAGCAGAGACCAATACTGGCCACCACAAAAACACACTTAATATACATAGACATTGGCACTAGAAAGCAACTACACAATCAAGCCTGGATAATAATAAGCTAACAACATGGTGACAGGACAAAATCTGCACATATCAATATTAACCTTGAATATATATGGGCTAAATGCCCCCAATTAAAAGGCACATTGACAAGAGTGGCAAGTTGGATAAACAAGCGAAATCCAACTGTATGCTGTCTTAAGAGACCTATCTTACAAGTAATGACATCCATAGGTTCAGAGTAAAGGGATAGAGAAAAACCTGCCAAGCAAAATAGAAAACAGAAAAAAAGAGGTTATTAGTCTAATTTCAGGGAAAACAGACTTTAAGCCACCAAAAATGAAAAGAAACAAAGAAGGGCACTGAATAATGGTAATGGGTTCAATTCAACAAGAAGACCTAGCTCTCATAAATATATACGCACAAAACAGAGGAGCACCTGTATTCATAAAAAAATTATTAATGACATCTTAAGAGACTTATATAACCACACAATAAGAGTAGCAGATTTTAACACCCCACTGATGGCCTTGGACACGTTACCAAGGCAGAAAACTAACAAAGATATTTGAGACCTGAACTTGACACTAAACCAAGTGGACATAACTGGCATCTACAGAACTCTCCATCCAAAAACAACAGAACATACATTCCTCTTGTCTGCACATGGCACATACTGTAAAATTGACCACACAATTGGCCACAAAATGATTCTCAGCAAATTAAAAAAAAAAACAGAACCATACCAATCACACTCTCAGACCACAGCACAATAAAAATGAAAATCAATAAAAAGAAGATGACTCAAAGCCATATAATTACATGGAAATTAAACAACCTGATCCCAAATGACTTTGAGGTAAACAATGAAATTAAGGCAGAAATCAAGAAGTTTTTTGTAACTAATGAAAACAAAGATACAGAATACAAGAATCTCTAGGACACAGCTGAAGAAATGCTAAGAGGAAAGCTAATAGTACTAAAATGTAGATGAAAAGGTTAGAATGATCTCAACAAGCTAACACTAAATCTAGAGGAACTATAGAAACAAGAACAAACCAACCCCAAAGCTAGCAGAAGAAAAGAAATAACCAAATTCAGAATGGAACTGAATAAAAATGATCTAATGATACGTGAAAAAATACAATATATTAATGAATACATGAGTTGGTTCCTTGAAAGTATAAATAAGATTGATGCACCACTAGCTAGACTAATACGGAAACAAAAAGAGAGAAAATCCAAACAAACGCAATCAGAAATGACAAAGGGAACTTTATAACTAGCCCATTAGAAATACAATAAAACCTCAGAAATCATTATGAACACCTCTCTGCACACCAAATAGAAAACCTACAAGAAATGGATAAATTCCTGAGAACATTCAACCTCCCAAGATTGCACAAGAAAAAAATTAAATACCTGAGCTGACCAATAAGGAATTCTGTAATTGAATCAGTATTAAAAAAACATACCAGCCAGAAAAAGCCAAGGACCAGATGGATTCACAGCTGAATCCTACTAGACATACAAAGATGAGTTGGTACGATTCCTACTGAAACTATTCCAAAATGTTGAGGAGGAGAGACTCCTCCCTAACTCATTCTGTGAGACCGACATCATTCTGATACCAAAACCTGGTAGAGACTCAACAAAAAAAGAAAACTTTAGGCCAATATCCTTGATGAACATTGATGCAAAATTCCTCAAAAAATGCTAGTAAACCCAATTCATCAGTGCATCAAAAAGCTAATCCACCACAATCAAGTAGACTTTTTCCCTAGGATGCAAAGTGGATACTTACAAACTACTGTTGGAAATGTAAATTAGTTTAGCCATTGGGAAAAGCTGTTTAGTTTACTTCTCAAAGAACTTAAAATAGTACTAGCATTTGACCCAGTAATCCCATTATTTGGCATTCCAAAGGAATGCAAATTATTCTATTATAGAGACACACACATGCCTATGTTCATCACAGCACTATTCTCAATAGCAAAAACATGGAATCAACCTAAATGCCCATAAACACTAGACTGGATAATGATAATGTGGTACTATACGCCATAGAATACTATGCAGCCATAAAAAATAAAATCATGTCCTTTGCAGCAACATGGATGGTGCTGGAGGTAATTATCCTAAGCAAACTAATGCAGAATGACAAATTACCACATGTTCCCACTTACAAGTGGAGCTAAATATTGAGTACACATGGACACAAAGATACTGGAGCCTGCTTAAGTGTGGAGGGTGAGAGGAGGATGAGAATCAAAAAACTACCTATTGGGTACTATGCTTACTACCTGGGTGATGAAATAATCTATACAATAACCCCCCGTGACATGCAACTTACCTATGTAACAAACCTGCACAAGTATGCCTGAACCTAAAATAAAAGTTAAGATAAAATATATAAATATATAAAAATTGTTTATTATACATCACAACCAGGTGGGATTTCTTCAAAATATGCAAAGCTTATCCAACAGTTTAAAATCAATTAATGTAGTCTATCACATCAATAGGCTAAAAAAGTCATATGATCATATCAATAATAAACAGAGCATGTAACAAAATTTACCACTCATTCTCTGTAAAAACTCTCAGTAATCTGGGAATAGAGGAAAGTTTCCTCAACTTGATAAAAAGTAGGTACAAAAAATATTACAGTGAACATCATCTTAATGATGGGAATGTAGAAGCTCTTCCACTAAGTTTGAGAACAAGGCAATGATATCCCCTTTCACCATTCCAATACAAAATTGTACTGGAACTCACAGCTAATGTAATTAATGAATAAAAGAAAAGAAAAGAAAAGAAATACAAATTGAGAGGAAAAAAGGAAAACTGCTTTTGTTCACATAAATTGTTTTCTATGTAGACATCTCAAATAATAAATAAATATATCCCCAAAGTACTAAGCAATTATAGTAAATTTGCAAAAAAAAAAAAAAGTTAATATACAAAAGTCAGTTACATGCCATTGTATCAGCAATGAACAATTGTAACTTGAAATAAAAAGCATGCCAAAATTTACATTATCACTAAGAATAAAATAAAATGCTTCGGCATAGGCCTAACAATATCTGTATAAGATCTATGTGAGCTAAACTACAATACTCTGATGAAGGAAATTATAGATCTAAATAAATGGAAAGAGATTCTATGTTCATAAAGATTCAATATTGGTAAGATGTCAATTTTTCCAACCTGATCTATGTGTCACTGAATGGCACTCAAAATCATAGATCAACAAATTGATTCTGAAATATATATGCTCAAGGAAAAGACCCAAATAGGCAGCACAGTGTTGAAGAAGAAGAAAGTAGGAGTACCTGACTTCAAGCCTCACTATAAAGCCAGGGTAGTCAACATCATCTTTTATTGGTGAAAGAACAGAAAAATGGATCAATGGAGCAGAATAGAGAGTCCAGAAGGAGACACATGCAAGTATAGTCAACTGATACTTGCTAAAGAAGAAAGACAATTCAGTGGAGCAAGGATGGTCTCTTTTAACAAATAAATGATGCTGGCACAACTAGACATCCAGAAGCCAGAAAAAAAGCCCCCCAAGAAACAAAAACAAAATCAAAAGCCACAATGTAGACATGAACCTTACACTTTTTACAAAAATTTACTCAATGTGTGTCACAAAACTATCACACTCCTAAAAGGTAACATAGGAGAAAACCTAGGTGACCTTGGGTTTGGCAGTGAGCATTTAGATACGACATATTAAAGGAAAAGTTAACGAGTTGGACTTCATTAATTTAAAACCCCTGCTCTGCAGGGGACAATGGTAAGTGAATAAAGAAACAAGGCACAGACTATGATAAAATAACTACGAAACACATACCTAGTAAAGGTAAAGGACTGTTTTCCAAAATACACAAGAAATTCTTATCACAACAGTAAGAAAGCCAACAACCCAATTTAAGAAACGGGCCAAAGCTCACAAAAGACGGCTCACCAAAGAAGACATACAAATGGTAAATAACCGTGTAAAAGGTGCACAACACCATAGGTCATTATGAAATTTCAAATTAAAACAATAAGATACCACTACACACCTGTTAAAATGGCCAAAATCTGGAATACTGAAAACAGCAGATGCTTTCATTTGTTGCTTGTGGAAATGCAAAATGATTAGAGCTTCTTTGGAACACAGCTCGGCAATTCCTTACAAAGTTAAACATAGGCTTACCATATGATTAAGCAATCACACTCCTAGGTATTTACCCATATGAGTTGAAAACTTATGTTCTCACAAAAACCCACACACAAATATTTTTAGCAAGCCTATTCATAATTTCCACAATTGCAAGCAACCAAGATGTCTTTCAATAGGTGAATGAATAAATAAGCTGTGTTACATTCATTTAATGAAGTAGAATTCAGGGATAAAAACGTCATAAAAGTACAAGATTAAATATCTATTGTTAAGTGAAAGAATCCTTTCTGAAAAGGCAACATATTTTTCGATATGAAGTGTATAACATTCTAGGATAAATACAACTATAGACACAGTAAAAATATCCGTGGTGACCAACAGTTCAGGGACAGTGAGGTGGAGAGGAATGAATATATGTAATGCAGAGCGTTTTTGGGGTGTTTAAGCTATTCTTAATGATATTATAGTGGAGGATACATAATATTATCCATTTTTTAAAACCCATAGAGCTGTATATCATAAAGAGTACACCCTAATATAAACTATTTTTCATTAAAAATAATTTATCAGACTCAGTACATAGATCAATTGTACAAGTGTACCACACAAATATATGATATTTGCAGTAGGGCAAGATATATGTGTGGGAGAATGAGTATACAGTAACTCTCTATACTTTCTGTAAAACTAAAAATGCTCTAGAAACAAAGTCTATTGAAAACACATCTTTAGCAAAATGAATATTCAAGCACTGAATAGATTAAGATATTCATAATACATATATCTGACAAAGAAGTTGTATTCAGATTGTATTAAAAACTCTTACAAATAAATACTAAGAAAACAAATTGCACAATAAACAATGGGAAAAAGTATTGAATAGGCATTTCATGAAACAATACACAGATGGCTAATAATTTAGTGAATACTTAGTATCACTATTTATCAAGGAAATGAAAACTAAAATTACAGTGAGATAATACTACACACCTATTAGAATGTTTAAAATAAAAAAGATGGACAATACCAAATATTAGTAAATGTGTGGGGCAATCTGAACATCACAACTAGAATTATAAAAATAATTTTTTAAAAACCATCAGAATTTAGTTTGGCAATTTCTAATAGAAATGAATAACTGCACTAATGCTATTAACTGGCAATTATATTTTTTATATTTTCCAAGATATAGAAATTTATGTCTATAAAAGCATGTTATACCCAAATATTCAACTTCTGCTTTATTCATAATAACCAAGAACTGAAAACAACCAAAATGTTTATAAAGAGGAAAATAAGTTAAAATATTATAATTTATTTATACAGTGGAATAATATTCAGCAATCAAAGGGAGCAAACTACAGATACAAGCAACAATGTGGATCATCCCAAAAAATTGTTTTAAATCATGCTGCTATAAAGACACACGCACACGTATGTTTATTGCGGCACTATTCACAATAGCAAAGACTTGGAACCAACCCAAATGTCCAACAATGATAGACTGGATTAAGAAAATGTGGCACATATACACCATGGAATACTATGCAGCCATAAAAAATGATGAGTTCATGTCCTTTGTAGGGACATGGATGAAACTGGAAAACATCATTCTCAGTAAACTATCGCAAGGACAAAAAACCAAACACCACATGTTCTCACTCATAGGTGGGAATTGAACAATGAGAACTCATGGACACAGGAAGGGGAACATCACACTCCGGGGACTGTTGTGGGGTTGGGGGAGGGGGGAGGGATAGCATTAGGAGATATACCTAATGCTAAATGACGAGTCAATGGGTGCAGCAAACCAACATGGCACATGGATACATATGTAACAAGCCTGCACATTGTGCACATGTACCCTAAAATCTAAAGTATAATAATAAAATAAAATTAAAAAAAAATTTTAGGCAAGAGAAACCAGATATAAAATATTATATACTTTTTGATCTCATTTAAATCAAGCTCTAGAATAGGAAAAGATTATAGGGAAAGAAATGACAACAGTGACGAATGGGTTTGATAGTGGAGAATAGGAAAGGATTGTCTGGGGAGTTGCAAAAGGAATATTTATTGGGTGATGAAAATATAGTCATTAGTTGCGTAACAACATTTTGGTCAACAGTGGACCACATTTACAGCAGTGGTCCCAGAGGATTATAATGGAGCTGAAAAATCCCTGTCTTCTAGTGATGTCTTGATGATTCTGTCCTTGTGTAGGCCTAGGCTAATGTGTGTGCTTATGACATAGCTTCAACAAAATGTTTAAAAAATAAAATGAAATAAAATAATTTAAAAATAGAGAAAGCTTATAAAATAAGGATATAAAAACCAAAATGTTGTGTAACTATAAAATGTATCTGTGTACTAAGCTATGTGCTATTACAGAAAAGTCAAAAAGTGTAAAACAATTTAAAAGTTTGCAAAGTAAAAAGTTGCAGTCAGCTAAAGTTAATTCATTATTGAAGAAAGAAAAATATTTGTATAAATTTAGTGTAGCCTAAGTGTACAGTTTTTACAAGGTCTATAGTAGCAGACAATAATGTCCTAGGCCTTCACATTCACTCACCACTCATTCACTGACTCCCCAGGGCAACTTCCAGTCCTGAAAGCTCTATGGATGGTTAAGTGCCCTATACAGGTGTACCATTTTTTAATATTTTATGCCATATTTTGACTGAACCTTTTCTCTATTTAGATATATTTAGATACATAAAGACTAGTGTGTTACAATTGCCTAAGTATTCAGGAGAGTAATATGCTGTACAGATTTGTAGCCTAGATGCAGTGGGCTATACCGTATAGCCTAGGTGTGCAGTAGGCTATATCATTTAGGTTTATGTAAGTACGCTCTATGATGTTGCATAACAATGAAATCTCCTTATGACACATTTCTCAGAATGTAGCTCCATCATTAATCAAGGAATAACTGTATTCCACATCTTCACAGAGGTGCAAGGTATTTTTTTTTATATTTCAGATGTCCAAATATATCTGTTATCATTACTGAGTAGGCATGGTGCTATCATAACCTAGTTATACAGGTGATGTTAAATTAAGCACCTCACCCATACTAATTTGCACTGTAATTGTCATATATAATATATATAATCTAAACACATTAAAATTATATTGTTTTATCTTATAACTATTAGTACTAGGTGATACTATCACTAAAATAGAAAGAGGTGAAAAAAGTAATTTTCCTACACTATTATTCAAAACATTGGCTGTCAAACAGTTATAAAAGAGAATATGCTAAATAAGTCTCTCTCATTCAGACTAAATATCAGATGACTAAGATGAAGAAATGTGTTATTTGAATCATAAAATTTTAAAAAGATGTATTTGTAACTTAAGCAAAGTTTTTAATTCATTTTATATGACGCATTAGTGAATGAAAAAGAATGATGACAATTATCACATTAGTTTTTTGATTAAATGGTTATCTGAAATTTTCCTTAAGATTTTTGAAACATAGCCTCATCCCTGCGCTTTGTTTTCATTTTTTCCTTAGAATTTGTCTTTAAAATTAGATTAACTGTAAACTTCAGTTCCTCCTAGACCTACTCAAATTATAAAAATCCATTTAAAAATATCAACTGTTAAGTGTCAGGTGTCAAAATACTCACAATTAGCATAAAAGAGTTTTAACTACCCCCAACCTCCCAAATTTCGTATTGAAAGCAATTGTGATATTTTCTATCTTCTGGTTTTTGATGGATGTATAAATTTCAAGACCTCCATCATGATTTCCAGGCAAGGCATATATATACTTACGGCAATTCCATTTCCTAGATTTGGCAGGTTGTTGAAAGGAATTTGTTGAGAAATTTCAATTTAGGTATAACCACACCACTGTTCTATTATAAGAAGTTTGTAGTATTTATGACTTATTGATGCTCTTCTCACTACCTGAATTTTTCCTCCATGCTATCCAATCCATTCTTTGACTTCATTTAAATTCTCCTTCCACAAATCTCTTTGGGTAATAATTGCATCTTTCTTTCCTGTGTCTTCTTGTTTCACTTCGTATCTAACATATATTACTTTTTGAATACTGCCTTACATTTTGGTTAATTCGTACACGATTTTAGGGGCATTTACCCATTAAATCTCTGGTGATTGCATTGTAGACTTGTGCACACAAAACTCCTGCCATTGCTATTGTGAAGTAAGTGCCACTATGCCTCATCACTTGAAACATTGCTTTAATTCAGCCTTAATGCCTTTTTTTTACATTCCCTACTTAAACCACTTTTAAAGTAAAACACAAAAAAAGAACAAAAATACCATGAAGCCCTTATTCACAAAAATTACAGAAGTTCAAATAACCACGGGAAGAAATGAAAGTCTTAAATGTTAAAAGTTTAATTTTCTTATATCCTTGACCTAAAGGCCTCATCCCTGTTCTCCAAATGTGAAAGCATTTTGCAAAATTAATTTATACTAAGCACTAGAGGTCATTTTCAAGAAGCACTAGAGAATTAGTACCAAATACGTTATATGAACTTCGGTGATTACCAAGAAGGAAAGTCAATTTTCAGCGCTAATATCTAGGAATTTAATTTGATCACTCCTGTAATTAGGAGTAATATTGCTTGAAGGCGAGTAACTTCATCTATACAAGAAGAAGGGAAAATTAAACCCCCGTAATTTACTTATCAATAAACTACATGAACACCATATCTTGTATTTTTCCTTGTGGTTACAGTTAAATCATGAAAACATGTCAGGTGTATTTCAGATACACATCCCTCTCTAAACTGGGGCGGGGGTGGGGCGGGAAGTGTGTGTGAGTGGGGCTTTGGGAGTTGCTGGATGGGCCACCGTTGTGTGAGTTCTTTAATTGGTCCATGTGTACAGACTATAGACAGATAACATTAAGAGAAGAAACAATGCAATTGGAATAAGAAAATTTACTTACCAACAGGTGATGTGTAGAAAATTCTTTAGCTCCTCTGAGCTTTTATTTCCTTTCCTGTGAAGTAGGAACATCCATACCTTTTTCACAGAACTGTTGTGGGAAGGGTCTCACTGTAGATGTGTGGTATGTTTTGGCTGCTGCCTGCTGCCTTCAAAAATTAAGAAATAAGTTAAAGGAATTTTCAACTTTCAGTATTTTTTACCTTTTTGGCTTGCTTTATTTAAATTTCCAGAGGCCAGCATGATGGGAAACTGAGACCTATATCTGGCTCTATTGCGCTTAACTGTCCATTTGAGGAATCAAGCCATTTTTCTCTAAGCTCCCCTACTATTTGACCCTAAATAAATGATTCCCAGTTCAATTCCTCCAGCAGGAACCAAAATTCAGGCATTTATATGAAGAAAATAGACAAGATTCAAATCTCTACTCTACCTACTTATTATCTAGTGACCATAAGATCTTTCTCTGTCTCAGTTTCATGATGTATGATAATACTGTCTACTTTATTGGATTGCTGTGAAGCTTCAAGAGATAATGATATACATTCAAAGCAATTAGAGGGAATAGGCACGGTGACTCAAGCCTGTAATCCCAGCACTTCGGGAGGCCAGTGGAGGTGGATCACCTGAGGTCAGGAGTTCGAGACCAGCCAGGCCAACATGGTGAAACCATGTCGTCTTTACTAAAAATATAAAAATTAGCCAGGCGTGGTGGCACATGCCTGGTAATTGCAGCTCCTTGGGAGGCTGAGGCAGGAGAATCGCTTGAACCAGGAGGTGGAGGTTGCAGTGAGCCGAGATTGCACCACTGCACTCCAGCCTGGGTGACAGAGCAAGACTCCATCTCAAAAAAAAAAAAAAAGAAAGCAATCAGAGGAAGGCCAGGAAGATCAGTTACCACTATATCACAATATTACTTTTTTTAGGCATTGGTACACTCTCTGAAGCTGGTGCCTCTTATCATATCCTCTTTCTAGTTCATCAGCAGCTCTTTGGATAAAATAACATGAGGAAAAACAAGTGGTTCATAATAGATATTAAATAGATGTATGTTATTTTATTTTTTATTTGCATGTACATAAGTACAACTTCCTAAGCTTGAAATTCTTACACAATTTAAGGAAAAAATCAGATGTTTGGAACATAAATTAATGAGAAATACACTGTAATATTTTACTTGATCTAAATGTGCTATAACTTTGTGGATAGGCATCTTGGGTTTTTAATTTCGCCTTTACAGAAAATTTAAAATGTGCAATTAGCATTGGCATGTTACGAAATTCAAATCATACTTTCCAAGTAAAATATTTTATTTATCTGTCACATCAAACTCATTTTATTGGAAGATGTAGTTACTAAAATGAATGTGAAACAGGAATGAGGTTACTCTCTAGGCTCTTATTCTTGCTTTCCTTTCCACTATTGGCTTAATGGTTTTTTTTTGCTGGTTATTGTTACTTGCAGGTCTGCAATTATCTGCTTTCAACCTTACTGCTATTCTCTATGTAATCCTCTAAACTCTCAATATACCTACCCACAAAAATCCATGGACAATTTCATAAGGAAGGAAAAAACCTAAAGTTTCCAAAGACATTAGGGATATTCACATTTAACATGATTCAGATCATGGTTAAATTCTTTTGAATTAAGATATATATATATATAGAGAGAGAGAGAAAGAATTAAGATATAGATATGTCATATATATATGTTATATATATATGCCCAAATAAACTGTATTTATTTATTTATTTTTGAGATTAAGTTCTCACTCTATTGCCCAGGCTGAGTGCAGTGGTGTAATCACTGCTCAATGTAACCTCGAACCCCAAGCTCAAGTGATCTTTCCATCTTAGCCTCCCATGTAGCTGTGACTACAGAAAAATGCCACTGTGCTCAGCTAACTTTTAGTTTTTTTTCGTAGAAACAAGTTCTCCCTATATTTCCTAGGTTTGTCTTGAACTCCCGGACTGAAGCGTTTCTCCAGCTTCGACCTCCCAAAGTGCTGGGATTATAGATGTGAGCCACCATGCCTGCCCCAACTACATTTTTTATAGTCACAATCGATTTATGATTATGTCTATATTAGTCTGTTCTCATGCTCTTGATAAAGGCATACCCAAGACTAGGTAATTTATAAAGAAAAAGAGGTTGAATGAACTCACAGTTACCCATGGCTGGAGAGGCCTCACATCATGATGGAAAAGGGAAAGGCACGTCTTACATGACAGCAGGCAAGAGATAATGAGAGCCAAGTGAAAGGGGAAATCCCTTATGAAACCACCAGATCTAGTGAGACTTATTCACTATCATGAGAACAGTATGGGGGAAACCGCCCCCATGATTTAATTATCTCCCACCGGCTCCCTCCCACAACACGTGGGAATTATGGAAGCTACAATTCAAGGTGAGACTTGTGTGGGAACACAGCCAAACCATAGCAATATCTAGCCACCATTTTAGTATATAATGCATAATGAGCTACCTCAAAACTTAAGAGGCTAAGTAGCAACCATTTACTTAGTTCACCATTTTGTAGGATTACTGAGCAGCTTTTCAGATCTGGACTGCCTTAGCTGATTGTTACAGTCAGTTGGTGGCGTGACTGGGGCACAGTTGTCTAGAATGTCCTCACTTACACTACTGGTGGTTCACAGCCTCGTTGGTTTTTAGAGCCTCAGTGAATTCGACTTGTTTCTGTTTCATGTGGTTTTACCCTCCAGTAGGCTAGCTGAAGCTTCTTCGTATGATGGTAGAGGATTTCCAGGAGTGACAGACTCTTAAAGTGAAAGTGCTTTTCAAGCCTATTTGCACCATGCTTGCCACTATCCCCTTGGCCTGAGCAAGTTAAAACACCAGCCCAGATCAAAGTGGGTGGAGAAAGACTCTACTTTTTGATGAGAAGAGCCTAAGTATTGTGCTCAGTGTTACAATCTCCATAATCTCTACCTATACACATATGTACACACATACAAATATATATATATATATTTTATATATCACATACACAGATCAAACTCATCTCACATATGAATATGTATATGTGTGTATGTATATGCATATATATATTTAAATACACTTGACCTTTGATTACAATATTTATAAACAACTTTCCAAAGCAACAAAAAATCAGTTCATATCTTTGTAGATGCATCTGAAATCAATTAGTGTATACATAAACAGAAATAAATCAAGGCATGGTATGCTACTGCATAACTTACTATCAGCAAGTCAAAGCACTGTATTTTTCTTTGTGAAATTTAAGCGCTCCACTGTATGGTAGTGTTTTCTGTTTACGTAATAAATTATCACCAACATAATGTACTGTTAGACTGCTAGCCTGCTGTGTGTATATAGAACCCTATGTTAGGCGCTAAAACTTGAACCCCCACAAGTTTTAAGATTAAGTAGTTTAAAATCCAGTTGAGGTGAATCTGCAGATACATATCTGCAATTTGCCCAAACAAATTCAAAATAAGTTCATTCAATTATTGGCACAGGACTTTCAAAGCAGAAAAAGACAAAAATTTACTGGAGGGATTTGAGGAAGAAAACATCTGGGAGAACTATTTTGTGTGATGAGTTTCTCACAGTCAAAGAATACAAAGATTAGGGATCTTGGTGGACAGGAGGTAGGACTAGGTTGCAGCTCCAACTCAGACAGACAGAGCAATGTGTGGAGGCTTACATTATGAATTTTTACTCCCAAACGACTGTTGGAATACATCAGGACCCAAGAGGACCCACAGACCCTCTGAAGGAAGCAGATTGCTCCTGCAGGACCTGGGAGACACCCCAAATACTGTGAGTGCCCAAACTGTGGAAGTGAAAAAGGGAGATTATCTGCCCTCTAACACCCCCACTGGGGAAACTGAAGGTCTAGATTACAGTAGAAGATTCTCACCTTACTGGGAGCTGAGGCAATTGAGAGAGCTGAGTGAAATACAAGGGTAGAAGAAGTAGCAGAAAGAGCCTTGTGAGCTCCCTGGGTCCCCTAGCAAACCATTTCTGCCTGGCCTCACAGGGGTCCTTCGGGAAGGTGAACAGAGGCACTGGGAAAAGGGCACAGGGAGAAGGAAATATCTAGATGAACTTTGTAACAATTTGAAGTCTCCTGGCCAGAACTCAGGTAAAGGTGTGAATCTGGTACACAGACTCCACAGGCTGGGGAAGGAAAGTCATACTTGCTTTCTCAGCTGAAAGGTGGGTAGGCCGGGGCAAGTTCTCAGCTCTGCTTGCTCACTGCCTGGAAACAGACTCAGTGCTATTGGTGGGGAAGGCATGGTGGGAGTGAGACTGGCCTTTCAAATTCCATGGGAGCTAGGTGAGGCTTGTGACTGCCAACTTTCCCCCACTTTCCTTACCACCTGGATGACACAGTACAGACAGCTATAATCCTTCTAGGAACATAACACCATTGATCTGGGAAACTCACCCCCATCCCCCAGAGCAGCTGCAACAAGACCCACCCAAGGAGAGTCTGAGCTCAGACATGCCTAGCCCTGCCCCCACCCGATGGTCCTTCCCTACCCACCTAGTAACTGAAGACAAAGGGCATAAACTCACCAAGCCTAAGAATAATCGGCATTCCTGAAGAAGAAGAGAAATCTAAAAGTTTGGAAAACATATTTTGAGGAATAATCAAGGAAAACATCCCTGCCTTGCTAGAGACCTAGACATACAAATACAAGAAGCACAAAGAACACCTGGGAAATTCATTGCAAAAAGATCATTGCCTAGGCACAGTGTCATCATGTTATCTAAAGTTAAGATGAAGGAAAGAATCTTAAGGGCTGTGAGACAAAAGCATCAGGTTACCTATAAAGGAAAACCTGTCAGATTAACAGCAGATTTCTCAGCAGAAACCGTACAAGCTAGAAGGGATTGGGACACTATCTTCAGCCTCCTCAAACAAAACAAGTATCAGCCAAGAATTCTGTATCAAGCAAAACTAGGCTTCATATATGAAGGAAAGATACAGTGTTTTTTGTACAAACAAATGCTGAGAGAATTTGCCACTGCCAAGCCACCACTACAAGTACTACTAAAAGGAGCTCTAAATTTTGAAACAAATTCTGGAAACACATAGAAACAGAACCTCTTTAAAGCATAAATCTCATAGAACCCATAAAACAAAAATACAATTTAAAAAACAAAAACAAAAAACAAAACCCCAAGGTATAAAGGTAACAAATAGCACAATGAATGGAATGGTACCTCACAGCTCAATACTAACATTGAATGGCTTAAATGTTAAAAGATACAGAATTGCAGAATGGATAAGAACTCACCAACCAACCATCTACTGTCTTCAAGAGACTCACCTAAGACATAAGGACTCACATAAACTTAAGGTAAAAGGGTGGAAAAAGACATTTCATGCAAATGGACACCAATGAGCAGGAGTAGTTATTCTTATATCAGACGAAACAAACTTTAAAGCAACAGCAGTTAAACAACAAAAAGGGATATTATAGAATAATAAAAGGTCTTGTCCAACAGGAAAATATCACAATCCTAAACATATATGCACCAAACACTGGAGTTCCCAAATTTATAAAACTATTATTGATAGACCTAAGAAATGAGATATACAGCAACGCAATAATAGTGGGAGACTTCAGTACTCCACTGACAGCATTAGACAGGTCATCAAGACAGAAAGTCAACAAAAAAACAATGGACTTAAACTATATCCTGGAACAAATGGACTTTACAGATATATACAGAACATTCCACCTGACAACTGCAGAATATACATTCTATTCGACAGCACATAGAATTTTCTCCAAGATAGACCATACGATAGGCCACAAAATGAGCCTCAACAATTGAAGAAAATTGAAATTATATCAAGCCTCAGATCACAGAAGAGTAAAATTGGAAATCAACTCCAAAAGGAAACTTCAAAACCATGCAATTACATGGATATTAAATAACCTGTTTCTGAATGATTATTGGGTCAAAAATGAAATCAAAATGGAAATTAAAAAATTCTTTGAGTTGAATGACAATGGTGCTAAAAGGAAAGTTCATAGCCTTAAACACCTACATGAAAAAAGCTGAAGGAGTGCAAACTGAGGTCACACCTCAAGAAACTAGAGAAACAAGAACAAACCAAACCCAAACCAAGCAGAAGGAAATAACCAAGATCAGAGCAGAACTAAATGAAACTGAAACAAACAACAACAACAACAAACAATACAAAAGATAAATGAAACAAAAAGCTGGTTCTTTGAAAAGATAATTAAAATTGATAGACCATTAGCAAGATTAACTAAGAAAAGAAGAGAGAAAATCCAAATAAGCTCAATAAGAACTGAAACGGGAGACATTATAAGTGACATCACAGAAATGCAAAAGGTCATTGAAGGCTACTATGAACACCATTATGCACACAAGCTAGAATACCTAGAAGAGATGAATAAATTTCTGGAAAGATACAACCCTCATAGCTTAAATCAGGAAGAATTAGATACCCTGAACAGACAAATAACAAGCAGCAAAATTGAAATGGTAATTTAAAAATTACCAACAAAAAAAATCCAGGACCAGAGGATTCACTGCAGAATTCTACCAGATATTCAAAGAAGAATTTGTACCAATCTTATTGACAATATTCCACAAGATAGAGAAAAAGGGAATCCTCCCTAAATCATTCTATGAAGCCAGTGTCACCCTATGAAGCCAGTGTCACCCTAATACCAAAACCAGGAAAGGACATAACCAAAAAAGAAAACTACAGACTAATATTCCTGATGAACATGATTCTAAAATCCTTAACAAAATGCTACTTAACTGAATCCAACATCATATAGAAAAGATAATTCACCATGACCAAGTGGGTTTCATGCCAGGGATGCAAGGATGGTTTAACATACATGAAAAGAGAAGGAAATAAAGGGCATCCAAATTGGTAAAGAGGAAGTCAAACCATCACTGTTTGCTGATGATATGATCGTTTACCTAGAAAACCCTAAAGAATCCTCCAGAAAGCTCCTAGAACTTATAAAAAAAATTCATCAAAATTTTTGGATATAAAATTAATGTACACAAATCAGTAGCTCTTGTATACACCAACAGTGACCAAGCTGAGAATCCAATCAAGAACTCAACCTCTTTTACACTAGCCGCGAAAAAAAAGAAATATACCTAAATAAGAAGGTGAAAGACCTCTCCAAGGAAAACTACAAAACACTGCTGAAAGTAATCATAGACTACACAGACAAATGGAAACACATCCCATGTTCATGGGTGGGTAGAATCAATATTGTGAAAATGACCATCCTGACAAAAGAAATCTACAAATTCAATGCAATTCCCATCAAAATACCATAATCATTCTTTACAGAATTAGAAAAAAACAATTCTAAAATTCACATGAAACTAAAAAAGGGCCCTCATAGCCAAAGCAAGAATAAGCAAAAAAAAAATCAAAACAAACAAACAAACCAAGAAACAAATCTGGAGGCATCATATTACTTGATTTCAAATTATATTATAAAGCCATAGTCACCAAAACAGCATGGTACTGATATAAAATAGGTACATAGACCAATGGAACAGAATAGAGAACCTAGAAATAAACCCAAATACTTATAGCCAACTGATCTTCAACAAAGCAAATAAAAACCTACAATGGGGAAAGGACACCCTTTTCAACAAATAGTGTTGGGATAATTGGCTAGCCACATGTGGGAGAATGAAAGTGGATCCTCATCTCTCACCTTATACAAAAATCAACTCAAGATAGATTAATGATTTAAATGTAAGACCTGAAACTATAAAAATTCTAGAAGACAACATTGGAAAAACTCTTGTAGACATTAGCTTAGGCAAGGGTTTCATGACCAAGAACCCAAAAGCAAATGCAATAAAAACAAAAATAAGTAGCTGAGATTTAATTAAACTAAAGACCTTTTGCACAGCAAAAGGAAATCAGAGTAAACAGACAACCCACAGAGTGGGAGAAAATCTTCACAATCTATACATCTAACAAAGAACTAATATCCAGAATCTACAATGAACTCAAACAAATCAGCAAGAAATAAACAAAAATTCCCATTAAAAAGTGGGCTAAGGACATGAATAAACAATTCTCAAAAGAAGATATACAAATGGCCAACAAACATGTGAAAAAAATGCTCAACATCACTAATGATCAGGGAAATGCAAATCAAACCCACAATGCAATAACACCTTACTCCTGCAAGAATGGCCATAATAAAACAATCAAAAAACAGTAGATATTGGTCTGGAAGCATTGAACAGGGAACACTTCACTGCTAGTGGGAATGTAAACTAGTACAGCCACTATGGAAAAGAGTGTGGAGATTCCTTTAAAAAGTAAAACTGTGATTTGATCCAGCAATCCCAGTACTGGGTATGTATCCAGAGGAAAGGAAGTCATTATACGAAAAGATATTTGCACATGCATGTTTATAACAGCACAATTTATAATTGTGAAAACGTGGAACCAACCCAAATGCCCATCTAGCAACGAGTAAATAAACTCAGGCATATACGATGGGATACTACTCAGTCATAAAAACAAATGAAGTAATGGCATTTGCAGTGACCTGAATGAGATTGGAGACTATTATTCTAAGTGAAGTACCTCAGGAATGGAAAACCAAACATCGAATGTTCTCAATCATAAGCGGAAGCTAAGTAAGCTATGAGGATGCGAAGGCATAAGAATGACACAGTGGACTTGGGAACTGAGGGGAAAAGGGTGGGAACAGGGTGAGAGATAAAAGACTACAAATAGTGGTCAGTGTATACTGCTTGGGTGATGGGTGCACCAAAATCTCACAAATTACCACTAAAGAACTTACCATGTAACCAAACACTACCTGTTCCTCAATAACCTATGGCAATAAAATTTTTTTTTTAATTCCAAGAAAATATTGTACCAAGCAACTATAATCTGAAGCATGAAGCAAGTTAAAATGTGGCATGATTTTGAACAAGTGATGGAGAATACCAAAAAAAAAAAAAAAAGAATACAAGTATTAGCAGAAAGACTGAGCGAGGAGGTAGTGTGAGGAAAGTTTATTGAAGAAAGCAGGAAGCATATAGAAAAGGAGCTCCTGTGACATCGAATTAGGAAGTTTTGATTTACTGTCATAAGCAAAGAAAAGTTTTTGAATGTTGTTAGGAAAATTATAACCCAATTTGATATTCACATTTGCAAGTGACTTCTTTAATCAGCAAGCCTCCAAAGAATTCAGGCATACAAACTTCCACCTTAATCAATCTTCTTCAGTTGGTTTAAGTGAACCTACTTTTAATAATTTTAAATTTGTGCAAAACGTATCACCAGATGTTTAAGTATGCGTATCAATCTAGTTTCCTCTCCCAGTAATACAGATCTGTAAGTAATTTAAGAAATAATTAATACAGACATGACTACTAAAATGTGTTCCACAAGTTAATAAAATGTATTATAATTATCATTGAAGTAACAAAGTTGAACACTGATTCTTAGTCTTTCTTAGTTTTTGTTTTGTTTTGTTTTTTATGACCACAGTGAAGGTATGGAATTTGAATTATGGGTACTAAGGTCTCTTTAGGGTTTGACCTTTTGTAACATAAGGTCAAGTGTAACTTTTTCTACTGTTTTGGAATATCTTTGCTTTTGGCAGTGGCTCCAATGGGCAAGAAGACGAGGTGCTACATCATAAGCAGAACATCGTAAGACACTATAAAACTAGTTCTTTATCGAACTCCAGCCTCATCTTTCCATGAGGGGAGAAGAGAGTGATGGTAAAAGTAACTACAAATTGGGAATTTATTTGGAGTGAAAGCTGTTAATATTTTGTGCATTCCTCTCCCACCATGAAGCCATGTGCAGAGAAGATTAGGGAACCATTTAGAGAAGTTACGTGATCTTTGGGGTTTTTAGGGACATAAGAAGTGTTTCCTAATTCAAACCTGAAGAAGGCTAGAGGCTTGAATGACCTGTGGTAGCATCATAAACTTAGCTGCATGGAAAATAGAGAGAACTTCTAGAATCCTACCAGGCAGTTTCTTATGGGCCAAAGTTGGAGTTTGTGGAAGGGAGCATGGACGAGGTGACCTCAAAAGAGAGTGGAGCAATAGGGTAGATAGCTAGAAGCTATAGACTGGAGGAGGGCCAAGTCATAAAAATCTGATACGATCTGAGTACATGTTTGAAACGTGGTCTCCAGCATTGAATGTGGGGCCTAGTGGGAGGTATTTGGGGCATGGGGAAAATCCCTCATGAATGGCTTGGCACCATCCCCCTGGTGATAAGTAAACTCTTGCTCTGAGTTCACACACAAGATCTGGTTGTTAAAAAGTGTGGGGCACCTCCAACCCCTGACTTGCTCCTACTCCTGACATGTGATATACCTGCTTCCCCTTCACATTTCATCATGATTATAGGCTTCCTTAGGCCTCCCCAGAAATTGACACTGGCACTGTGCTTCCCATACAGCCGGTATAACCGTAAGCCAATTAAACCTTTTCTTATAAATTACTCAGCCTCAGATATTTCTTTATGGCAAGACAAGAACAGTCTAAGATAAAGTCTAATCAACAGAAGCCTCATCTTCATCGGGGAACTACAGAAAATGTTGTCTCTGGTGATAGTTATCTTGGAGAACTCCCAAATTGTCTTTGGTAGGCAGAAGTGCTAGTATTTAAGCATTAGACATAAAGGTGGTCCTGATGTCATGTTACAGTTATGCTGGCCACATAACAGTATGCTTATTTCCTATAACCTACCTCTTTTCCCTAAGTCAGAATAGACATAATCATCAACTAGAATGCAGGAGATAAAGCAAACAGAAGAAAGAAGCTGAATATGAAGTCTATGAAAGTTTCTTTGACGTATTCAGGTCAAAGCTGCCTGGAAAAAAAAAATAGCTTTGAATCAAATGATATGATCAAGTTTTGCCATTAGACCAGAGATGACTTTTAAATACTGGAATGTGATTATAAAAACTTTGAGATCTATTTTATACAAGGATGAGGAAGAACAATTCAACAGAGCAGTTTAAAAGTGTAGAGATGAGAGTGAGTGAAATTGCTTTATTCTTGAACTCACTGAATCCAGCTCTTTTAATAAACCAGTTGTACCCTAGGTCATTTAATTTCAGGATGTGTACACTTTAATCTTCTAAAGATACAGACACTAGGTTGACAGATTAAGGTTAAAATATATTGATATGTTAAGTATATATTGTATTCATCTATCTTATGTTGCTATGCAGAATACCTGAGACTGCGTAATTTTTAAACAATTGTAGTTTATTTGGCTTATAATTCTGAAGTCTGGGAAGTTTAGCATCAGATCAAGGGGCCACATCTAGTAAGGGCATTGTTGGTGCATCATCCCACACTGGAAGGCATCACATGGCAACATGGCAAGAGAGGGCAAGAGAGTGCCAAGCCTCCTTTATAATAAGTCCAATCTTGTGATAACTAACCCAATCTCCTGATAATGACATTAATGCATTTATGAAGGCAGAGCTCTCATGACCTGATCATCTCTCTCTTTATTTTATTTTATTTTTTGACAGAGTTTTGCTCTCTTGCCTAGGCTGGAGTGCAGTGGTATGATCTTGGTTCACTGAAGCCTTCACTTCCCGAGTTCAAACAATTCTCCTGCCTTAGCCTCCCAAGTAGCTGGGACTACAGGTGTGCACCACCACGGCTGGCTAATTTTTTTTTTTTTTTTTTTTTTTTGTAGAGATGGGATTTCACCATGTTGGCCAGGCTGGTCTGGAAATCCTGACCTCAAGTGATCCACCCGCCTTAGCCTCCCATAGTGCTGGGATTATAGGCCTAATTATCTCTTATTAGGATCCAACTTCCAACACTGTTGCATTGAGAATTACATTTTTAACACATAAACTTTGGGGAATACATTGAAACTACAACACACACACACACACACACACACACACTAAAAGACCTGATACACCCAGTAAAATATGGTGACATAAAAGCTACGTTAATAAAATATTTCAGTACGGGGGCATTGGTCAGTCTGAGTGCTACTGAGAAGTAGATTAAGAGGACAACTGTTAGGTTATTTCTTAGGGTAAATGCAAACTATACTTTCTTTTGCAAGAAAAATCGTCTTTAGATATGATCCTAACCTATTTAAAAATGCTAAGTCTTTTAAACTATATGAGCCAGGTCATAGTGGCCGACTATTATCAGGAAAACCATACTCCTGTGCCGAATATTTTTAAAACTTTGGGTGAACCACAAGTTTTTCTAAAACAGTCTGACAAGTATTTCTATTGTAAACACTCATATATTAGAAGCCAGCAATTCTAACAATGTTTAAAAATTTTTTAATTTGAGGGAGAAAGCTCTTTGTCTCCTTTGGTAAACAGACAGGTAACACCTGAACTTTATTATGACAAGTTCCAAATTTGAAGCTTTAACCAAACATTTTCAGCAAGAGATATGTTAATATAGTATTTCCTTCCATAGCTTTCTAAACAAAGGTTAATCGCTAGCACATAGCTCAACATTATCAAAGCACTTCTGTCACCACCTTATTAAAGTTTTCCTCTATGTTTTTTCATTCACTGAAGGTTGAAACCTGTGGCTTATAGTTACAACCACGATTTCAATTAAGCAGATCTCTTCGGGACATGCAATATTGTTTCAGGAAATAGCTGCGGTTTCTCTCAGCAGTATTAACCTGTTAAGTTGCAGACACAGAGAAGGAAGATGGTTGTATGTAATTATAATCAGGGTTTTTCCAGGCAAGTATAAGAGAGGTGTAGGGAAATTGTAAAGACTAAAGGAGTTGGTAAACATGCTTTTATAATGAAGACCCATGGAAGAGTACCTGGGTAGCTGAAATGAGTGAACCATATGGAGTAACAGTACTTAACTGTACTGATTGGAGGTATCCATACATTTTAATAGTTGTCTTAGGAGTAGTAGAAGAGGTGAGGTTGAAGATGAGGGGTTGCATAACTGGGTTCTGGTCAGGTAGTATTCTGGACACTTAGGGCTTTTGAATCACATGGGTGTTTTGGCCACATTAGTAAACTGACCATATTATGGAATTACTTACATAGATTTATGCCTTGCACCAATTGACGAAGTGTCCTCTATGACCCAAAACAGGCAGGATGGTAATAATTTCCTTCACTTTTGTCTTTACTCTGCACAAGTTATCTAGGTTACCTTTATGTCACTTACTCCTTCACAAAAAGTAGACAGCATTAAAAGCAAACCACCTACCTCGAAATTTGGCCAGGGTTTACATTGTTTACCGAATCCATTTGGAAGGAATTTAATGTAGAAAAATTGGATCAAGAGTTGTGTGGAAATGATTTTTTTCATCAGATAACAAGCAATAGGGTCCTTAATACTTTCTTTATGGAACCTGGTTCTTGATTCATAAGCTTGTTTAAGAGCTGGGTGCCGTTGTTCACATCTGTAATCCCATCACTTTGGAAGGCCAAGGTGGGAGGATGCTTTAGCTCAGGAGTTTAAGACCAGGCTGGGCAACATAGTCAGAGGCCATTTCCACACACTTACACAAAATAGCCAGGCATGGTAGGGTGTGCCTGGAGTCCCAGTCCCAGCTGCTCAGGAGGCTAAGGTGGGAAGATTGTTTGAGCCCAGGAGGTCAAGGCTGCAGTCAACTGTGATTGTGCCACTGCACCATGGCACTCCAGCCTTGGTGACAAAATGAGACCCTGTCTCCAAAAGAAAGAAAGAAAGAAAGAAAGAAAGAAAGAAAGAAAGAAAGAAAGAAAGAAAAATATAGTGTGAATACTATTTCACATTCCAAAGTACATTCGAGAATAATTTAATAGTGAAATCAATTGAAAATGGAGACTTTTTTTCCTCAAAATACGTAGTATCCAGGCTTGGAGATAAGTCACATGTTAATAATTGCCAACTATGACAAATTTTATTTTACAAATATGGCTATAATAACACCTATCACCTCATAAACTCTTTTGTAGTATGAGCTTTCTATTCATCTTAAAAAGTGGAGTCTAAATCCAACCCTTGAATCCGGGTTGGCTCTAGTGACCTACTTGTAATTAGCAGAATAAGCAGAATGAGGCTGAAGTGACACAGACTAGGTCAGTGGGAGTTCTGCATCTGCCTTGGTCTCTTAAACCACCTGCTGTCTCTATGCTCTCTCTCTGGTAACCATCTCAAAACTCAGCTGCTGTGCAGTGAGAACTCAAGCCACGTATGCGGCCATGTGGAGGTGCTCCAGTGTACAGTGTTCAGCTGAGCCTATCCTTTTGGTCATCCCAGCGGATCAGCCAGACTCTTGCATGAAAAGCTTTCAACAATTCTAGCCCATAGCCATTTAGGTCATCTCTGACTGATTGATTTTTCCTAACTGGGTCCCTAGACATAGTGAAGGAGAGCAAGCGATCTTCTCCTGTGTCTGTCCACATTCCTAATTACATAATCAGTAAGCATGATATCATTTTTTTTGTTGTTTTATACCACTAAGTTGGGGTACTTTGCTGTGGAGCAAGTGATAATGAGAATAGAATTTAGTATCTCAAAATACAGTATCAACAAAACAAAACTGAAAACATCTGGCATTGGTTCGGAGACTCGGTCACAAGCATAAGCCTGAAAGACCTTGAAATGGCTGTCAGTGGGGGATTCAAAGAAAGTAGAAAATAAATGTTACTCAGCTGGATGAGGACCCTTATTATACAGCGACAGGAAATTTGGCAGTGCTGTAACCTGTGGTAACAGGAAAAATAAAAATATAGCTAATAAACTATTTGAATTTGCTAAGGAGATTTCCAGGCTGAATTTTAAAAATGCCAACATCTTTCTTTTAGCTGTGTATAAGATAAAAATAGAAAAAAATCAGCTGAAAAGTTATTGTTCATTTTTAAAGCAAACTTCAGAGAAAATATGAAGACGACTTGCTGAAGTTTGAAAATACAACTATTTTTCATTCCCATTCTTTTCAGTATGTAAAGGATTTTCAAAATAGTAAAGGGGCTCAGGGAAAATGTCAGATCTACAACATTGTCAGGAGACTGTGGCCTCAGAATAAAGATAAACCATGGGTGTGATTGAAAATCTCTTTATTAAATCTTCCAAAAAATTTTAAGTGATGCCTCATGGTCTCTTTCAGAGAGGAAAAGGCAATCTAAGTTCCTTCAGTGTGTTTCAGAGACCCTCTCTCTTTAAGAATATTCTAATAACCTTGAGGGTGTGGTCCCATGATTGCCTCACAGGAAGCCCAAGGCTGAGAGAGCTTATTGCAGAAAAGATTTGTGGTTATGGCTTTCATTTACTGGAGTGTATTATAAAATGATATATAAAACACTCAGAACTTTAAAAAAAATTATCAGGTTGGACTGAAAACGACAAAGGCAGTTCAAAATGAAGAGTCCTTTGGAATTGGCAACATGTCCCGAGAAAGACTGCAGAATTGCCGCAGAGCAGCGAGCTGTGAACCTTCCACTTCCCCTCCTTCAGTGGGAATATCTATGTAACTATTCCAGACTTAATTCATATCATATATTTTGTTTGTTGGAGGAAGATAACTTGTCTCTAGTTTACAACCATGTGGATGGAGATAAGACACATGAGAAAAACTGAACAAAAAGAGACTCATCTGTACCTGTCCCTGATTTAGATGATGAAATCCTAGACTTTAATCTACTGCTGTATGAGATTAGACTTTTCAGGCCTTCTGAAGTTAGTGAGTTTATTTTGCATGTGGAAGGATGCGAGTTGTAGGCAGAGGACAGGCTGGGACAGGTTGTGTTTTCCAAAAATCACACTAATAATATCCCTTATGCCACATGTTCCTCTGCCACACAGTCTTGCCACTCCACTATTGAGGAGAAGTCCAATTACCCTTCACTTGTAGCTAAGCTAACTTAAAAACTCACTTACAATTAAGAGAACATAGTTAAAGTGACTCTAGGTGTCTTCTGAGGCTAGGACAGAAGAAGCTGTTCAGCTTCTACTTTGTTCTTTGAGTGCTCTGTCTGCACTCTCCCTTTCAGAACTCAGTTTCTCCGGCTCTGAAAAACCCAAGCCATGTGGAGAGATCACACATAGGTGCGCCAGTCTACAGCTTGAGCTGAGGTCAGCATTTAAGGACTCTCCACCTAGACCCAGGCATGTTAGTGAAGAAACCTCCAGATGATTTCAGGACCTAAACATTTGAGTTCTCTCAGCTGTTTCAATATTCCCAGATGAAGGAAGCTTCAGGAATCATGAAGCAGAGAATAAGCTGTTTCTTCTATACGCATCTGTCTGAACTTCTCACTCACAGAATTCATAAACTTAATAAAATGATTGTTGGTTTACACCATAAAGTTTGTGATACAACCACTGATAACTGAAGCACCTGGAAGTGCATTTTTAAAAATTATTTCTCAACTGTTTTTATAATTTCTATTTGATATTACGCTCATTCATTTGAAGATTGATCATTTTAAGAAAAGAATGTCTTGAAACTAACGCTGACAAACTAAAACCAAAGCAAGACAAAAAATAACCTCATAGGAAGGTGAGAAAGAATAATTGGAGTTGACAAAAATATAGTTGAACCACAGGAATATATAGATTAAGGACTTAGCGGGGCAGTGCAGGCTGTCTTCAAATATGTGAAGGCTGTCATGTGGAAGATGGATTAGGCTTGTACTGAGGAGCCCTAGAGAGCAGAACTAATGCCTTACATTGGTTGGTCCAAGGGAAGCGGATTTTATACCTGACAACTGGAAGTATTTTTCAGTAATCAGAACAATAAAGTTGGGGGCCGCTTCTTGAGGGAGTAAACTGTAATTTTTGTTGAGGAAAGCCTGGGTATTGTAATAATGGTAGTTTTCTAAAAAAAAAAATAATCTCTTGTATTGGGTAAAACATTGGAGTGGGTGTTCTAACATATTCCAGTCATAAGGTTGTAAGAATCTGTAAAATAGCAATTTTTTATAATAATCTACATCTAAAGGTTAGGTATATAGGCCAGTTAGAAGACAGAAAAATAGACACAAGTTTTCAGTGACTTGTGCTTTCAAGGGCAATAAAATATCTAGAAATTACAGTATGTTACATAACAAATTAAATACATATTTAATATATTAGTGAAACATCTATTTTATATTATATTATATTTATTCTATTCTATTCTATTCTATTCTATTCTATTCTATTCTATTCTATTCTATTCTATTCTATTCTATATTATGCCAGTGCATAAAAGCATAATGACACTACAAATTGATGCTCTTTTATTTACATATAATTCCATTGTATATAAATATATGTGTAAATATTTTACGTATACATTTATACACACATACATATATATGCACATATACATATCGTTTTGTATTACTGTCTCATTCCTCCAAAGATTTGATGGAGCCTCTATAAATATAAATAACGTATTAAAATAGAAAAGAAAAAATGGGATATGAGTAATTTAGATGAAATAAGAGTAATAGAAATTATAGTAAAGTTAATCGTGCAGATATTCAAGGCAACATCGTATCTGATTATAGTCAAATAGGAATGGAAGAGAATAGGAAGTGATTAAAAGAAGAATTCCATCATAATTATCATTATCATCACCATCACATCATTATTCCATTATTAGTGTCTTTAAATTGGCTGCTATTTATTCATCATTTATTGTAACAACACAATCTTGAGCATATAATATTTATTATCTCATTTAAATGCTAACTGAAATTACGAAGAAGAGAAATAATATCTACATAAAAAGTAGGGCATGCTTAAGTTTATCCATTTAAGTGCATAACCTGGAAATGAACCCAGATCTTTCGTGATGACCAAGCCCAGTTTATTATGCTATCGGCAGTGTTAGTGTAAATGAGATCTGTATTTTTAGGTAAAGACTTTAGTCATTAGAAGAGGATGGATGTTTTATCTATTAAGCCCCCGCAATGTCTTCCCTACAATAATACACATTTCCTGACATTAAACACTTTCCTTTAGTTTTTGATTTAATAGAAAATGTCAGTGTTCTCCATTTATTTGTGAGTAACTTTAAGAGGGATCAGCCAATACAGTTGGCTAATAGCTAAAATATAGATTTACCACAGTTTAGGGAGGAGGAAAGGGGTGGCTATTATGGGGTGTCAAAAACAAAGGAATATTATGAAATCGAAGTTGAAAGACTGGCTGCCTAAAACAGATATTGTCTATTTAATAATATTTCCCACATGAAAGACATCTTCCAAGGAGATAAAGAATATAGAATTGCCCACTTTAATTTTGAAAACATTAATCTTGGGACTAGCAAGTTGTTAACTGCTGACTAACACAGTAGGGAGGTAAATTTTTATCCTTTGGAAGTGGATATTTTTAGAAAATAAGAAAAGAACGTAGCCAAAATGCAGTAAAATAAATAGCTTTGAACTTGTAGAAAGAGTCAAGGTAGGTAAATAGGCACTTTCTAAATTTCGGATGTGATTGATTGGCTAACCACTAGAGAATTTCAAGGAGGACTGATGAGAATGTACAGAGATTAAAAGCAGGCGGGAAGAAAGTCAGGTGAAGATAATGGAGCTAAAGAGAAATCACTTGAAATATTTTGCTTTTCTTTGAAAGTTTTCTGAAATATACTGTGCACAACAAAATTTTCTTAGTTGGAAGGAAATGTGAGTAAATCATACTCTTTTATTAGTTTGGTATGACATTACTGATAATAAAAATTTTATGTAGGGATGCTAAATGACAGTTTATATAAAGGCTAAGATTCATGAGGCTTGAGATATTAGATTTAGTTGGAAAATGATATGTGGAAGGAAGGTCTTTATGTAATTTGTCTAGCACAGTGAGTTCAAATTCAACTTTCTATTTGAAGTTCAAATTTTATAATGTAAAATTATATTTTAGATATTTTTCATAGTCTAAAAAGCAATCCCTCACATGTAATTTAAATTTATAATAAACTCCATGATAATTAAATTTAAAGGACTAAATTTAAATTAACTAAATGGCTCTACTTAGGAAAGGAACTAATATTCAAAAGCACTTATTCAGATATTTTTCTCTCCTGTTTCTGTTGATGACCCCTGACAAAAATTCTCTTTTGGAGAAAATCCTAGTCAGTGTTCTCTGAGTCCTCTTTTCAACTAATTCTCAGCCTTGGCCCATAAAGACTTGAAAAAAACACGAACATAGTTTTTAACAATTCAAGGCCACATACTTATAATACTCCTACTCTCCTTGAATTGCCTAAGAAAACTCAAGGCTGTCAAAATAATTTACTGCTTGTTTCTGCCAACATCTGAGGCTAGGGCCACATCTCCCAGTCTCTGTGGAAGGATGGAATCCTATCATTGATAATTGCTAGGTAGCAGGCACAGCTGGCTAATCACATTAGTATTTACTAACCCTTTCGTAATTTTTCATTTCCCTGAGCCCCAACTCACCAATCCTCTCTCTTCTTCCATTCTCCCTTTAAAACACCCATTCATTCCTGTACCAATCAAAGGTGAGTTTAGTTCATGCTGAACTATTTTTGCCTATTGCATTAGTTATTACTAATTAAAATAGTTATTACTATTACTTTAGTGTCCAGTTTTGTTTATCTTTGACACTCCCATCTTCCTTTACTGAAACAATTACAGATTACACATATAATTACAGAACTGAACTAGTTGTGTAGATGCAATTTGCACACTTGATCTTACCCAAAAGACCAAGAAGAAATAGATACAATTTCCACACTGTAATACTTATTATTTATGCCAATACTTACAACAATAATAAGAATAACCCAGATTTATTTAAGACTTACTATGTATTGGGCACTCTGATATCTGCTTTACATTCAGTCTCTCATTGGTGTTCACAACAATTCCGTAAGGTATTTACTGTTGACATATACATTATTACAGATGAGAAAATTGACAAAATGAAACTAGAAATCACATTTTTTTGAAAAATTAAGTTGGCTTTGGAAATATTATTTTTCTTAGATGAATCGACAGGTCTAAATCACCAAAGTTTGATTACATTTTTTCAGTACAGAAAAATAGAAAAATATACAGTCTTAATGAGGCCTTTACTTTTTTAAATATTGACATAGTGGTTTAAGTTGATCATCCATCTCTTGAATTGAAGAGATTTCGCAAAACTAATTTTCAGGGAATATGTACAGGTTCTAAATCAAAGGACTTAACAGATGATTCTAAATATCATCTTTAAAATTCTAATTTCTATAGCACATTTCACATTCAATGATCAGGCATCTTTAAATTCTTATGAACATTTTTACTATAGTGCATTTAATAAAATGAATTAGAAAAAAATACAGTATATAGGCCGGGCACAGTGACTCCTGTCTGTGATCCCAGAACTTTGGGAGGCCGAGGCAGGAGGCAGGTGGATGGGTCACTTGAGCTTATGAGTTCGAGACCAGCCTGGGAAACATGGCAAAACTCCCTCTCTACTAAAAATACAACAATTATCCTGGCGTCGTGGCACGTGCTTATAGTCCTAGTTACTTGGGAGGCTGAGGTGGGAGGATGGCTTGAGCCTGGGAGTTTGAGGTTGCATATAGCCAAGATCATGCCACTGCACTCCACCATGGGCAAGAGAGCAAGACTCTGTCAGAAAGAAAGAAAGAAAGAGAGAAAGAGAAAGAGAGAGAGAAAAGAAAGGAAGAAAGAGAGAAAGAGAGAGAGAGAGAGAAAAGAAAGAAAGAAAGGAAAGAAAGAGTATATGAAATAAAATAGGCACTGAAAATTCCAGATATACTTTAACCTGAAAATTAATTTACCTCAGTAATGACTATCAAGGCATTATCAACTTTCTTGAGGGAATATTAGAAGTAGATATAGTGGCAAATTTCTGGAGATCCCAAAGTCACACATAGAATATTAAACATACCCAGTATTTTTTTTTCCTTCTTGCCTGAGTCCATATATCTGCTTTAAAGGCTCTTTACTTCAGAGAGCAGCATAGTTTATTATTAATATTATACCAAGAAAATAACAAACATTTCATAATTATTATTTTATTTTGCCTTCACAATAAACAATAAAATGTCACAAAACAACATTATAGAAGTGACATAATTTGTCAGCAGCCAGCAACAGAAGCTCAAGCCAAGCTTCCTCTGATTCTAGCGCCCTGACAAGGGTTCAGTACAGCCTCCTAGTTGTAGGACTGGTGCCATTAGTTTGTGATCTTTCTGATTCTTATTTAGACCCTTACAGAACTACTCCCTCACTATGAGTGACGTCTTCTGTTTTCTTTCCCTCCGTCAGTCTTCCAACAATACATCCCTGTGAATGAGTCTTGATGTATTTAGTTTACTAACAAAAAAAAATGGAAAAAAATAAAACGTTTAGAATCAAGAGAATTCAGTTACTAGCATGTCCCATTTTCAGATAATACACAACATAACATTAAGCCTGATATTTTATGTTTTGTTATTTCCAGAAATTATTATTCAAAATCTGCAAGCTGTGTATTTAGACAAAATTAATGTTTCTCAAACTGACAGTGGCTCTAATGGAAATGATAATAAATGTACCATTCCCAAATGTTTTGACTTTGTACCAATGGAAGATAAGACTGAGTAAAACTGTTTCTTGTCACATCCCTTATGAAGAAAAATGCTCACAACTTCAAAGCAATCTTCTTATTCTGTGGTATTTTGTAAATGTAGCAAAATGTATCTATCATTTTTTTCTTGGAAGTACAGAAATTTGGAATGAACAAAAATCTTAAAAAGAGATAATATTTCTTGCATCAATTGTGAGAGAGAGGGTAGGTACTAATAAACAAACATGAAATAGTTATTTATTGTATATTAAATTAAGTTTCAGAATAGTAATTGTTCTTTGGCCTGGTACACCATGGGAATTTAGGTCAAATTAGCTTTGCACAGTTTTCTAAAATTATATCTCCTATATAGCTTTCATTAGGCTTGAACAATTAGCAATTGTAAATTGCCCTCTTATATCTGCACTTTGTATTCCCTTCCAGCAAATAAGTGTACTATATCAAAATGAAATTATTCAAAAAGCTAAACAGGTTAGACAAATACTAAACATCAGATTAGTGCTTATATAGTCCATTCTTAAATGTTTGTTCCCTTAATTGTAAAAGTTTTATGAATTTTCTAATTATTAATGTTGCTTTAATTTTACCTGGAGACAATTATATATATAATAGAAATTATATACACACACACACACACACACACACACACACGTTAGGAGTGTGTGTGTGTGCTTATGAAGTATTCAAACTTGAGATTAAAGCTTGGGATCATGTTGAAGCTAATTTATTTTTACATTTTGCTCAAACATCTTGAGAGATATGGAGAGAGAGTTGTTCACGTTTCTCCAAAGTCCAAAGCAGCATTTGATATTACTTTCTTGTCTTCTTCTTGTCTAGTTTGTTCTCCTAAAACTGTTAAATTGGTTATTTAAATTGATTTTGTACAACTAAATCTAATGATTTCATTGTAGTTCTCACTTTTATGAGATCTTGTAAAAAGCTAAACAGATTAGACAAATACTAAACATTAGATTAGTGCTTATATAGTCCATTCTTAAATGTTTGTTCCCTTAATTGCAAAAGTTTTATGAATTTTCTAATTATTAATGTTGCTTTAATTTTACCTGGAGACAATTATATATATTATAGAAATTATATATATATATATATATATACACACACACACATGTTGAAACTCCAACATCAAGTAAGTCTACACCACTACAGAGTTCCATTTCCCTTTCTATAGTTTTCTTTCCCTGGTTTTGTTCTCCACGTATTCAATGATGTCATTCCAGTATTTTAATTTTATCTATTTTTTTAAATTTACACACATTCTTTGGGTTGCCATGCCTTTTTCATGGTTTCAACAAACATCTATGGCCATGGGTTTCTATACTAAAAAAGTGTCGAAAAATTATAATTGCAAAAGACAGTGGTCTTAAATAACTCTGGTTAAAATATTATACGATTAATGATTTTACAAAGAAATATGATTGTGTACACATATGTCTGGGGCCATTACTATGGTCTAGGAAGAAGCCTGTGGAAACAAAGGATTCAGAAACTTAAGCTACATTTACTTCATCATATATCATTGTACACTTCCCCTGCCTCTCCTTTTCCAGTTTATGTTCCACACTTCTTTACACAATACACTGCTTAAATCGCTCTTTACGCCCCACTATTCAAATAACATCATGCAAAAAAATGAAGCACAGCAGAGCCCTTAAAAATTTATTTCAAATAATATTTAAACATTCTGCTATAAATCTAGTTTCCCCCTACTAAATTATTAAAATTAAGAAGACAATTAATAGCACAATCGCAATTTAGCTTAGGTGATATGCCAGAGTTGACTTACACTGGTTCATGACAGCTGATTATGTGAATCTTCCCAACTTCACTTTCAGTGACATGATGATGGTACACCAACATTACAAATCAAGACATACGTTTGGAGACCCGGCTGTTAAATATTTACCAGCACAGCACTAGCAATATATTTTTTACTTAGAGAAAAATAGGTAAATTATAAAACTTTTAGCATGGGAAGGGTAATATCAACCACATGTATCTCAGGCAAAATATAATTTTCTTTCAATATGTTAATATACATTTCCAGAGTTCATTAATTACATTAATATACAATTTCATTTCATTTTATTTTATTTGATGTAATTAGGTATGATTAACTTAATTTAATGTAGTAAATTTAGTTAATTACATTAATATACATTTCAGGTACAGTTTGATTCAGCACTCATTTAATATAACTAAGCCATGAGTTCTCCCTTTTCACTTTCTTTTTCAGTTTTTGTTGTTGTTTTAACTGGCTCTTTTATCGAGTAGTTTTTCTCCTTTTGGTCTCAAGGTGGTTCTTAGCAGTTCTTACTAACTTATTTTCAGCAGAGAGAGAACTTTATATGGAGATTATTTCTTGGGCTCCACCCGGGTTTGAAAAAACTTATATTTTTGAATGAATGGCTCTGTTCACTAGGTTGGGATTATATTGATTATATTTGGTACGAGTTCTATTACCTGTCACAGATGCAAGAAATCAGTTTCCGTCAAAAGGCAGACTTTGTAGTAAAACAGCACATGGATAAACTCTACTACTGCATTAAATATAATAATTATATTTATATAGCTCTTGCTTTAGTGACAGAGGCCAATTGTTAAAAACTAGATTGATGCTATTGAGTTGATGAGACCTAAAAAAAATATTATTTTTTAAAAAAGAAAAAATAAAAACAAGTCTGGCCATCTCAAAGTCACGAACATACTAGGAGCCTTCCTGCAATGCATTGTGTACTAGCCTTTGTCAAATCAACTTTCTGTCAGGAAAATAAGTAAGGTACAAGTGGTTTAAAGTATGTAAATATAAAAGGTAGTGAGGGTTTACAGAGGAATGTGTATTTTAATGATCTTATTGTTACCTACGTTCAATGGCTACATTAGAATTAAAACTTTAATATTGGCTGTAGTTTAACCACTCTATAATTTTCAGTATGAAGGAATTTTGCTTGACACTATTAGAATTCAAATAGACATTGCACACAGAAGGAAAAATCAATAAAATTATATAATGTCATTTGAGTTACCTTAAATTGCAATGTCCTCTACCCAGATTTGAAGTTAAGAAAATGGATGAGATATTCAGTTTTTATCAATGTGCATTGGAATAAGGTGAAGAATAAAGGAAAGAGTTAGATTCCAGCCACACACTGAGAAATTATTTCAAATTATAATTGCATTATGAGTTATAGGTGTGATAAAATTCATTGTGCAATTCTTAAAATGTCAAAGAGAGCTTTGGAACATTTTGGACCATCGGGTCAGTAAAAATGTCTTCTACAAAATGGCCTCACATTCTCACATTTGTATTGTATGTTGCACATCATTTGAAGATGAATCAATTTAAATGCAAATGTGCAATCACAAAGCAGTGAAAGCAAATTATATGCAAACAAAGCTAGTTGAAGAGATTGAGTAGTTAAGCATTTTTCAATCAAATTCAGAGGAAGATTTGTTTCCTTTCAAAAACCACTACTTCACAAAGTTTAAACATGCCTTTTCAGAATTGTTATTGAATTACATTAACTAATATGCCTATAGCATTATAGTCATATTTTGAGCAAGTTCTCACGCATTTGACATATTTTATATTCCAGGCATTCTCTAACAGGAGAAAGACTATTCTATTAAATCCTTTTTATTCATATTATTTTTAAGGATGCTGGATAGTAAAAAAGGAAGGAATTTTGGTAGCTTTAAACAAGACATATCAATTTCCAGTGAGGTGCATTATTTTTCCAATGCTATAGCACATTAGATGAGATATAAAAACATCTCTGAAAAAAGAAGTTAAAGGGAAGACCAATATTTAGCATTATGAGGAGATAAAGATATGATATACAAAAGGAGATAATATATTGCAAGTAATTGAAATAAAAATGATCTAATGTATATTAAATGAATAACAATGCAATTATTGCCTTTGACTTTCCAAAGTGAGAAAAAATCTATTTGATAAAAACATGATGTTGTCTAAAATAATATTTACTAATTAAGATCATAATTATTTCTGAATTAAAATATGTAACTCAATAAATACGGAATAACTGAACAAAAATTAATAATATGATGACAGCTAACATTTATTGTGAAATATGTGCTACTGGGAAACTATTATGGAAATATTTTAAGTATGAATTCAGTTTTTTAATAGATTCAGGGTTATTCAGTTTATTCTCCTTGAGTGTGCCGTAGTAATTGAGTTGCTGTCTTTCAAGGGACTTATCCATTTCATCTACAGTCTAGAATGTATTGCATAAAGTTTTTTCTAATACTATCTTATTATACTTTTAATACCTGTGAGAGCTGATGCCATAGCTCCTCATTATTCTTGATATTAGTAATTTGTATCATCTCATTCATTTTAAAAATCGAATTTCTTAATCTCTTAAAGTACCAACTTTGGGTTTTATTTATTTATTTATTATGTTTCTGTTTTCAATTTTAGTTATTTCTGCTCTGGTCTTATTTTCTTTTTCATACTAGCTTTGAGTTTAATTTAGTGTTTTGTTATTGTTATTGTTGTTTTAATTTCTTCAGGCAGACTTTTAGACTATTCATTTGAGGCTTTGATTCTTACCTAATGTGAACATTTAATGTAACATTTCCCTCTGATCACTTTTTTAATTTGAAATGATATTGTTCATGTTTAAAAACATTCACAAGTATCTAGAATATTGCATAAGATATATCTGTGAAATATAAAACAAATTCCAAAAGTAAAAATCTCCATAACTTCAGAAGAAAAAATTCCAGTGATATGCTTTCTTCATTGTGCAATTCCCAATTTCCTCCCCCACAACAGGGGGGATTTGTTGAACATAAAGTATTGTTCTGTGCTGACTGAAATTGGATAGAAAAAGTCTTTTTTTTCTTTTTTTAATTATACTTTCATCTCACTTTTTAAGTTTTATTCCATAGATATTGATCAGTTGTGTTTGTATTTTTATTTATTTTAGTATATTTTCTCCCTGCCATTGCTATTTCTTCTGCAATCAATATTTTGCTTAGAAGTATGTTGTTTAATTTTGAAATATTTGGGGTTTTTTCTGATATTTCAAATTTAATTTCAGATGATCACGTACTGTTGTATGTATAATTTCAGTCTTTTAAATTTATTGAGACTGATATTATGACACAGAAAATGGTCCATCTTGCCGAGGGTTCCGTGAACACTGGTAAGTAATGTGTTTGCTGTTATTGTTCGTGGCATGTTTCAAAATGTCAGGTCAAATTTGTTGACTTTTTTTTAGTATTCTATATTCTTACTTACTTCTATCTACTTAATCTCTGTTACTAAAAGAGGATTGTTAAAATATAACTTTATAACTGCTAATTTATCTGTTTCTCCTTTAGGTTTACCAGCTTTTGCATCATTTTTTATGGTCAGTCAGTTTCACATTCACTTAGAATTATTATTAACTACTTGGGAGAAAAAGTAGAAAAAAAGAGAGACCTACAGGTCAGTACCCCTTATAAACTTACGCAAAACATCCTTAACAAAATTTTAGCAAAATGAACCTAACATTATATAAAAGACCAATACCTCATGACCAAGTTGAATTCAATCTCAGAAATGCAAGTTTAACCTATAAAGATTAATGTAGTTTTAATTATTCTTAGAATAAAACGTTTTAAAAATCATTATTATTTTGGTATATAAAGAAAAAAATTGACAAAATTTAATCTTATTTAATTATTAAACACTTTTAGCAAATTTGGAATAGAAAGGATATCTTAACCAGATAAATGGCAGGTACAAAATATGTACTACTATAAACATACATACTGATGGAATACTGAAGGTTTTTTTTTTTTTTTGAGTCAGAGTCTCGCTCTGTTGCCCAGGCTGGAGTGCAGTGGCAGGATCTCGGCTCACTGCAGGCTCCGCCTCCCAGGTTCACGCCATTCTCCTGTCTCAGCCTCCGCGTAGCTGGGACTACAGGCGCCCGCCGCCACCACGCCCGGCTAATTTTTTGTATTTTTAGTAGAGACGGGGTTTCACCGTGTTAGCCAGGATGGTCTTGATCTCCTCACCTCGTGATCCACCCACCTCAGCCTCCCAAAGTGCTGGGATTACAGGCGTGAGCCACCGCGCCCGGCCTGAAGGTTTTAATATATAATCTCAATAAAGAAAAGATTCCCATTTTCGTCACTTTTATTTGACATTGTGCCAGAGGTCTTAGCCTTTAAAAAGACAAGGAAAGATTTTTAAAAGCATAGAAGTTAGAAAAGTGGAAGTCATTATTTGCAGATGAGATTTTTGTCTACACAGATTATCCTAAAAATGTACCAAAAAAAAAAAAAACTACACGAAGTAATGAATTACTTTAGAAGGTTGCAGAATACAAGTAGAATAAAAAGATTGCCTCTTTTATTTCTCGGTAGCAGTGAAAAATTGAGAATCTAAATATAGAAAATATTATTTATATGAAACAGTCATGTATGTGAAATATTGAACAATATATATGCAATATCTGTACACTGAATATTATATAATGCTGAGAAACATTTAAAAAGACGAACAGACAAAACAGATTCATGAATCAAGAGATTCGCTGTTGTTCAGATGTCCATCCTGAAAGTATTCATGTATAACCTTCACACAATTCTCATCAAATCCAAGCTGACATTTTTGTAAAAAAATTAATTAAAAAATTCTAAAACATATATAAAAATTCGAATGGCATAGAACGGGCAAATGATCTTGAAAAACAAAGGTAAACTTGAAGATACACCGTTTGAGTTCAAAATTTACAATAAATCCATATCAATCAAGATAGTAGGTGTTAATGAAAGGATGGAAAAGAATGATAGATCCCCACATATACAGTCCGTTGATGTTCAGCAAAAGTGCAAAGGCAATTTAACAGAGATTGGATACTATTTTCAATATATGTGCTGGCAAAATTGGACATTCATACTTTTATAAAAAATAAACCTTGACCCAATAAACAAAGATTAATTTTAAAGGCATCGTATTGCTGTCTATAAGAGCTAAAACAATAAAACTCATAGCATATAACATAGGAGAAAATACTTACGACCTTTGATTAGGCAAATTTTTTCAGACATGACATACAATAATATATGAACCATAAGAGGAAAAAAATAACTTTTTCTCTTTAAAAGCCACTGTTAAGAAAACACAAAGATAAAACACAGACTGTAAAAAAATGTTCAAAATACATACATCTAATACGTATTTATATATGCAACATTGTTATTAATTAATATTAGTATTTAAATATTAATACATATATCTAATAAAAGACTAGTATGTATGCATGTATCTTATATGTAAACAAGATATATACATATATGTATAAATATATATCTTATATAAAAATATGTAACATATATAAAAATATATCTTATATATAAATATATCATATATAAATCTATATATCTTACATACACATGAGATAGAGAGATAACTGTTACAACTCAATAATAAGACAACCTATAAAAGCAGGTAAAATATTTCAACAGTGACTTTACATAGAAAATATATATACAAAAGGAAAATAAGCCAAATCAGCACATGAAAAGATGCTGAACATGATTGGCAATAAGGTAACATGCATGAAAACCATGATGACATATCCCTAATCAAGAATAAAATAGCTAAAATTAAGAGTAGATGGACAATATCCAATTGTCAAGAATGTGAAACAGATAGAGCTCTCACACATTGAGACTGGCAATCTAAAATGGCACAGCCACTTTTAACATCTGAAGAGTAGTTGTTTAATAAAGTTAAATACATACTTAAACAGGTAAACACAGCTTACCCTATGATACAGCAATCCTATTCTTAGAAGTTTACTCAAGTGAAATGAAAGCATATGATACAGAACAATGTTTATTTTAATATTTAGCTTTATTCATAATTATCCATCAACTGGTGAAGAGATTAACACATACAGTGTATCAATACTCAAATTACTATTAAATACAACACTGTGAAAGAATCTCATAAATACTGTGGCTAATGAAAGAAACCAGACACAAAAAACTGTATAATTCCATTTATATAAAGTTATGGAAAAGTAATAACTAAAATGATAGAAAGCATATCAGTAGTTGTCAGTGCTCTGGGGTGAGGTAGAAGTTTGACTAAAAGGGGAGAATCAGGGAATTTTTGGATCTGTCCTACCTGATATAACACCAACACAACAGTAGCAATGAAAAGGAAGTGAATGAAAATTCTGTATCATGAACATGTGGTGATTACATGAACATTTATAATATCTCATCAATTTTTTCACTTATAACTTGTCCTTAAAATTCATAGAAAAGAGTTCTGATTGACTTGGTCAATCAAATATATATAGTAGATTACATAGACCATGTAAAACCTGAGCCCAAAGGCAGCCTTTTGGCTATCTTTGGGGTGGGAAAGGAAGGAACCTTCTGCTCTTATACTGCAAAGATATGTAGTATTTCTGTGAATGACAGACATGAACTTTTTTTTTTTTTGAGACAGAGTCTCGCTCTGTCGCCCAGGCTGGAGTGCAGTGGAGCGATCTCGGCTCACTGCAAGCTCCACCTCCCGGGTTCACGCCATTCTCCTGCCTCAGCCTCCCAAGTAGCTGGGATTACAGGCGCCCACCAACACGCCTGGCTAATTTTTTGTATTTTTAGTAGAGACGGGGTTTCACCGTGTTAGCCAGGATGGTCTCGATCTCCTGACCTCGTGATCCGCCCGCCTCGGCCTCCCAAAGTGCTGGGATTACAGGCTTGAGCCACCGCGCCCGGCAACAGACATGAACTTTACAGCATTACACAACTATTGATTCCCCAGTGCTCTAGGAAACAAAAATAAGCAATTACTGTTCTCCGATAACAACAAAACCTTTGAACCTATAGGTATGTATGTATGGGTATATTGTTGATCACCTTTCTGACACAGCCATGATTTAGCTCAGGTAGTCATTCTCTGGTAATTTGACCCTTCCTCAATTCTGAGAAAATCCCAACCTGTCTGAGGCCTCATAACAATTCCATTTCTCTGGCCAATTTCTTGTTTAGTGTTGTCGTATAACCCAGCTCTGCCAATGAGACTGAGGGGAGGGTTACATGAGAGTGGTAAACATCTAGTAAATATCTTGGAAAATGCAGCCTTATTCTTCAGCAGAGGAAAAGTATTTTTTCTCTCTCTCTCTGACCACTGCTATGTTTGGATGTAATACTTGAAAACATAGCAGTCTTGTAAAGAGTAGGACAAGCACACGGCTGACAAGGTAATGAAATGAAAGACGGATTGTTGATAACATCACTGAGTCAGTAAATTAATCAGTCTTGAAGCTCGAATACCTTGAATTTAATGTTACACAATACAGTAAATGGACTTATTGTTTGAGCCCCTTTGAAACGAATTACGTGTTATTGGGCAAATAAAATATCCTACTTGATATAACACCAACACAACAATAACAACGAAAGGGAAGTGAATGATCACAATCAAGATTTTTAACTTCTCTACAGCGTTGTGCATTGGACAAAACAATTCCCAATGCAATCTTTAATTTTAACCTCAAAATAAGCCTGCATATTACCAAAGTTGTGAAAATCAAAGGTGTTGAATGATTTACCTGTCATCCAGGATTTTGAAATATCTACTCTAGTGGTTTTATTTTTCCCATTGCTATTTTAAAATAATTTTGGCTAAATACTGAATTTTTAAAACAGGTTAGTCTTTCTGCTTTGTTGCTGATGATTAAAATGAATTTTAATATGTCCAATTTTGGTTTGTTATATTTACTTTCTATATGAGTAGTATATAAAATTAAACTTTCTAATAAACTTGCAAAAAATTGAAATAGGGATTGTTTTTCCTTTCACAATTTCAAGAGGATTTTAGACACTGTTCAAATATTCTAACGGTACTTAAATTTTTTCATTCTTCCTTTGGAATTGCCATCAGTCCTAGTTTTTAAGTCACAGACACACAAATCACTTATGTTAGTTTTCAGTCACACTTCAATTTGATCAAAAACAGTATTTCACACCTAGAATCTTTTGCCTAATTTGCCATACTGCTATTAATTAAACTGGGTCTTAGTATTTTCTCAAATCAAACCCATCCTCAATGGGTGAAAATTGCCTATCAATCAGTGATATTATTTTTAAAGCATCCTTCCATGGTCTCCATAAACAATTTTAGCAGAAGGCTTTAAAAGTTTTTAATCAAATTAAATATCATTTTGGTATTTACTTAAATATGAATAAACTGTAGTATACAGAATTAATAAAATTTTGTAATTTTCCAAATGTTAAAAAAATTGCATCATAGAGCTCCTGTAATAAAAAGCCTCAATTTTGGCTCAATTAGATTGATCTCATGAAAATCTGCCATTGAGCTTATGTAGCTGATTTTTAACAGTTCATTTCTTCCCTTGCTCTACATTGTTTTATACTCAGTGAAATTTACTAAGCAGACATTTTCCACCAAGAATTTCAGTAATCCTGCTATCAGAATGAGAAATTTAAAGTACATAGGAAAATCATTTTATATGCCTTCAGTTACTCCTCTTATCCTTTCAGACCCAACCCAATTTCCACTATATTCATGATGCCATCCCTTAATGTGTATCCAACGGAGTAGCCTTTCTTTAGTTTGATATGAGAGAAAAAAAGTGCATAAAGTCATGAGATTCCAAGTCTAGAGCCTTCTATAGAGGAATTAATGGCAACAAATCTCACCCAGGAATGATTATGTATTTCATACATGGTAAAACTTGTTCTCACAATTGTGTATCTTCTTTTTAAATATTATTGACTTAATTTTCTCATTTGCTATTTTTTTTTTTTTTTTTTTTGCTTACAGTTTTCCTCTCCTGGTAATAATTACTCATCCATTAAAATTCTTGACTTATTCCTTACATAAAATTTGATGTTCATACTACGTAGTTACTAATCTTCATTTCCTAGCATTTAAACAAGTTCCTGTATTCTTCCCCTTGCACTCTGCGTAGCACCTACCATTAAGATGTACTCTTGATAGAACAGAGTTAATGATTCTAATTCTTGCCTGCAACAACTAGAATGTAGCCATAATCTTATAGTAGGTCAGGTAACAGGGATTTAGGAATGCATTTATTTATAATCTCTTATTTCATATAAGATCTCTAAAAAAGCAGAAATTACTGGCTTATGAATGCCTAAATTGTAATTCGAAATAGGCACCTCCGTTAGTGTAGTGGAATAAACATGGATTTTGAAGTCACAAAAACAGAATGTGAAACCTGACCTATTTAGTCATTGGTACCTGGATAAGCACTTTTACTCCTCTAAGACTTGCCTTTCACCTATGATATGGAAATACAAATGGCAATCTTTATGAGTTTTGAGAGCATTAGATGAGCTATCATACTGAAGAAGCCTAGAAAATAATAAAATAATAGGTACTCAGTAATAAACAGTTACTGGATGGCTTATTTCCTAATTGGTGTGTATGTTTACATGTGTGTGTCAGAACACAAGAGAGAGAAAGAGACCTATTTAGAGAATTATGTCTACTGGACATTACTATCCGACTTTCACAAAATTGAACAATTTATAAGCATTGCCTTTGTCCAGTATATATTTGTTTACTTGATGGCATATCTGAGATTTTGATTAAATTGACCTTTTAGCCTCTGCCAATACAACTGACAGTTAATTGGGAGATTCAGACAGCCAGCCATACATTATTCTATACAGAAAAATTATATTTCAGTACTATCTGAGTCAAGGAATTTTGGTGAATCTCTTTAAGGTACATTCTATTTTACTTCCAAAGTTGGTTAAATTTCATAATCATCTAGAAAACAAGTGATTGATTACTTGCTCTAGCCAAGAGGTTATAACTTAATTGGTTTAAGAAAATTGATAACTAGCTTTTGGATGTGCTGTAACATGGGATTTAAAAAATAATATTCTGAAAATATGGAGCAGCATTAGAGATAAAACAAATCAATGTTACAAATAAACCTCTGCCATTTAAAAATTCTGAGCACTAAAGAAACCATTCAAAGAAACTCCTGAGAAGAAAAAACTTTCAAACTCTTTCCATGGGTACATTCTCAGAAACATATCTTCACTTGGCCTTGTGGACTGTTACTTGTCATGTGTCCCCAAATCATATTTTCAGTGACTACAGTCCTTGGTACTCGTAATAAAACTGTCAACATGCATGTCAATTAATGCCAGTTGGGATGTGAACACCTATTCACCAACAATTTGACTGAAACCACCTACTAATTTCACATAGGCCAGTGAATAGTAATGACTTTCCATCACTTACAATGTGAGCTACTTTCAAACTAGTGACCCAAACATAAAAGGCTCTGTATCACATTATCATTTTCCTGGAAAATACTGTTCCCTTGAGTTCACTTATTTCTAAAGAGTTCTAAAATGCTTTATTGGCTTTAACAGGTTGTATTAGTGAGGCAGAGAAATGAGAATTTCATTAAAAATTGTATTGAAGACATTTGATAGTAATAGGCTAAATTTCTATTGGTGTTTTCTATGGCTGTATTTAGCTTCACATTTCACTTAAGTGATGAAAAATAAAATTGACATACAGGAGACAGTAATGCTGTCAACCTTAATTCTCAAACACTTTTTTCTAACATACATTTCAGTTTTTGAAGTAAATGTTCATTTAAAATAGCTGGACAATATCATTATATAAAATGTTAACAATTACATGGAGATAATTAATAGTAGCATATACTAGTGAATATGCATGTGCGTGTGTTCATATTGCTTTTTTTTTTTTCTTTTTTTTTATTATACTTTAGGGTTTTAGGGTACATGTGCACAATGTGCAGGTTTGTTACATATGTATCCATGTGCCATGTTGATTTCCTGCACCCATTAACTCGTCATTTAGCATTAGGTGTATTGCTTTTTTTTAATACAGATGTGTTTAGCTCCAAATAACTGAATATTGTCCAAATAATTGTATGAGTTTTATTCATTTTACATAGATGAATCTAGTGGCTAACAGTGGCTCAATGCCAAGATGCAAAGCTTCTGACTTGCCATCCCGTGTTTCTCAGATGTTTTCCTTACCTTGGCAAGATACTTCTGGAGCCCCAAACGTGGCAACCTTGGTTAAGAAGATCCCAGCAGGGAGGAAGGGGGATGTGGCAAAATACTTCAACCGTGTAAGAGGGACTATGATGAAAAAGCAAGAAGTGGTAGTGGCTGTTGGATAGGCAGTAATTTTGTTCACTGTTCTGCCATTATTCAATTTTCTCTCCTTCTAATAGGTACCCAATTTACAATTATAAATATATTGCTGTGATTATTCAATTAATTTGTGTTTCATTCACTAGATTTTTTTTTTTTTTTTTTTTTGAGACAGAGTCTGGCTCTGTCGCCCAGGCTGGAGTGCAGTGGCGCAATCTCGGCTCACTGCAAGCTCCACCTCCCGGGTTCACGCCATTCTCCTGCCTCAGCCTCTCCGAGTAGCTGGGACTACAGGCGCCCGCCACCACGCCCGGCTAATTTTTTGTATTTTTAGTAGAGACGGGGTTTCACCGTGGTCTCGATCTCCTGACCTCGTGACCCCCCCACCTCGGCCTCCCAAAGGGCTGGGATTACAAGCGTGAGCCACCGCGCCCGGCCACATCCACTAGATTCTTAGTGTACAGAAGGAACTGTTAGTATAATGAAACCTTGTTACCTAAGTATCTGCCGTCATTCAGCCACTATTGGCTGAGTAAATGGGTGCTGAATGAAACCTTTTCCAAAATGCTGAAACTGACAATTTATTGGTTTATTTCAACTGAAGCGATGCCAATTCATGACAGATTACTACTTATGCATGTGTGTAAATTAGAGAACAGTTGAGTTATCTTGCCATTTTTGCAGTCTACTTCTTTTGTCATATCACATATTCATTTTTTGTTTAAGGTCAACTGAAATGCTTTGCAGTTTCTAATCAGAATAGTTATATCAATCATTTCCATTACATTATTTTCTTTTTAATAGCCCACTGTTATAATCTGATAGCCAGCATTTCTTAGGTGCTTCTTTTGCACATTCCAGTATATTAGTATTTTTTAAAAAATTGTTTAGGCACAGACTTATAATACTATTAATCTGCATACCCATGTTCATTGCAGCATTGTGTCCTAAAAATTTGCAAGGTAGAAATATTACTGTGTTAAAATTGCATAAAATTCTTTATATTATATAAAATTGATTAAATTACATAGCTCTCATAGTATGTATCATCAACCATGTTTTCCTTTTAGTGTTTTTATTGTCATAAATGCGATAATTACTTCATCCTGAAAGAAGCCTAACAGATCCCAAGCCTATAATTCACCTTACTTAATTGAAATATTAAAATAATATCTACATTCCATTTCTACTTATGAAGAAATAGCTTGAGTTTGTGCTGACCAATGTTCTTGCTAAAAACAACTAGAAAAGTTAGGTTAGAAACACACACACACACACACACACACACACACACAAAACCAAGTTTGTATGAAGAGAGAAGACAGCAGGGAACTTTTGAATTACAATTTTAGAAAGAAGGGATGTTCACTGAGGTATGGTTCACATCCTATATACTACATTCCTCTTCAGTTACTTTTCTGTTTTTCTAAGTGGCATAGTACAAGCTATAGAAGTTGTAGAGAATGACCAGGAAGAAGCAGGGACACCAGTATGATCTTTTGTGATCTGATGATGATCAAAGGGCAAAATTCAAATGTGGGCCTGCCAAGTCCATGGAGCTGAGATCTGGAAGAAAAACAGAAAACTGAAAATACAAACTCTGTGCCAAGTATATCTTTCTTTATTTTTGTTAGTTTGAGTCTTTTCAATCTGCGCCCTATATCCTTTATGTGTAGGTTTTATAAAGGGATACCATGTGTTTTATAATTTAAGAAAAATATCTTACTCTTTCCATAAACATTTATTAATCACTTGTTATATGTTCACAACTATGGATGATGGTGGCCCAATCACTGAAGAGATGTGGTGCCGTCCTTGCCTTTATGGAATCTATAGTTTAAAATATGAGATTAAAATGTGTTTACTATTCAACAACTATTTATCGAATACCTATTGTGCTCCAGGAAAAGTCCTGGGTAGCAAATGATTGCAGTAAAACAAAAAATGTCCTTCTCTCCTGTGGTGATAGAAGTGTTCTATATCTTGACTGAATCAATGTCAATATCCAGGTGGTTGTATCTTCCTATAATTTTGCAAGAAGTCACCATTGGGGAAAACTGATCAAAGGAACACAGTTCTATCTGCACTCAATTTTTACAATGGTATGCGAATCTCCAATTATCTGAAAATTTTTAAAAATAGAAAAAATCCTTATTTTGTGAAGCATACATTGTATTGGTGGAGCATATAGACAACAGCATCAAACAAATAAACTCTTTTAAAAAATTATGGGAACAAAGTATTATGAAGAGAAACTAAAAGATGGTAAAATAGAAAAAGTGACATGGTGGGAATAGGCCTATTTTTGGTGAAGTGATTAGGAAGGATCTCTGATGAGGCCATGTAAAGAGGGAAACAAAGGAATAAACCAATGATATATCTAAAGGAAAATATGTTAAAAGAAAAGACCAGAAAAGACTGGCAGTGCCAATGTCCCGGAGTAGCAGAAAGAGGCAGAGTACAGAGGTCAATCTGACTGCAGAAACAGGAAAGTGAGAAATGAGATCAAAGGGATAGTTGGGAGCCAGGTCATGCAGCACCTTACATCTATATATAGTAAGGACTTCGAGCTTTACCCAGAGTGAGAAGGAAATCCATCAGAGAAAAGTCAGAGACATTATAAAACAATGCCGTCAATGAGATACTAAATTAGAGTGCATACAGAATACTGTAGAGCGCTAGTGGTGATAATTACTCCTGACAGGAGGGTTCTTACTAAGGTATCACAATGGAGGTGATCTTGTGTTGATCTTAAACGATAAGATAACAAAACAATAGAGGAAAAATTGAAAAGATCTTCCCTACTAGAGGAAACTATAAAAAGTTGGAAGTCTGCTTTATGTTGGCTTTTTGTTCTGTCTCTATTATGCGCTGAGGAGATTCAGCATTTTTGAAAAGTTGAGGAGTACAAGGTGAGCAGCTGGTTGGTGCAGGTACTACAATCTCAGCCTAAATGACAAAGACATCTTGGAGAATAAGTTTCTATTCGGTATCACTTCTTAGATTTCTTGAGTTTTCCTTTAGGCATCAATGTTGAGAAATAGAACAGGTGGTTCAACATAAATATGCAACTACACAGTTTATTACCTATATTAACTAAATTCAGCAGGCAAGAGATAGATCTTGGGTGCCTAGACACACTGCGAGATGGAAGATTCAAATTAACATTTTCATACAAAACTGAACTTCTTTCTTGACATTGTTTATTTGAGGCACAGTCCTTTCACAAAGTCTTGCACAGATCTTCCCCCAAGTAATGCTAAATGGTTCTGTTTGACTTCAATTCTAATTATGATTTACCTAATTCCATTGTGATTTTTTCACCATCAAGGGTTGCTGTAGCCAGCACAACTGTAAGTGGAGTACCTGCAGTGCAATTGCTGAGTACTTTTTACCTTCTTAGTTACAATTTTTTCATTTTTGATGACCTTCACTTTTATAGGGGCAAGGATACCAAAGTATTTTATTGCTTCTGCTTTTCCTTATTTTGTTCTATTTCTTTCTATAAATTATTTCTTACTGCAGAAATTTTTCTGTATTTCTAACTAAAATTAGTAAAGTGACTGCTAGATTATTTAGTATCTTCCTCTAGAGTTAGATTCTATGGAGACTCTATAGGGATTGAGTGCCCTTTGTAACTCTCCCTTTGATCCATCCTGTCTATTCAATAGTGTGTTTCATGCAGTAGATATAGTATATCAGCTAAGTCTGAATTTATGTACCAGACAATGCAAGACCAAAGCAAGTTTTAAAATAAGAAAATGACTCATGTAAGATACATGTCGCCACGTTATCCCTTTGGCAACAGTATGGATTGGAGAATGAGTGTAATCGAGATAAGGACAAAGAAATAAATTATAAGGATGTTAAAATAATCTGGATATAGGATGATAAACACAATTAAAGATCAAAAAATAAAAATACACAAAAATATATGAGAAGTATGAAAATTAATATCAGAAAATCATGGGGAGAAAATAAAAACAAACATTATTGACTTAAGATATAAATAAATAAATAAATAGCCAGGCACAGTGGCTCATGCCTGTAATCTCAGCACTTTGTGAGGCTGAGGCAGGTGCATCACTTGAGGTCAGAAGTTCGAGACAAGCATGGCCAACATGGTGAAACCCCATCTCTACTGAAAATACACAAATTAGCCAGGTCTGGTGGCACACACCTGTAATCCCAGCTACTTGGGAGGCTGAAGTGGGAGAACTGCTTGAACCCAGGAGGGAGAGGTTGCAGTGAACAGAAATCACACCACTCTCCTCCAGCCTGCGCAACAGAGCAAGACTCCATCTCAAAAAAAAAAAAAAAAAAAGATGTAAAATAAATAAAAAACTTTTCAACAGAAGCATCTGTTCCTCAGGAGTTCAACCTTAAATGACAAGAAAGGGGACACCTGGGAATCAGAATGTTCAATAATGTAACTGTTGTGAGGTCAACATGAGGAAGTTTAACAAAAAGATTACAAAGTCATTAATTTCGGGTTGAAACATATAAATAATTGAAAAAAGCCACAAAGGATATTAATTATATCATCTAGAAGTTAAGAATTGGTTTAATGTTATTAAATTCACGTCTTTCAAACTGATAAATTGAGTTCCCTGAGTCTGTATGAAATCAAATGCAGGGGACACAATATTTTGGTGCTGGAGTAATTTTAATGGGAAAAGAGGATTGAAAAGAGGATACAAACTAATGTATTTGGAGCAGGGTTGACTTCATGGGCAGGGGACCAGTGAAGTTATACGGAACCTCACACTCGGCAGGGCCCCACATGTGGTGGAAGACTGTTTTCAACATCTTGAACTTAATTTTACTTTTAAATTTGTGTTTTGTCAGTGAAATGTGATGAGACAACGGAGTATAGACATTGAGCAAAGGAGATAGCCACAGGACCCATGTGTAGAGTTCCTTGACATCCCACTCACACAAAAGGATTGCAGTGTCCTCTGAGCACAGAATTGTGGTGGATCCAAAATACATGTGAATGAGAGTTCAGTGAGACTCAAAATAAGTACAAAGAATGCATGTTACTTCTACCACTGGGTAAGTGGAGGTGCTGAAAGTCTGGATAGGCCACGTTCCCTCTGGCTTCTAATGTTCAAAGAAGGTAATACGGTTCTATGAAACTTGAACAGTCAAGGAGCGCTATCATATCCTATCTTACTCATAATTTTTTTTTCTTTTTTTTTTTTTTTGAGACGGGGTCTCGCTCTGTCGCCCAGGCTGGAGTGCAGTGGCGCAATCTCGGCTCACTGCAAGCTCCGCCTCCCGGGTTCACGCCATTCTCCTGCCTCAGCCTCTCCCAGTAGCTGGGACTACAGGCGCCCGCCACCACGCCCAGCTAATTTTTTGTATTTTTAGTAGAGACGGGGTTTCACTGTGGTCTCGATCTCCTGACCTCATGATCCGCCCGCCTCGGCCTCCCAAAGTGCTGGGATAACAAGCGTGAGCCACCGCGCCTGGCCCCCTTACTCATAATTCTTCCCTGTATTTAGTCAACCACTTATGCTGAAAATGATGACCTAGAAGGAAAGGCAAAGAAACGGTAGTTCATTGTTCATTTTATTTTTAGTCCTCACTTACTCATCAGTAAGCCTAAGGTCGAGGGTATGCATGTCAAATTAAATGAAGCAATTGAGTTTTATTCAGCATTTCCACTGTTCTGACAAGGGTAAAATACCTATGTATATATGAGTTATAGAATACTGATTGGCATTGAAAAATATAAAGGGGAATTTAAAATTCATGCTAATCATTTTAATTTTTGATTTTTTGTTATTTATAATATTAAATAGCAAATTAAAAACACATGACAAGCTGAGAGATGAACTCCAAAAGAAAGCAAAAACTTTTATAACTTAGCACCTTTATCATCACATTTTTCTCACTTTTTAAAATGTTATTTTGATAAAATACACACAATGTAAAATTTACAATTTTAACCATTTTTAAGTGCATAATTCAGTGGTATTAAGTGTCAGGCCTCCGAGCCCAAGCTGAGCCATCATATGCCCTGTGACCTGCACGTACACATCCAGATGGCCGGTTCCTGCCTTAACTGATGACATTCCACCACAAAAGAAGTGAAAATGCCCTGTTCCTGCCTTAACTGATGACATCGTCTTGTGAAATTCCTTCTCCTGGCTCATCCTGGCTCAAAAGCTCCCCTACTGAGCACCTTGGACCCCCACTCCTGCCCACCAGAGAACAACCCCCTTTGACTGTAATTTTCCTTTACCTACCCAAATCTTATAAAACGGCCCCACCCCTATCTCCCTTTGCGACTCTCTTTTCGGACTCAGCCCACCTGCACCCAGGTGAAATAAACAGCTTTATTGCTCACACAAAGCCTGTTTGGTGGTCTCTTCACACGGACACGCATGAAATTAAGTACATTCACAATATTGAATCACTATCACTACTGTCTAGTTCCAGAAATTTTTATTACCCCAAATAGGAACCACATATTCATTAATATCCATTAAGTGGGCATTCTTTGCTAACCACTAATCTGCTTTCTCTGACTATGGATTTGCCTATTCTGATTATTTCATATAAATGGAAACATACAATATGTGTCCTTTTCTCCTTTCATTTTGGTATAAGAATTCCACATTTTCATTTTGCACTAGGATCTACAAATTATGTAGCTAGGTCTAGTTTCGGAATATATTAAAGAGCAAAACTAACTCTAAATATGCCTGCCTTATAATAGGGATTGTCAGGCCTCTGAGCCCAAGCTAAGCCATCATATCCCCTGTGACCTGCACATACACATCCAGATGGCCGGTTCCTGCCTTAACTGATGACATTCCACCACAAAAGAAGTGAAAATGGCCTGTTCCTGCCTTAACTGATGACATTATCTTGTCAAATTCCTTCTCCTGGCTCGTCCTGGCTCAAAAGCTCCCCCACTGAGCACCTTGTGACCCCCCACTCCTGCCCGCCAGAGACCAACCCCCCCTTTGACTGTAATTTTCCTTTGCCTACCCAAATCTTATAAAACGGCCCCACCCCATCTCCCTTCCCTGACTCTCTTTTCAGACTCAGCCTGCCTGCACCCAGGTGATTAAAAAGCTTTATTGCTCACACAAAGCCTGTTTGGTGGTCTCTTTACACGGATGCGAGTGAAAGGGGTATAATTATTTACATCAGGGAGAGATTAAATATCTGGACTGCACTCCTTTAATTAATGAAAGAAAAAAGTCTATGAAATGATTAAGATTAGTAGTTACATGTGCCCCAAAATTCTAACTTACTGAAGATGTGAGAAAGTAGATCTTAAATTGGACGATAGTGAGCATCATTGTCTTGTTCCTGATCTTAAAGGAAAAGCTTTCAGTTTTTCTCCATTGAGAATGATATTAGCTGTGGGCTTTTCATATATGACCTTTATTATAGCGAAGTAATTTTCTTCTATTTCTAGTTTGTTGAAAGCTTATCATGAAAATCTGCTGAATTTTGGCAATTACTTTTCTGTGTCTATTCAGATGATCAGGTGATTTTATCCTTTATCCTGTTAATGTACTATATCGCATCAATTGATTTTTGTATGCCAAACCATCTCAGCATTCCAGCGATAGATTCCAGTTGCTCATGGTGCCTACTTCTATTAATGAGCTCTTGAATTCAGTTTGCTTATATTTTGTTAGGATTTTGTATCTATATTCATCAGGGATATTGGTTGTAGTTTTCTTTTCTTGTCTGTCTTTGGTATTTATGAAATACTGGCCTCATATAAAAGGTTTAAAAGTGTTCCCTCCTCTTTAATACTTTTGGAAGCGTTTGAAAGACATTAACATTCATTCTTCCTTAAATGTTTGGTAGAATTCACCAGTGAAGGAATCCAGTTCTGGGATTTCCTTTGTTGAGGTTTATAATTATTAATTTGATCTCTATACTATATTACGTATCTATTCATACTTTCTATTTCTTTATTATTTAGTCTTGGTAGCTTGTATATTTCTGAAAATTTATCAGTTTCTTCTAGATTTCCTAAGTTGTTGGCATATAATTTTTCATAGTAGTCTCTTATAATCTTTTTTGTTTCTGTGCATCAGTTGTAATGTCTCGTCTTTTAATTTCTGATTTTATTTGAGTTATTGCTATTTATTTGTCTACATAAGAAGTTAGTCTCCAAAATATATAAAGAACTCCTGCAACTCAATGGTAGAAAAACAAAATACAACAAAACACCAATAACCTAAGTTTTTAAAAATGGCCTGAAGACTTGAGTAGACATTTCACCAATAAAACATGCAAAAGACTAACAGATGCATGAGAAAATGCACAATGCTCCTAATCATCAGGAATATGAAATGTAAAACAAACAAACAAAACAATAACTTATCACCTCACACACGTCAGGATGGCTATTATTTTTTTAAAAAATGTTTCTGAGAATATCAAGAAATTGGAAACTTTGTACCCTGTTGATGGAAACGCAAACTACTGCAGCTGCTATGAAAACCAGTTTGGCATTCACTCGAAAGATTAAAAATAGAACTAAAGTTATGATCCAGGAATCCCATTTCTAGATGTTTATCCAAAATAGTTGAAATTGTTACAGGTAGTTAGTCAGGCATGAGTAGGGCAAGAGAGGGCTCTCCCCTGATCCACTGACAATGTCAAGTGATGGTTCAGTAATTATCACATTGCCTCTCTAAAAGTGATAAATTGGCAGCTGGTGCCAGGGTGAGTCCATTTCCTGATGGTCTACACCTATTGCACTAAAGTATTAATTGAGTGAAGGCACCAGGAAAATGGCCTTGTGGCGGCACTACACCAGAAAAGGGGAAGAAAGCCTGAGATTGGCATGTGTACAACTTCCTAAATACAATGCACATGCTCACTTCCCAAGGGTAAGGAGAACACTGTGCATGTAGGCAGCCCACCCTAAGGGAAGAAGTGTGGGAAAGGGGCCAACCTATAAAGTCCTAGGAATAAAGGTTAAACATCGCATTTGTACTTCAAGTCACCTGCTTGGGTCTCTTCTAAACATATTTTCCTTTCTTTCCTGTTCTAAAGCCTTTTAAATGAACTTCCACTCCTGCTCTGAAACTTGCCTCTGTCTCTTTTTTATTTTTACTTTTTTGCCTTATGCCCCTCAGTCTAATTATTTCTTCTGAGGAGGCAAGAATTAAGGCTGCAGCAGGCCCATAGGAATTTGCCACCAGTAACTCAGATACCTTCTACTGGTAACAAAATCAAGATCTTAAAGAGCTATTGACATTCTTGTATTCATTGTAGCAGTAGTCATAGTAACCAAGGTGCGGAAACAACCTAAATGTTCAACAACACATGAATGGAATAGATGTATAAAGAAAATGTAGTATGTACTGCAAACAACCAAGTGTCTGAGACAGGTCTCAATCCATTTTGAGGTTTCTTTTGACAAAGTTGAGGAATTCCCCAGGAAAAAGAGACACAAGTTACAGTAGAACAAGTTTCAATAAAGCCTGTGCTTTATTGAAAAAGTATTTTGAGGACTTTAACATTTAAAGGGGAAAGAGTTGGCAGGAGAGGAAAGAGAACAGTCACGTATGCATTCATCTCACACTCAGTAAATATGCATTTTACATAAAATAAAATAAACCTAGAGTAGTGGAAAAACCAAATATACCTTTGTCTCAGAGTGGGCAGAGGGATGATTTCTTGTCTTTGTCCCCTGCCTGTGAAAATAAGCTGTTAATTTACATTATCAGGGTGAAGAAGGACGCCTAGGGAGATATGTGGCCTTCTATTTGGTAGCTATCTGTTTAGGAAGAACAAGAAGTTAGTTTTTTACATAATTCATTCCCCAAGCTTAACTTTTGCCTTCGGCATAGTGAGTTTGGGATCTCAAGTTGTTATTTTCCTTTTCAATGGGTACATTGGAATATTATTCAGACTTAAAAAGAAAAGGAATTTTGTAATATCTGACAATATAGATGAACCTTGAGGATATTATGTTAAGTGAAATAAGCTACCCACAGGAAGACAAATATTTCATGACTCCATTTATGTAATTTGGTAGATACATGGAATCAAAGAATGAGATGGTTGTTGCCAGGGACTAAGAAGTGGGAAATAGGGAGTTACTAATCAATGAGTGTATAGTTTTAGTCAAGCAAGACAAATAAACCCTAGAGATCTGCTGCATAACATTGTACCATAGTTAACAATAATGTATTTTACACTTAAAGTTTTGTTAACAGGGCGTATCTAAGTGTTCTTACCAAAATAAATAAAATATTCCATGACTACATTAAGGTCTATGATTTTAGATTTGAACTGACCATGAACCTGTTTCAGGACTTTGTTGAATTGTGAGTGTGTACCCTAAATTATACCAGTACTACACAGTACTAAAATGTTCTTTTTTTTTTTTTTTAAGACGGAGTCTCTCTCTGTCGCGCAGGCTGGAGTGCAGTGGCGCTATCTCGGCTCACTGCAAGCTCCGCCTCCCGGGTTCACGCCATTCTCCTGCCTCAGCCTCTCCGAGTAGCTGGGACTACAGGCGCCCGCCACCACGCCCGGCTAATTTTTTGTATTTTTAGTAGAGACGGGGTTTCACCGTGGTCTGGATCTCCTGACCTCGTGATCCACCCACCTCGGCCTCCCAAAGTGCTGGGATTACAAGCGTGAGCCACCGCACCCAGCCAAATGTTCTTTATAGTTATATGTGACACCTTTACCAGCTAGTAAAGGCAATCAAAAAATATTATTTGGTTGGGTGATTTTAAAGTGGATTTTTTACAGCAGAAAACTGTTTTGGTATGGACAAACTTATGATATAATAACTTTGGTTTAGTTGGCTCAAAGTGTTGAGAGTTCTTATGCGCCTGTTGATGAGGAAGCTGTTTAGTCATAAAGGAGCTGCTACTTACCTATAGTACGTTCTGGAAGCAGGCATTTCCTAGTGCTAGCAGTTAAGATATATTGGCTTGTCACACTATTTAATGTAGAGGCAGGAAAATATATCTGGATCCTGCATTGTTTAAGATAAGGACACTTTGTATAGTCCCAGTATTGTTTAACACAAGAATAAGGAATTATGTTTGCTTCATTTAAGAGGGATATTATGGTACTCTGAGGCATGGCGAATGGGAAAAAATATAATCCTATTTGTTTGCTGGTGAAATTCTTTTGACATATTTCAACTCACAGTATTTAAAGAAATCCTATGCTGCCTACCCTATGGCTGCTTTTATAAGAAATGTTTATATTGAAAAAGTACCAAAAATGGTGTTTTGACTTTGTAATCAATTATAGTGTTCTATTATAAGCTTCCCTGTTTAAGACTCCATAAGTGAAATTAACATACATGCTACTTAAATTGGCACTTTTTAAATACTGACTCCCTAAATTTTTGTAGCAAGATTTAAAAAAATGCAGGTTAATTAATATCAGCAGCATATAGTATCATTTTGTGTAAGTGCCCTCACTTATAATGAATAGTTAAAATACAGGATTTACTGTATTGTTTTTTACAAGAAAATACAGAAAGCTGTATACGATGTCTACAGCTTTTGGTTGAATCAGCAGTCTCACTTCCAGATTTCTATTAGTAGAATTTATTTCCTTAGAGTGGTTTGAGGTTTATAGAAAAATGGAGCAGAAAGTGCACAGGATTGTCATACACTCTCTCCACATCCCCTCTGTCCTGAGTTTCCTCTTTTATGAACATCTTGCTTTTGGTGTGGTACATTGGTTACAATTGATAAACTTATATTAATACATCATTGTTATTAACTAAATTCCAAAGTTTACATTAGGGTTCACTTTCTGTGTTGCACAGTTCTATGAGTTTTGGCAAATGCATAATGTCATGGATCCACCATTAAGGTAACATGCAGAATAGTTTTCAACCCTAAGGGTCTCCTGTGCTCCATTTATTCATCTGTCCCTTTTTCTCTCTACCAGCCCCTGACAACCACGGATGTTTTTTACATTTTTACCTTTAAAAGTTTTGCTGGGTGTGGTGGCTCATGCCTGTAATCCCAGAATTTTGGGAGGCTGAGGCGAGTGGATTACCTGAGATCAGGAGTTCGAGATGAGCCTGGCCAACATGGTGAAACCCCATCTCGACTAAAAATACAAAAAAATTGCCGGGCGTGGGGGCGTGTGCCTGTAATCCCAGCTACTCGCAAGACTGAGGCAGGAGAATTGCTTGAACCTGGGAGGTGGAGGTTGCAGTGAGCCGAGATTGTGCCATTGCACTCCAGCCTGGGCAACAAGAGGAAAACTTCATCTCAAAAAAAAAAAAGAAAAAAAAAATACAATAAAATAAAATTTTAAAAGTTTTGCCTCTTCCAGAAATTCACATAGTTGATAACATGCAGTATCAACTTTAATCTTTTTCAGACTGGCTTGTTTCACTTACTAATATGCATTTAAATTCCTTCTGTGTCCTTTCATGTCTTGATGGGTCGTTTCTTTTCATCCCTTAAAATTATTTGGTGCATCCCACTATATAAAGGTACCACAGTTTGTTTATCCATTCACCAATTAAATGATTTCTTGGTCGCTTCTAATTTGGGGCAATTATGAATAAAACTATTATAAACATTTGTGTGAAGGGTTTGTGTGTGTGTGTGTGGTGTGTGTACATAAATTTTCTATGAATTTGGGTAGATATCAAGAAGCACAACTGTTGGATTGCATGATAAGCCTCCATTTAGCATTGTAGGAAACTGCCAAACTGTCTTCCACAGTTGCTGTATCTTTTTGCCTTCTTACCAGCAATAAATAAGATTTACTGATGCTTCACATCCTTGTCCACATTTGCTGGCATCAGTGTTTCAAATTTGAGCCACTCTAGTAGATATAAAGTGTCATCTCATTGATGTTTTTTCAATTCTCTAATGATGTTTGATGCTGCTATTTGCTTACTTGCCATCTGTATACCTTCAGTGATGTATGTGCTGAGATTTATTTGCATATTTTTAATGGGTGCTTGTTTACTTGTTGGTGAGTTTTAAGAGGGTTTTTTTTTTTTACATATTTTTGGATATAAGCCATCTATAACATCTATTTTGCAAATATGTTCTCCTAGTCTGTGATTTTTCATCATTTTAATTAAAGATGTCTTGATGAGCATGTTTTAAATTTTGATGCAGTCATTTTTTAACATATTTCTTTCATTTGTGCTTAGAGCTTTCTGTGTTTTATCTAAGAAATAATCACCTGCCCCAAGGACAAAAATATTCTGTATTTCACATGTTGGAATACTTTACATGAGTATGTTGGGCTTGTCTAAAACTATACAGTCAAAGCAAGCAAGATTCGCAACTCCCATTATATCTATGTTTCACCCTGACTCCCACTCCCACTGTCTCCTGAATATCTCATAGCCTCTTCTACCTATTCATGTATACATATTAATTCAAATTAAATTTTATATTGCATTTTAAATATTGGTCGAGATCAATAGTTTCCATATGGATTGCTAAATGACCTGGCAACATTTGTTGAAAACACTTCCTTTCGTTACACCAATGAATAGCTTTGGTGTCTTACTCAAAATTCATTTAAACGCCTAGGCATGGGTCTATTTCTGAGTTATTTATACAGATGTTTACTTATCTTCCCATTTTCATGCTATTCCCACATTGTCTTGGTTACTGCAGCTCTGTCTCCTATTTCAACAAGACCACCGAAGTTGGTTTGGGCTCTACTATTTATGCTATATACTGGCAAGAAAGTACCTTCAAGCATAAATTTAGAGCCGTTTTGGGTCTCATCATATTTGTTTCCATTATCTCGGGAATCACAACCAACTCTCACAGGTAACCAATATATAATATGTTTGTTTCATATAATTTATCCGTTTTCATATTTTATTCACAGCAGGAGGGCTAGACCAGTACTACATACGCCACTATGGCCTGAGTTAGAGGTCTTTCTATTGCACTTTTATTTTCCTTGCAATATCCAGTTCTTTCTATCATTGACTTAGTTTCTACTAACTACATTTTATGAGCATTATAATCATTTAGATTTTATTTCATGGAATCTATGATTTCTGGAAATTCATTGAGAACTCAAAGTAAATGCATTACTAATGTGTTTTATATCACTTTTTTTCAAAAGAATGCATAGATTATATATAGTGTATGATATTACACTTTGATATTTTGGCATCTTGTTAGAGCTCTACGTTCTTTTCAGTCAATAACTAATATATAAATGAGAAAAGGCCAGCAGCAACATTGACATTTGAACTAGATAAGGGCTTTGCTGCATATTTCTTTGACTGTCCTCTTTATATTCCCTTCCTAATGCCAACCCTAAGAGTTTTTGATAACTTCCATCATAGGCTGAGATGCCTACATATTTGCTGTCTCCTACTCATTTTATAACATTTATAGAGGAATTTTATAACAAGTTTAAAAATAATTTAGCAGTATCTAACTCATAATGATGGTCAATTTTGCTTAATCCCTCACTGAGTGCTCCTCTACTCTTTAGTTTTCTATTATTATTGGCTCTGTGGTACTTTTACATTCAACAAAATATAGAAGTAAAATTTTATATTCTAGTACTGCCTCTGAACATGTTCCATTTCTAGGCACTATGGACCAGATATCGATATAGAAAAAATTGTGAATGAAGGCAGAATGTATAGAATACATTATATTATATATATTATAATAGGACATATGAAGGTTCTGATTATATCAGAGGCACAGTAGACAAAGGGGGTATGTTTCTAGGCTATTTTTTTTTTCCTCATGAAAGAATCTGTGTATCAGAGATAGTGGAAGTAGTTAGGTTTTCCAGAGAAATATAGTATCTCTCTCTCTCTCTCTCATAGATTTTCTTCAAGATTTAAGTCCAGAATAGAATCCCCAATAGAGAATTTCTTCATTAAAATATGGAGACATAAACATACGTACTCAGCACAAGAGTTACACACACTCACATATAAACGTATCTGTCTACCTATACCTGTATCTGCATATCTATATCATCAATAATATTGCTTTGGCTCTTAATCTTTGCAAAAAAATCTTGTACCTCTGGATTTTAATATTTAGAAAGGAACAACACGCACTATCCTTTTTTTATTTTCTTCTTCAAATGTTTTATCTGTTTTAAAAATAAAATGGGATACATGTACAGAATGTGCAGATTTGTTACGTAGGTATACGTGTGACATGGTGGTTTCCTGCACCTATTGACCCATCCTATAAGTTCCCTCCCCTCGCCTCCCAACCCCCAACAGGCCCTGGTGTGTGTTCTTCCCCTGTCTGTGTCCATATGTTCTCATTGTTCAACTCCCACTTATAAGTGAGAACATGTGGTGTTCGGTTTTCTGTCCTTGTGTTAGTTTGCTGAGGATGATGGCTTCCAGCTTCATCCATGTGCCTGCAAAGGACATGATCTCATTCCTTTTTATGGCTGCATAGTATTCCATGGTGTATATGTACCACATTTTCTTTATCCAGTCTATCATTGATAGGCATTTGGGTTGTTTACATGTCTTTGCTATTGTAAATAGTGCTGCAATAAACATACGTGTACATGTGTCTTTATAATACAGTGATTTATATTACTTTGGGTATATATTCAGTAATGGGATTGCTGGGTCAAATGAGATTTCTCGTTCTAGATGCTTGAGGAATCGCCATACTCTCTTCCACAATGGTTGAACTAATTTACATTCCCACCAGGAATGTAAAAGCATTCCCATCTCTCCAAAGCCTTGCCAGCATCTATTGTTTCCTGAATTTTTAATAATCACCATTCTGACTAGCATGAGCTGGTATCTCATTGTGGTTTTAATTTGCATTTCTCTAATGATCAGAGATGTTGAGCTTTTTTTCATATGTTTGTTAGCCACATAAATGTCTTCTTTTGAGCAGTGTCTGTTCATATCCTTGCCCACTTTTGGATGGGGTTGTTTGCTTTTTTCTTGTAAATTTTTTCAAGTTCCTTGTACATTCTGGATATTAGCCCTTTGTCAAATGGATAGATTACAAACATTTTCTCCCCTTCTGTAGGTTGCCCATCCACTCTGATGATAGTTTCTTTTGCCGTACAGAAGCTCTTTAGTTCAATTAGTTTAAATTGTCAATTTTGGCTTTTGTTGCAATTGTTTCTGGCTTTTTTGTCATGAAGTCTTTGCCCATGCCTATGTGCTGAAAGGTATTTCCTAGGTTTTTTTCTAGGGTTTCTATGATTTGGGGCTTTACATTTAAGCCTTTAATCCATCTTGAGTTAATTTTTATATAAGGTGTAAGGAAGGTGTCCAGTTTCAGTTTTCTGAATATGGCTAGCTAGTTTTCCCAGCCCAATTTAATGAATAGAAGACCCTTTCCCTATTGCATGTTTTTGTCAGGTTTGTCAAAGATCAGATGGTTGTAGAGGTATGCTGTTATTTCTGAGGTCTCTCTTCTATTCCATTGGTCTATATATCTGTTTTGGTACCAGTACTATGCTGTTTTGGTTACTGTAGCCTTGTAGTATAGTTTGAAGTCAGGTAGTGTGATTACTCCAGGTTTGTTCTTTTGGCTTAGGATTGTCTTGGTTGTACAGGGTCTTCTTTGGATCTGCGGATTGCACAGTTCCATGGATAAAGCACGGTTTCCCTGGCTGGGTAGCACACTCACTCATCACCTCCCTTGTGTAGGGGGACGGGGCTCCTCTGCCCTCTGTGGCTCTCATGTGGGCTGCCATACTGCACTGTTCTTCCTTTTCTCCATGGGTCACAGCAGCCTTCTAGTCAGTTCTGATGGGACAACCTGGATACCTTGGTTGCCAGTGAAGGATTCACATGCTTATTATGGTTTTTTTCTATGGGAGCCTCCAAATGCCACGGTTTCTAGTCAGCCATCTTGGCCCCACCACACTATCCTTTTTTCATTTGATATTTATAAATGCAATAAAAGAGATATTCAAAGAACACTTGATTTTACAAACTAGTATTTTATGAGGAAATGTTTCTTCATTGAACTTATTTTTTCATAGTCAGTAGGGAAAATTGCCTAGCACCTATTTGTCACACTGAAGTTGCTAGCTAGGCTAGTGCTTTTTATTTTATCAGTGGTTTTTAACTGTACTCTGATAGTTCTGCTTCATGACACCCAGAAGGCAGCAAAATCACACGCAAAATTTATAAAATCTTCCATCCTTTCAGCAGCAAGACATTTATGTTGCTGAACATAACACCACTATGTCCAAATATTCTCAAACTATTTATGACTCTACAATTCTGAAGAATTTGATACAGAGTGATTTAGCCTAAGCTGAGTGCATTAGTACAGATAACTATAGGTGTTGCAATACCTAAATTTTAAAACCCTAGTGGTTTGATAGATATTTATTTCTTGCTCACATAAAGTTGAGTATCATGATCCTTATCTATAAGTGGTCTTCTACAGGGACATTCAAGTCCCTGGACCCTGTCCATTATATGGAAATGACTACTTCTAGGGCATCAGATTTGTCTACATTCATCATGTCCATAGGAAATGGAAAAAAAAAATGATGAATATATTCTGCTTCTGAATCACTTTGATCTAGCACTGACACATATTTCCTGTATTCAAAATGCACTGGTAAGAATTATTTACATAGTGTTATCCAGATGAAAGAAGAGAAGAAATTGGTGCCAGAATGTCATTTCTAAACATATCTCTATCCCATGGTAGAGAGTCACAAAATTCTGATAGATATCTAGTCATCTCTTTCATACTAACTCCAGCACAATAGAATAATTCATGTGAATAATTCAACATACATTTAAGCACACAAGTACTAAGCAATTGTGCTTTAACCCTTTCATTGTCAAGGCAAGAAGACATAGACAGCCAAAAGCTATGTCCAGTTCTTTTATCGCATAAACACTGAGGAACATGCACACAGATACAGAATTGCTGGGACTCATATACTAACTTGCTCTTTAAAAATGAATTTGAAAAATTGATTTCCTTGGATCATACACCAAAAAGGAGTGATCTTTGGAGTTTAGACACTTTATTTAGAACTTAAGTTTCAGAAATTATCCTGTCTTATGGTCAATTGGGCTGTTCAGCAAAGTCATTGAGCCAGATTTCTTATCTGGAAACAGTTCAATAAGAGTATACCTTTCATAATTTTTTAGAGGAACAATGCATACTGGTAAACTGCATGCCATCGTGTGCCTTTGCTCACGAACTTCTAACTCCAGCAGATGCCCCATTTACCTGTGTTGTACACAGCTAAACATTTCAAAAATAGTTGTTTCTCCTTCCTTACTAGATATCTTTACTTCATTGGGTTCTCAATTCCACTGCTCATTATTGCAGTTGTTATAATCTACATTTTGGCAAACACAGTAGTCAATTCCCCATCTCCATTCTACATGACTTCTGAGAAGCACTTGACACAGTTCACTACACTCTTATTTGAAACATTTTTCTTGAAAGCTTCTGAAGATGTCTCAAGATTTTTACTTTTCCAATGGGAATTATTTTCCACTTTTCCTTTCTCGTTAATTATTTGTTACAGACTTTTAAATGTTAGAGTACCCTAAGGAGCTCTCTGGTGAACTGCCCTGTTTTCTTTTGTCCCTAAGTAATCTAATCTAATTACAAGATTCTAGGAAACAAACTGAGAGCATTCAAACTTACATATCCTCTCTCTTGTCTTAGACATACGAGACTTAAGCATCCAGCTAACTACATTACATCTCCATTGGGATGTATAATTGAAAGCTCCTATTTCCTGTGGCCAAAATCTAACCCTTGATTTCTTTTTCCAAATCGTATCAATAACATCCACCTAGATTTTTAAGGCTATATATATATACATTATATCAAAGAGTCATTTTGATTCATCCGTCTGTTTGAAAACCTACATCCAATCTTTCAGTGGACATTTCTGGGACTACCTCCAAAATATATCCTGGATAAGACCATTTTTTTTTTTTTCTCCATGCATCTCTGTCGATACAACCCTGTTCAAAGATGCTATCGTCTCTCTCTTCATCCTTCATAGAATAGTCATCTATGGATTAATATTTTAAAATTTGAATCAGAGTTATCATTTACCTTTAAAAATCCTCCAGGTTTTCTTTTTTGTTTATTTTGTTTGTTTGTTTATTTTATGAGACAGGATCTTGCTCTGTAACCCAGGCTGGAATGCAGTGACACAATCATAGTTCACTACAGCCTTGAACTCCTGGACTCAAGCCATCTTCCCATCTCAGCCTCTGGAATGGCTGGGACTACAGGCATACATTACTGGCTAATTTTTCAGTATTGTTTGTTTGTTTTTTTGTAGAGACAGGGGTCTCATTTTGTTGTTTAGGCTGGTCTCAAACTACTGGCCTCAAACTACTATCCTCAAGCAATCCTCCTGCCTCAGCTTCCCAAAGTGCTGGGATTACAGGTGTGAGCCACCACCTCAGGCTGTCATGTTTATTATCATTATTATTATTACTATTAAAGTAAAGGAAAACTCTTCCCATAGCCTATGGGCTCTGCATGCTCTGGCCACTGCCTACCTGCCTACCTGTCTAAACTCACCTCTCTCCTGTTTCTCCTTTCACCATGTTCCAGCTACAGAGATCTCATTCTAATGTATTTAAAGCTCATTCTCTCTTTGGTTACTCACTCCTCCTTTGTTTGGGACACTCTTTCCCTAAGTATTTGAATAGATGCCTCTTTCTCATCAGTTAAACATAATTCAAACATCACTTTTTCAGAGTATCCTTTTATGATCACTGTAGTTAAGCTACTCTTTAAAATTGTAAATAGCCGGGCACAGTGGCTCATGCCTGTAATCCCAGCACTTTGGGAGGCCGAGGCGGGTCAATCACGACCAGCCTGACCAACATGGTAAAACCCTGTCTCTACTAAAAATAGAAAAATTAGCTGGGCGTGGTGGCACGTGCCTGTAATCCCAGCTACTCGGGAGGCTGAGGCAGGAGAATTGTTTGAACCTGGGAAGCGGAGGTTGCAGTGAGTGGAGATCGCGCCACTGCACTCCAGCCTGGTGACGGAGTGAGACTCCATTTCAAAAAAAGAAAAAAAAAAAAATGTAAATAAAAGTGATTTTTAACCTTAAAAAAGAATTATTGGTGAAGAGTTATAGAAGTAATAGGAAACATACAAAAAGCAAAAATTAAGAAACACTATATTGGAGGCTTGATGTCTTACAACCGAGGTCTGTTACTAATTTTCTGTGTGACTTTAGGTAAGAAATAATATGTTTTAAATCTCTAGAAATCAGTTTTCTAAAATAATTAGAAAACTACATAAATTACTAAAGATATTTCTAGTTAAAATATTCTATAACTTATTCTGTTTTACTTATATTGGGAAGCCTAGAATATAATTCATTAAATTTTATCACTTCGAATGTCATTCTTAGGATAAACACGATATTTATCTTAAAGAAAGGGGAAGGGAGTGAGGACAGTTTATAAGGAAGTGGCCTAAGCTGGGAGACACCACACCAAAGAGCAAGTGTAGAGGATACTGTGATTCAAACAGTAATATTTTGTTATGATAATTTCTGAATCTTTTACAAGAATATAGATCAATTTCCCAAGAGTAATTGATATTAAGCAATATGTGGCCTTTTGTCTGTGGTTTCTTTCACTTAACATAATGCTTTCAAGATTCATCCATGTTGTAGCAGGTATCAGTACTTTTTAGGGCTGAATAACACCACATTGGATGGTTATACCATGTTATATTTATAGATTCATCTTTTGATTTTAGAAAATATAAATAACATTTTATTTACTGAACTAAGATCATAAGACCATTGATTTTGACTGAATGACTATTCTTGGTTATTTCACAAATCATGGATTTTATTTTATTACTAAATAAATTAAATTGTGTGTTTTTTTTGGTTTTAGGAACAATATTTAAATATAGCAGACTTCACATTTTTGTCTCTCTCTCTTAGGAGTGCTGTGTGACTACATTGGACATAATTGTGACAAATTCTGAGTGACTATTAAAATTTGTTCCATGTCTTCATTTTCTCAAATAATTCTAAAATAACTCACTGATCGATTATTAGAAATTGTTTATTGAACCTCATAGAGTTAATGCCAGAGATTCAATAGATTCTCTTATATAGCTTGTTCTCAGGTAGAAGTGAGAAAAAATAGGTTACCATTGTTTTATTTCAGCATATTTTTGTTGTGGTAAACTACAGGTAGTATAAAATCTACTACTTAACTATTTTGAAGTATAGAATTCATTGGCATGGCCAGGCGCGGTGGCTCACGCTTGTAATCCCAGCACTTTGGGAGGCTGAGGTGGGCGGATTACGAGGTCAGGATATCGAGACCACGGTGAAACCCCGTCTCTACTAAAAAAATACAAAAAAAATTAGCCGGGCGTGGTGGCGGGCGCCTGTAGTCCCAGCTACTCGGAAAGGCTGAGGCAGGAGAATGGCGTGAACCCAGGAGGCAGAGCTTGCAGTGAGCCGAGATGGCGCCACTGCACTCCAGCCTGGGTGACAGAGCGAGACTCCGTCTCAAAAAAAAAAAAAAAGAATTCATTGGCATTGTGTACATTCACAATGTTGAGCAACCATCACTACTATCTAGTTCCAGAATTACTTCATCAATTCCAAAAAAAGGCATTAAGCAATCACTCCCTATTTTCATCTTACCCCCAGCCCCTGGCAAGTACTCATTTGCTTTCTGTCTCTATGCATTTGCTTATTTGGGATATGTCATATAAGTGATAAACAATATGTGGCCTTTTGCCTCTGGTTTCTTTCACTTCATATAATATTTTCAAGGTTCATTCATGTTGTAGGAGGTATCAGTACTTTTTGTGGCTTAATAAAATTACCTTGTTCCTGTATTTTGTTACCACATTTTGTTCATGCATTCATCTGTTGATGGGCATTTGAGTTGTTTCACCTTTTGTTTATTGTAAACAGTGCTGCTATGAACATTCATGTACAAATTTTTATTTGGATATCTCTTTCCAATTCCAACTAGAAGTGGAATTTCTGGGCCAAATGGTAATTTAATGTTTAACACATTGAGGAACTACCAAACTGTTTTCAAAAGTAACTATAGATATCATTTTCATTTTATGACAGTTTCAATTTCCCCACATTCTCTCATCACTTTTTATCTCCTGTCTATTTCATTACACCATTCTAAAAGGTGTGAAGTGAAATCTTATTGTGGTTTTGATTTGCTTTTCCCAATGACTAATGGCATTGATCATCTTTTCATGTGCTTATTGGTCATTTGCATATTTTCCTTGGAAAAATATCTATTCAGGTTATTTATTCATTGTTGAATATGGTTTTTTTTTGGTCTTTTCATTGTGGAATTTTAAGAATTCTTTATATATTCTGGATATTAGATACTTATCAGTTATATGATTTGCAAATATTCTTTCATTCTGTAGGTTGTCTTTTCATTCTATTGATAGTGTCCTTTGATGCACCTTTTTTTTTATTTTGGTGAAGTCCAACATATTTTATTGTTGGTTATGCTTTTTGCATTATATTTAGGAAACCATTGCCAAATCCAAGAGCAAGAAGAGTCACTGTTATGTTTTATCTAAGAGCTGTAGAGTTTTAGCCATTACATTTAAGTTTTTGATCAATTTTGAGTTAGTTTTTGTGTATGATAGTAGTTAGTGGTCTGAGTTAAGTATAGGACAAAAAAGGATGCGGTTAATCTATGATAAAGGTCAGTGATTAGAAGGGGAGGAGGTCTTGTCTCTGATCTCTCCTAAGTCATTTACAGAACAAGAACAATGTGATAGTTAGTTCATCTATAATCTAAGAAGCAGAAGTTGCAACTACATACTACGTGACTCAAATCACAGTCACATCTCTCTAAAGTCTTAAAGTGTTTGGGGGGGTTCCAGCAGCTTTTAAATTTTTTAATTGATTTTTCACACCAGTTACTCATACTGCAAGCATTGCCATCTCAAAACTAACTACCATGCTGGAGAGGGAGAGTGGGCAAAGCTAAGTCAAAATGCTACAGAACTCTCTCACTCCATTTAAATTATCTTTCTTCTGCTTAAGAATTCGCATGGTTGCTGTAAACATTGGACTCTGTTCCAGAGTTCTGATGTAGTTCTGACAATTGTTGTCAGGTTTCTCAGTGTTTCTGGAGTGGGACGAAACAGTAGAGGGGCTTACTTGACCATTTCTGCTGACATCACTCCTATCATTGGTTCTTGATGTAGAATGTAAAATTAATTGGAAGTTCAATGTTTTGTACGATAGAGATATAAATACATATAGAGATATGAATAGTTATAGTAGCTTCCCTAATCCTGTGTAACAAACATTGTAATATGAAGTTGTCAAACACTATATAGTTTTAAAAATATTATCCTGATGTTTATTATTTTGTGGAGGAGTGTTGTGTGTATACTCTTTACCTGTTTCTATGGTCAGCAGTGAAATTGAGTATATCAAAGGCACTTTACACTTAGGCACCTCAGTGTAGACAAGAGAGGTAGATCAGTAAACAAGCAGCTATTTAGGTGATGTGAGTTAGGAATTGGTGTATACTTATTTGCTTATCCGTTTATTTTTTGGTAGGAAACAAATGCTAAATTCTTGTCCAATTAATCACCATTGCTTTTCTCTGAAGAATTTTATACAAATTAAGCAACAAATATGAATAAATGGGTCATCATAAATAGCTATGCAAATATTTCACATCTCAAAAGCAATGATCTGTAGCTCAGAAGTAAAGACTTAGAGGCTAAATGTGGGCCTTCTACATATCTGTAAGTCAAAATCCAAAACTTTGTATCGTATTTCCTTTGTTGAACCACAGGGGGAAACAAAAATAATAGCAGGAAGAACCTCACCATCAGCCCAGGGGAACAGATGGAGTGAAAATGCTAGTTCATCCTGTTATTAGCAGACCTTGAATCAAGTTACACATCCGATCAATGGAAAAAGAGGAAGAGAACACAAGAAGCAGAGATTGCTATAAAAGCCTCTAGGCAACTTGGAAATGTAGCATGATTCAAACCTATTTTATACTTTTTCTAGATAGTCCTTAGGGCCATAAAAGCACATTTTCGAACTACACCAACTTAGAAAATGAACAGATATGTTACTGCACATCGTACAGCTGCACTTACTCCCCTCCACATGTATACATATACACACAGAAACACACACACGTCTGCTTAAATATTAGGAAAACTATTATCAAAAACAATGAAATACAACGTCATTGAAGCCCCATGTAAAACTCTCATGTTGCTATAAGGACAGTTAACTCGACACTCAGATTCTTCAGAAATGAAGTTTACTTTTGGATGAATGGGATCATTAAAAAAATACTAACTGCAACATGGTGGCAATTAAAAATAAAGTAACTGTGCAAAAGTGAGGCAAGCTTTCAGCGCATCTTCTACCATGACATTATTAATAGTATGATATAATACACAGGAAGAGTAATTTCTCTAAGATGCACAAGTGTCAAAAGTATATCAAGTACAAAGAGCATAAAGATCTATTGCTAAAAAACTAGGTAAGTTGATACTAAATATCCAGAATACAGACAGAAAGCTGATTGGCAAGTTCCAGGGGCTGGTGGAAGAGAGGGAGTGACTGCTTAATGGGTAACAGGTTTTCTTCTGGAGTGATGAAAATGTTTTAGAAAAGATAAAGAAGGGACTTGGAGCAGTGGCTCATGCCTGTAATCCCGCACTTTGGGAGGCTGAGGCGGGTGGATCACGAGGTCAGGAGATCGAGACCATCCTGGCTAACATGGTGAAACCCCATCTCTACCAGAAATACAAAAAATTAGCCAGGCGTGGTGGCGGGCGCCTGTAGTCCCAGCTACTCGGGAGGCTGAGGCAGGAGAATGGCGTGAACATGGGAGGTGGAGCTTGCAGTGAGCTGAGATGGGCCACTGCACTCCAGCCTGGGCGACAGAGCGAGACTCCATCTCAAAAAAAAAAAAAAAAAGATAAAGAAGGGAATGATGGTACAATATAATGAATATACTAAATGTCACTGAATTGTGGACTTTAAACTGGTTAATTTTAGGTGATAAAATTTTTTTTCAATAAAATATAAGTATATATAATATAAAACATATTATATATATAAAATTGGTTGCAGCAGAGGCTACTTTTAGTTTATAAAAATAATGTTGCTCTTGATGTCCCCTTAAATTACATACATAGCTGTACCTGTAAAACCCTGTAGGCAACCTATTAACCTTCGAATTATTATCTTTATACCCCCATTATTCTTCTCACCCAATAAGTTCTCAAGTCTGGTTGAGTCTAACAATGCACCAAAGGTAGAATGCTTGCGCTTTAATTCAATACTCCAGCAGTCTGAATTCACCTCCTCCAATTTAGTGACTGGTGAAGCAAGAGATTGAGGTGGGAGAGGAAGACCATCTTGCATTGCCTTATTTTCCTTAGGTATCCAAGCTCTCTACATTTGCCCTTGCCTACTCCTTACTTGTCCAGTAATCCTGTAATGATAATATAATGAATTATTACATGGTACAGGAAATAAAATGAAATATTATTTTCAAAGAATGTTTTTCTTCATAACAATCCATAGAAAAAAAAATAAAATCTTTATAAAAGAACACATGTTCTCAAAATCCGGAAGAAAGGAATGGCATTTAATCTCATCTAGTACAGTTTTTGAGGTCATCTGTGTAGAATTTATATAATGGCCTCTTAAGGATGTTTGGACTTTATAATGGCTGAAACAAGGCCACATAATTGTTTTGTCTTAAGAATAAACAAACGAATGTAAGTGAAAACTAAATGAAGAAAAACATCAATGCAAATAATACATTGTATAGAATGTTAGAGCCAGTGAGATCTGAGAGACTATTTATTAAAATCTAAACAAATTGTTAAAAGGAATCATCGGACATGCTTTATCAATCTGGTGGTAAGACAGCCTGAAGTAAAAAATAGTTATTTTATTTCAGCAGAGCGCCTCCCTTACCTGAGCAATAATCTATTACAGTTCTGCAGGAATTTATGGTTTGCAAAGTAATACACTGACCCTGCCACCTTGGAATTTATGACAACTTTTGAGTCAGTCATGACCAATATTGCAAAGATGAACAAGGTGAAGCAAATCTGACTTATTTCTCCATGCACAATTTTTGAGAATTAACAAATGAATAAAAAAGCTCAGATAAATTAAGTTGTTTGCAAGACATCATATAACTAGTAAATGGTACACATTTTAATTTAGGTTTTCTGTCTTCAATTGCATACCTTTCACAACACCATGCCCACTATTGACACAGGTAGGGATATTTTACCCCAATGCTTATCATGTCTCATTATTTGATGGGATCATTTTATGACAGTGATGAGGCTTTAAGTGAATATTTTGTTTAATCAGAAAAAACTTTAAATCAGACCCAAACCTGACTTTACCATCATTAGCACCAAATAATTAATTAAAAGTTAAAATTCAGCTAGAACTTTTTGCTTAATTACTTATAATACATGAATTTATTAGAATATAAATAATGAATATCTATAAAAAGGAAAGAAGCTTGCAGTTATTTCTTGTCAACAAATTACAGTATATTTTAATTATAAGAAATATGATGAGTATTTAATCCCTATTTTTGAAATGAGGATGCTGAGATTCATGGGTTTGTTGTGAAGTCTACATAACATAATGGACAAAAGCACTTATCATGTTATGTGGCACATGAAATAATACAACTATTTTCAATGGATGTTCTCAGTATAGGTGCCATTCTTGAGCAGGAAGTGTATACGTTACACTCAAATTTCTTAGACTACATTTCATCAAAGGCAAAAACAAAATTCTGAATTTTTCGTGATTAAAAATATACTTAGTTTATAATATATTTCAGTAAATTTATACTCAGATAATTAAACTCACCTATATATATTTAAAATCACTAAAGTAGAAAAACATAAATAGGAAAAATCTAGTTATACTAACCAATATATTTAATTTCAGTTTGAAAAGACTGAAAAAATGTGTACTACTATTTCAAAAACAGTGTTACATAAGATTCTTAGAAAAATAAAATATTCTCAACAGCAAATTTGTTTTTTTAATTAGGAAATATTACAAAACTCTTCCTAATACACTACTTGAAATAATGATAGACTATAAAGTACATCAAAACTTAACAAAATATGTAGTACTAAAAAAAAAGAGGCAGTCTCAAATTGTTCTTATTTCTACTTAAAAACTCTCAAATTATGTCATAGGTAAGATTATTAATATCAATACACTATTAGCTACTTTATAGACATTTGATTTTTAACTATATATATACACACATGCACATGTACATACCTATATATACACACATATGTACATACATATATACGTATATGTGTATGAGGAAGGAAGATTGTTTTAGGCTGGTAGCACTAGAGTGACCTGGGCAATATAGCAAGACCCCATCTCTGCAAGATAAATGAATAAATAAATAAATAAATAAATAAATAAATAAATAAATAAATAAAATATCTTACTGATCCACATCATCTCCAACTATTATTATTTTAATTGTGCCAGTCAAATGGCAAAAACACTGCAAAAAATTTTGCAAATTTACAAATAAGTTTATAGTTCAATGAAATTTCACTGAGTGAACACACACAGAACCACCGAGCAGATCAAAAAATAGGTTCTTACAGCAGGATATAAGACACCCCTGCCTCTCATTACTACCATCCACTAAAAGATAACTGTATTCTGTTATCAAACATCATTGATTATTTTTACTTATTTCAATATTACAGAAAACATACAGCATGCATATTTTTGTCTGTTTTGTTCAACTGTATGTTTGTCTTTCACTATCCGTGAATCATTCTTACTATTTCATGTGTCAGGCATCATTTGTGCTTTACGTTATTTTATATGATGACTATTCGTTTGACTGTTGAGACAAATTTGGGAGTTTTAGTTATTGGCTACCAGATAAGAATTTATGTTGGATACATACATATGAGATGACTTGCTGGGTGTTGGGAAATGATGATCCAGGTTTTACAGATATTATCAAAAGTTTTCCAAGATGCTTGAGTAATGTACTTTTCATAGTAATTTGAAGAAATTCCTTATATATATTTGGAATACGAGTCCTTCGTCAGATATATGCATTGCAAATATCTGCTCCCTTATTCTTATTTTCATATTAATACACTGCACCACTTTTTTCTTAAATGTTTTATTACAATGTTTTTATGCAACTCAATATTTGTAAAAAGAACTTTTAAATGATTGTGCCACATACCTAAGTGTAATAGCTTTAATACAGCAGGATATTCATTTTCACTTTATCTGCTGAATGAACAAAGCTACTAGGAATCTGTTTTTTCCCAAGATTAATCAAATATTGGAATATTAATCATCCTACCTACAACGTCCATCTATCAATAAATAAATACAATGGGTGATGTAGTTAAACAAAATGTGTATTTCACAAGATTTACGATACAGAATTATAATAAGAAAAATTGTCCAGGTGCGGTGGCTTACGCCTGTAATCCTAGCACTTTGGGAGTCCAAGGCAGGCAGATCACTTGAGGTTAGTGTCAAGCCTCTGAGCCCAAGCTAAGCCATCATATCCCCTGTGACCTGCAGGTACACATCCAGATGGCTGGTTCCTGCCTTAACTGATAACATTCCACCACAAAAGAAGTGAAAATGGCCTGTTCCTGCCTTAACTGATGACATTATCTTGTGAAATTCCTTCTCCTGGCTCATCCTGGCTCAAAAGCTCCCCTACTGAGCACCTTGTGACCCCCACACCTGCCCGCCAGAGACCAACCCCCCTTTGACGTAATTTTCCTTTACCTACCCAAATCTTATAAAACGGCCCCCACCCCTATCTCCCTTCGCTGACTCTTTTTGGACTCAGCCCACCTGCACCCAGGTGAAATAAACAGCCTTGTTGCTCACACAAAGCCTGTTTGGTGGTCTCGTCACACGGACGTGAGTAAAAGTTAGGAGTACGAGATCAGCCTGGTCAACATGGTGAAATCCCATCTCTACTAGAAATACAAAAAATTAACTGGATGTGGTGGTGGGAGCCTATAATCTCAGCTACTGGGAAGGCAGAAGCAGGAGAATTGCTTGAACCTGGGAGGTTGAGGCTGCAGGGAGCCAAAATCACACTACTGCACTCCATCCTCAGTGACAGAGTGAGGCCCTGTCTAAAAAAAAAAAAAAAATTAAATCGTTACTGGTGGAAGAGATCCGATTTACCCTGAGTTACTGGTGGCGAATCCATACTGGTCTCCAGCAACTTCAATTCTTGCCTCTTAAGAAGAAATAATTTGACAAAGGGGAATTGATATGGTTTGGCTGTGTCCCCACCCAAATCTCACCTTGAATTGTAGTTTCCATAATCCCATAATGTCGTGGGAGGGACTGAGGGAAGAGAGAGACCCTTTCATATTGTTTTATACTCAGTACCTGTTTTAAGAAAAAACAATAAGGAAGTAAAACCAAAGACAGGCAGCCCGGCGCCAGGCCCAAAACCAGGCCTGGGTCTGCCTGGCCTAAACCCAGTAGTTAAAAATCAACTCATAACTTAGAAACTGATGTTATTCATAGATTCCAGACATTGTATAGAAGAACACTGTGCAACTCCCTGCCCTGTTCTGTTTCTCTCTGACCACCAGTGCCTGCAGCCCCTGTCACGTACTGCCTGCTTGCTCAAATCAATCACGACCCTTTCATGTGAAATCTTTAGAGTTGTGAGCCCTTAAAAGGGACAGAAATTGTGTATTCGGGGAGCTGGGATTTTAAGCATGTAGCTTGCCGATGCTCCCAGCTGAATAAAGCCCTTCCTTCTGCTACTCGGTGTCTGAGAGGTTTTGTCTGTGGCTCGTCCTGCTACAGGACCAGGTGGAGATAATTGAATCATGGGGGCCGTTTCCTCCATCCTCACAACAGTGACTTAGTTCTCACAAGATCTGATGGCTTTATAAGGGGCTTCCCCTTTTGCTGGGCGCTCACTCTTCTCTCTCCTGTCATCATGTGAGAAGGACGTGTTTGCTTCCCATCCTGCCACAATTGTAAGTTTCCCGAGACCTCCCTAGCCATTCAGAACTGTGAGCCAATTAAACCTCTTTCCTTTATAAATTACCCAGTCTTGAGTATGTCTTTATTAGCAGTGCGAGAACAAACTAATACAGGCATAAAGCATATAAGGGACCAAGGCAAGTTGCAGAGCAGGAGTGGAAGTTTATTTATAAGCCTTTAGAACAGGAAAGAGGAAAATTCACTTGGAAGAAATCCAAGAGGGCCCCTGAAGGTCAAAGGGAAAAGGAGTATTTAACCTTGATCTTAGGGCTTTATAGACTCACCTCTTTCCCATGACTCTTCTCTTAGGTGGGCTTCCTGCATGTAGAGGGCCCCCCTTACCCTTGGGAATTGAGCACATGCAGTGTGTTTAGGAAGGTGTATGCATTTCCATCTGAGGCTTTCTTCCTTTTTCCATTGGAGTGCACCTGGAGAGTCATACTCCACCACTTCATCTCTTAGTGCATATGCCCAGGAAGTTTCTTCTCCCTGGCATCTGCATAATACCTGTGGGTCATTGGGAAATGACTTCTCCCTGGCACCCTCAGCGGGCTGCCAAATTATCATTTTTAGGGAGGCATTTGTGATAATTGACAAACCTTCACCTGACATTCCTAGGGGAAGGAGGGGAGAAGAGCCCTCTCCTGCCCCACTCATGCCTATCTAACTACCTGTAACAAAATGATTTCTTTGTTTTTATATTTTGAATCTACTTTAGGTCCAGCTTTTGTAAAATATATCCAACATACTCATACACACATATGTGCATGCATACACATTAAAAATAAAATATTGTTTCATTATTGATGGCTACAATCCTCATTTCTCACTGCTTTTATTTCTTCATGCTCTATTAGAATGCCAGGATTGTTTAACATTGTCTTATTACATTCCTTTTTCACTGACCCAGCATACAGTATTCTCTTTCATTTCTACTCTCATTTATACTCTTACAACTCCTATTGATTCTTCAAGGACTAGCTCAAATTCAACTACTCCCTGAAGCTTTTAATGAATTTTTGAATTATATTTTTTGAATTCAAGTTCGAATGAAGTTTTGAATTATATTCTACTTCAGATTGTAAAAGATTTCTCATAATTTTTCACTCGACTATATCTCATATTGTTTTGCCTAATATTTTTGTTTTTCAAGTAAATTGTAAGTTTTTAAAATGTAGTGGAATTTTCTTATAATTTTTTGTTTTATGTAACATCAAATAATCTTGAGTACATAATTGATGTCGTTTTTTTGAATGTTGGTTAATTAATATGTAGGACCTGTTCATAAAAATGAATAATTTCAATTACTATATTAGTTGATCATAAATAAATGATTATTTCAAATAGAGTATGGTAGATGGAATAATAGCCCACAATGGTGTCCACAACCTAATCTCCAGGATCTGTGAGAGAGAAATAAAAATACTAGAGTTATTTTCATCTTAGTAGCTTAAGATATAATCTATTTTTTTCTTCAGTCAGATGGACAGAAGCTAAATCACACCCTGAGATACACACCGTATCAATTCTCTCATCTCAGTCTCTTCTATTATTATTACAGAAGTTCATTCTTTTAGACATCTCATCACGTCAAGTCACAGTTTTGTTCAAACAATGACTATGTTACTATTGTGCTTTTCAAATATCTTCTTGTTAAGCTAAGTGGAATGTTAGCATTTACCACTATATTTTTGCCACACATATCAAATGTTTATGGAGGCTGAGGAAAATAAAAACAAAATAAATCACATTTTGTACTGTAACTAAAAAAAAAAAAAAGTCGACCTTTAAAACATTAAATGTGATAACAAGAGATTATCTAAATTTACTTCCTTTTTCTAATACGAATATTTGAAAACAACATTATGATTTTATGTAACGATTGGAAAAAACTGTTTTCTAATAAGGGGCAAGGAATTGACATCAAGGAGCATCTTTCCTCATAACATTATTTTCAAACCTTAACATAATGTGCAGAATAAACTCTTTAGGGCTGATGCTCAGCAAAACTTGTTAGTTCATTCCAGCTTTATTTCCTTTTATGATATTTTCTGAGAATTAGTTATGAGAAGATATTCGTAAACCTAAAATCACAATTTCACTAATCTTACTAACACAAATAAATGATCCCTTCTTTTTTCTTTTTTTTTTTTGAGACCGAGTCTCACTCTGTCACCCAGGATGGAGTGCAGTGGTGCAATCTCGGCTCACTGCAACCTCCGCCTCCCAGGTTCAAGGAATTCTCCTGTCTCAGCCTCCAGAGTAGCTGGGACTACAGGTGTGCATCACCACACCTAGCTAGTTTTTGTGTGTTTAGTAGAGACGGGTTTCATCATGTTGGTCAGATTGGTCTCAAACTCCTGACCTCAAGTTATCCACCTGCTGCGGCCTCCCAAAGTGCTGGGATTACAGGCATGAGCCACCACTCCCAGCAACAAATAATCTTTTCTGAACCAAATTGTTTGAACTTTCTGAATCCAAGGGCAATGAAACATCTTGTTGTAGAGGCTAAGATTCACCATTCACACTTTAAATGCTTTGCAGCATGTTTAGTTTAATAGGTTCTAAATATTTAGTAAACATCAACTGTAGTGCTTTTGGCAGCAATAGTTATAAATGTCCCCCAGTGGCTTTAAAGAGTTAATATGCTTCACTAAAGAGTAAGATTATTATCAAATAGCAAAATGACAGTCCCACTAATTAGGAACTCATTCTCCCACTAAACTGGTTCTTTTAGAGATTACCATATAATTTTCCCATTAAGGGCTCTTTGATATGCTTGAAAGAGGGCTTATTTGAAATTCCTTTTATATTGAGGATAGCGAACTCTATGCAGCCTAGTCTTTGTTATAGTGTTTTTGAAATGCAAAAATGATTGACTACGGCAATGGTGATGTATGTTGTTTGCATATGAATTGCTGCACTTCAACTATTCCTATTTTATCTGCAAAGTACAAATTAACCACTAATACTATTGTGCTCCAAATTACTAAAGAAAAATTTAAGATGGTTATATTTAAAGTAATAAATATTGCTTAAATAGAGCTTCAGAATCCAAGTATTTATTAATCTATTATCTACCTATTATCTATCTATCTATCATCTATCTATATCTATCAATATATTCTGAAGCCTTTTTTGCCTGTTTAAAATTTGGCCTTAATAAAGGAATCTCAGTGATTGAGTTCAATATAAAAAGAATCACATCATATAATCTGTAATTTGTATAATCATATAGAAAACAACCTTGAATTATCAGGATTTATTAGAAAACTAATGTTAGGTTTAATCAAACTAGAGATAGACACCATATTTTGTAAAATGTTTGGGAACACTTAATGCCTGCTAGTTCTTCCAGCTGTCTGATGAACTGGGAATTAATATTTGCTTTTGTGAACAAAGACTGTAGATTAAAATCTCAGGAGAGATTTCAGCCTATTGAAGTATTTTGAGGTGCCATAATAGGCTAGTGCCTTATGAAAATCACAAAGACGAATAAGCACACAGAAATAGAGTTTGTTTAAAGTTCATAAGCAGATATAGAATTTTGAGGATTGTGATTTTTTAATAGGACAAAAGTAATCAAATATCAGAAATTGTATTTATCATATTTTGTAACTATTACCAGCTGGATAGAAAATTTAGAGTAATTTGGAATAGGTACTATAATAATATTTATTATGCTATTGGTAACTATCAATGCAAACTCAACTAATAATCTAAGTACCACAGAATTTACAATTATAGGTCATTAGGTCAGCCTTTGGCTAGATCTAAATTCTGGGTACACATTAAAATCACCCAGGGAAATTAATATACAATTTTATTTTCTGATAATCATGAATTAACTGCTACTAAACTTATCTTCTTGGCAATAACAATTATAAAGTCTAATCAGCCAAAAAAATGTTTGGAAGCACTTTATTGTGAGCAGAGTAGGCAAGAATTATAAAGAATAGGGAATCAAAATATTTAAATTGCATTGCCCATGATTGCATGCCTAATTTTGAAGGCCCAGCCATGGAAAATAAAGCTCAGTAGAATTAGAGTTAAATATTGAACTCTGAATCTCTTATAGTGTCATGAAACTGAGCAGGAAGATCCTGGTGATGAGCAATCCCCAGAGGGGGAAGCCCTAAACTGCAAGGTCAAATCTCCCCAAATTCTTGACTAATTCCTAACTATCAAGGTTTAGGGAGGAAAATCCAGTGAACTCATGGAGATCAAATGCTGGAAAGCTAAAAACCCAAGCAAAATTACAGGAGATGAAAAGACAGAATTCAGAGTTTTAAGTCTCACTGTAATTGCCTGACAGGTTCTTCCTGCCAACTACAAAAACAACATCAAGTCATGGAGATAAGGGCATCGCAGTAAAGAAAGAGTTTAAGGGACATGAGGCTGACCCATGTGGGAGAACCAAATTATTACTCAAATCAGTCTCCCAGAAAACTAGAATGTTAGTGGTTTTCAAGGATAGTCTGGTGGGCAGGTGGTTAGGGAATGGGTGCTGTTGATTTGTTAGGGATGCCATTATAGGGGTATGGAAATTGGTCCTTCTATGCACAGTCTACTTCTGGGTGGAGGGCCAAATGACTAGTTGAATCATGAGTTGTGGATCCCAGTGGGATCAGTCTGAAAAACATCTTAAGAGACCAACCTTACATTCTGCAATAGCAATGTTATCCACAGGAGTAATTGGGGAAGTTACAAATCTTGTGACCTCTGGAACAATGGCTGGTTATCATTTAACTAAGCCTGTATGTTGGCAGAATCCAGCCTCCTCTCATAATTGTATCCTTGTGGGCTTTTACTAGTTTCACAAAGGCAGTTTGGTTTTGAGAAGGGCTATTATCATCCTTGTTTTAAGGTTAAACTGTAAACTACATTTCTCCCAGTGTTAGTTTGGCCTACACCCAGGAATAAGCAAGGCCAGCATGGAGGTTAAAAGCAAAATGGAGTCAACTATTTCAGATTTCTCTTACTGTCATAATTTTGCAAAGGTGGTTTCATCACCAGTATAGCTGGGCTTTATAACATCTTTCACTACATTTCAGACTGTCTATCAAAATGAAAGAAGAGCCTCAACTTTGGACAAAAGAACAAAACCCAGGATTATTAGCCACAGTCTAGAAATTAATAAATGCACAATAACTTAAATAACGTAAATAAATAGAAACTTCCTAAAACACTTAAAGCCACGCCTTCACAAGGGGACCCATGAGTCAAATTAGACCTGCTGCTGGATTTTCGGCAGTCTATAAAATAAGAACATGTTTTACACTGTTAAGTTAATAAAAATAAAGAATAATACTATTCCATGACATGTAAAAATTATATAAAATTAAAAATTCAGCTTCTAAAAATGAGAAGTATGGCATAATTGCAACAAATTGTGAATCTACAAAGAATAAATGCTGACTTTCAGGCTTGTTATGGAGAAAGTTTGCTGATCCTTGCTTTATAGAATCATTGCTACCCACCAGTAGTTTACTTACTAAATAAAGTTCAACATTTTTCATTGGATTATAACAGAAATCCTTCACACAATGGAAGATTTACAATGTAAAATAAAATAAAACATTACTGACCACGTAAGGAAGCAGATAAATTTGGCACAAAAATTTAGGCAACATAATGGTGATTTAAAGTAAACAGAAAATCCACATCTTAGAATTAGGGCACTCCAATAAGTTTTACAAACATATCAAAACATTTACCCAAAATATTCAATATAACGGATATTAGGGAATGCCAGGAGAGAAAGAGAAAGAGACAGAGAGAAAGGGAAATCATAGAACCGAAGAAAATATATAAGAAATCACTTCTTTTTATTCTTTTTTCTCTAAACTTCCCTTCTCGCTTAATTTCATTCATTTCATCTTCCATCAGCGATACCCTTTCTTCCAGTTGATCGCATCTGCTACTGAGGCTTCTGCAATCTTCGCGTAGTTCTTGAAACTTGGCTTTCAGCTCCATCAGCTCCTTTAAGCCCTTCTCTCCATTGGTTATTCTAGTTACCCATTCTTCTAAATTTTTTTCAAAGTTTTTAACTTCTTTGCTATTGTTTTGAATTTCCTCCCGTAGCTCAGAGTAGTTTGATTGTCTGAAGCCTTCTTCTCTCAACTCGTCAAAGTCATCCTCCATCCAGCTTTGTTCTGTTAATGATGAGTTCATGTCCTTTGTAGGGACATGGATGAAATTGGAAAACATCATTCTCAGTAAACTATCACAAGGACAAAAAACCAAACACTGCATGTTCTCACTCATAGGTGGGAATTGAACAATGAGAACTCATGGACACAGGAAGGGGAACATCACACTCCGGGGACTGTTGTGGGGTTGGGGGAGGGGGGAGGGATAGCATTAGGAGATATACCTAATGCTAAATGACGAGTTAATGGGTGCAGGAAATCAACATGGCACATGGATACATATGTAACAAACCTGCACATTGTGCACATGTACCCTAAAACCTAAAGTATAATAATAAAAAATAAATAAATAAATAAATAAATAAAAGAAAAAAGAAATCACAAATCCTTTTGGTGACTATAACAGCATATTGGACTCTGTAGAAGAAAGAGTCAGTGAAGTTAAAGATGAACGAAACTCACAGCAGATGGAAATCTGTATTAAAAGGATAGAAGAGCACAGGAAAGGGTAAATATGTGTGTAAATATAAAATATTTTTCTTATGTTTTTAACAATATAATGACTTAAATCTAACAACAGCATGTTGAGAGATCTGTAATACATGTAGTAGTAAAATATATGATAGCAATGCCATAAAGTGTGTTGGTAAATGAAATTGTACTGCTGTACCATCCTTACATCTTACATAAAGTGCTATAATATTAATTCAAGGGACACTGTAATAAGGCTAAATACATATTGCAATCCCCAGAAAAACCACTAAGAATGGCACTAAGATGTATACCCAAAACCTCCAATAGAGGACATAAAGTGGCATACTATAAATATAAATACCCAATTAAGCCAAATAAGACAGAAAAGGAACGATAGTAGCAGTGTGTCCGGAATTGGTGGGTTCTTGGTCTCACTGACTTCAAGAATGAAGCCGTGGACCCTTGCGGTGAGTGTTACAGTTCTTAAAGCCAGCGTGTCCAGAGTTGGTTCCTTCTGATGTTCAGATGTGTTCGGAGTTTCTTCCTTCTGGTGGGTTCATGGTCTCGCCAGCTCAGAAGTGAAGCTGCGGACCTTCGCGGTGAGTGTTACAGCTCTTAAGGCGGTGCATCTGGAGTTGTTCGTTCCTCCCAGTGGGTTCGTAGTCTCGCTGGCTTTAGGAGTGAAGCTGCAGACCTTCGCAGTGAGTGTTACAGCTCATAAAGGCAGTGTGGACCCAAAGAGTGAGCAGCAGCAAGAATTATTGCAAAGAGCGAAAGAACAAAGCTTCCACAGTGTGGAAGGGGACCCAAGGGGATTGCCACTGCTGGCTCGGGCAGCCTGCTTTTATTCTCTTATCTGGCCCCACCCACGTCCTGCTGATTGGTCCATTTTACGGAGAGCCAAGTGGTCTGTTTTGACAGGGCACTGATTGGTGCGTTTATAATCCCTGAGCTAGACACAAAGGTTCTCCACTTCACCAGTAGATTAGTTAGATACGGTGTGTCCACACAAAGGTTCTCCAAGTCCCCACCAGAGTAGCTAGATACAGAGTGTCAATTGGTGCATTCACAAACCCTGAGCTAGACACAGGGTGCCAATTGGTGTGTTTACAAACCTCGAGCTAGATACAGAGTACCGATTGGTGTATTTACAATCCCTGAGCTAGACATAAAGGTTCTCCACGTCCCCACCAGATTCAGGAGCCCAGCTGGCCTCACCCAGTGGATCCCGCACAGGGCGGCAGGTGGAGCTGCTTGCCCTGTGCCTTGTCCCACGCCCTGTGCCTGCACTCCTCAGTCCTTGGGTGGTCCATGGGACTGGGCGCCGTGGATCAGGGGGCAGCACTTGTCTGGGAGGCTGGAGCCACACAGGAGCCCACGGAGGGGGTGGCAGGCTCAGGCATGGTGGGCTGCAGGTCCCGAGCCCTGCCCGGCGGGAAGGCAGCTAAGGCCTGGCAAGAAATCGAGCGCAGCGCCAGTAGGCTGGCACTGCTGGGGGACCCAGTACACCCTCCACAGCTGCTGGCCTGGGTGCTAAGCCCCTCACTGCCTGGGGCCAGCAGGGCCAGCTGGCTGCTCCGAGTGTGGGGCCTGCCAAGCCCACACCCACCCGGAACTCCAGCTGGCCTGCAAGTGTGGTGCGCAGCCCGGGTTCCCGCTCGCGCCTCTCCCTCCACACCTCCCTGCATGTTGAGGGAGCTGGCTCCCGCCTTGGCCAGCCCAGAAAGGGGCTCCCACAGTGCAGTGGTGGGCTGAAGGGCTCCTTAAGTACCGCCAAAGTGGGAGCCCAGGCAGAGGAGGCGCTGAGAGCGAGCGAGGGCTCTGAGGACTGCCAGCACACTGTCACCTCTCAGTAGCAGCAAATGGATGAGACAAACAGAAAATTAAGAACAAGATACCAGGTCTAAAATAAATTATTTCAATATTATATAAATGTGAACGAACTAAACACTCCAATTAGAAAAAGTTGATTGTGAGAAAATTAAACTAAAAAAAAAAATACTCAACCATGTGTGGCTCATGAGACAAATAATTTGAACATAAAGACAATTGGAAATAAACTGGAAATGAAAATCTGGGGAAAAAAATATATGCATCTATATATCTATATATGCCACACCCAGCATAAAAACTGCCATGAATATACTGACATGTGATAAAATAAAAATTATAAGAAACTAGCTGAGTGAGGTGGCTCACACCTATAATCCCAGCACTTTGGAAGGCCGAGCCCAGCAGATCACTTGAGGCCAGGAATTTGAGACCAGCCTGGTCAACATTGTGAGACCCCATCTCTACTAAAAATAGAAAAATTAGTCAGACATGGTGGCACATGCCTGTAATCCCAGCTACTTGGGAGGCTGAGGCAGGAGAATCATTTGAACCTGGGAAGCAGAGGTTGCAGTGAGCTGAGATCACAACACTGCACTCCAGCCTGGGCGACAGAGACTATGACTCAAAACCAAACCAAAACAGAACAAAATGGAAAAAGGTTATGGGAAACAAAGTGGATCATTTTACGGTAGTGAATGTATCAGTTCATGAAGAATATAAAACAATCATATTCATAAACATCTAATAACAAACTCAAATATATTAAAATACAGAAAATATATAAAGCAAAATACAGTCAAGCATTGCTTAAAAACTGGGATACATTCTGAGAAAAGTATCATTAGGCAATTTTGCCATTGCACAAACATCATAGAGTGCACTTCCATAAACCTAGAAGGTATAGCCTACTACACACCTAGGTTATCATGATAAAGCCTGTTGCTCCTAGGCTACAAACCTGTACAGCATGTTACTCTTTTCAATACTGTAGACAATTGTAACGCAATGGTAAATGTTTGTGCATCTAACATACCTAAACAGAGGAAAGGAAATGCATTGCACTACCATGTTACAACAGCTGCAACATCACCAAGCAATAAATTTTCAGCTTATGGGATCATCATCATATCTACAGTCTCATATTGACAGAAATTTTGTTTCATGGACATGACTGCAATACATTTTAACACTTATTTCTTAGTAACTCATAGAATAAGAAGCCAAAAATGTCAATAAAGTTATAGGAGATTTGAATATTAGCCCTTTGTCAAATGGATAGATTGCAAAAATTTTCTCCCGTTCTGTAGGTTGCCTGTTCACTCTGATGATAGTTTCTTTTGCAGAGCAGAATCTTTTCAGTTTAATTAGATCCCATTTGTCAATTTTTGCTTTTGTTGCCATTGCTTTTGGTGTTTTAGTCATGAAGTCTTTCCCCATGTGTATGTCCTGAATGGTATTGCCTAGGTTTTCTTCTAGAGTTTTTTCGGTTTTAGGTCTTATCTTTAATCCATCTTGAGTTAATTTTTTTTATAAGGTGTAAGGAAGGGATCCAGTTTTAGTTTTCCATATATGGCTAGCCAGTTTTCCCAACACGATTTATTAAATAGGGAATCCTTTCCCCATTGCTTGTTTTTGTCAGGTTTGTTAGAGATCAGATGGTTGTAGATGTATGGCATCATTTCTGAGGCCTCTGTTATGTTCCATTGGTCTATATGTCTGTTTTGGTACCAGTACCATGCTGTTTTGGTTACTGTAGCCTTGTAGTATAGTTTGAAGTCAGGTAGCATGATGACAAAGGGTCAATATCCAGAATCTACAAGGAGCTTAAACAAATTTACTAGAAAAAAACAACCCTATCAAAAAGAGGGCAAATGATATGAACAGACACTTCTCAAAAGAAGGTATTTATGCGGCCAACAAACACATGAAAAAAAGCTCATCATCACTGGTCATTAGAGAAATGTAAATCAAAACCACAATGAGGTACCATTTCATGCCAGTTAGAATGGCAATCATTAAAAAGTCAGGAAACAACAGATGCTGGAGAAGATGTGGAGAAATAGGAACACTTTTACACTGCTGGCAGAAGTGTAAATTAGTTCAACCGTTGTGGAAAACAGTGTGGTGACTCCTCAAGGATCTAGAGCTAGAAATACCATTTGACCCAGCAATCCCATCACTGGGTGTATACCAAAAGGATGATAAATCATCCTACTATAAAGACACATGCACACGTATTTTTAGTGCAGTGCTATTCACAATAAATAGCAAAGACTTGGAACCAACTCAAATTCCCATCAATGATAGACTGGATACAGAAAATGTGGCACATATACACCATGGAATTCTATGCAGCCATAAAGAAACATGAGTTCATGTCCTTTGCAGGGACATGGATAAAGCTAGAAATCATCATTCTCAGCAAACTCAGGAACAGAAAAGCAAACTCCGCATGTTCTCACTCATTAGTGGGAGTTGAACAATGAGAACACATGGACACAGTGAGGGGAACATCACACACCAGAGCCTGTCAGGGGTGTTGGAGACTAGAGGAGGGATAGCATTAGGAGAAATATCTAATGTAGATGATGGGTTGATGTGTGCAGCCAACCACCATGGCATTGTATGCCTATGTAACAAACCTACACATTCTGCACATGTATCCCAGAACTTAAAGTATAATAAAAATAAATACATAAATAAAAATTTTAAAAAAGAAAAAAAAGTTGTAGGAGATTTAAACACCATTAACTTGACCCGATAATTAGAGAAAAATACATCAAACAACTGCAAAATGAACATTCTTTTCAATGGCATATGCTCATAAATATTTTTTGAAAGTCTTAATAAATTTTTAAATATTTAAATATTTTAAATATTCGAACTTTAAAGAAACAGCTCTGGTTTTCAGAAAAACAATAACCTTGATGCTGCAGGAAACAGGACTCTGGGTAATCAAGAAACATAAGAGTATGCAGAATGTTATTTCAGAAAAGAAGAAACAGAAAAAGCAAAAGGAGAGTAAAAAATGGAAGGGGAGTATGGGATTAACTGGGATGGATGATTCATTTTTGAAACATTGTGAATAATATTTAATGCAAAAAAGAGTAGTTCAGATTTTATGAAGTGGCATGGAGTGTGTGTAGGCAATGATATTCTAAATAACAAGAATATATATATTGTTTGCCAAATGTGGTAAGGTTTGGCGTTTCTGAACTGTTACTGTCAGCTAAAAAAAATACTGCAGCTATTAAAAATAGTGGACATTGCCTTGAGGAATGCTAAAGAAGCAAATTTGGACTGATTCGTTTTGCTTTCCACCAATGCAAAAATCGTCCTTATTATCCAGTGAATACATTTTGTAGAAAGGTAAAAGTTTGGGGAGTGAAGAAAATGATGAATTGGAAGCATATCACAAAGGAAAAATAATGTTAGTAATTGGAATATATTACCCAAAGACAAAATGGATGCCATTTAATTCTATAACGTGTCACTCCCAAGAGAGAGGAATTACGGTGTTCTTTACTAAAAAACAAACACAAAAAGTTAACTAACTATATATAGTTATATATATTATATATTATACATTATATATCATATTATATAATAATATATATTATGTTTATTATAAAATATATATTCAATATAATATATACTATATTTTATATAGTATATATAATATACTATATTTTATATAGTATATATATTATATTTTATAATATATAATATAAATATCTACTATATATAGTAGATGTTTTATATCTACTATAAAATATATAGTATATATAGTAGATATTTTATAATATATATGTATGTATAACATTTTATAATTTTTAGAGTTAGAACTAAAGGAGAGGAAGCAGAGTAGTTTTAAATTTAAAAAATATTTTGTAGGCAATTAGTATTGCCTAGGACCCAGGTAGGGGTGGGAACTGAAAATGGATATGTTGAAGTCATAATTGCAGGAATGTGATAGTTACATGTATGAAAGTACATGTGCTTTTTTGGGAAGTGAAGTGGAATTAAACAAGAGGATGAAAATAAAAAAGATTTGGTACTGAAGTAAGAGGATAAAATGGAATAATAAGATGAGATTAAAAGGAAACGCTAAGAACTGTTGAAGGCAATTTGAAAACCTGAGAGTCTTTGATTGACAAGGGAAATAGCTAATATGGCAAAAGTAATGTAAAATGAGCAAATACTACCTTTTATTACATGAATGCTTAAATGAATTTGAAGACAGATTTCTGAAGTACAGAATTTATTAAATATGTTAAATGAAGAAGAAATATCTGTATACCAAAGCATTAATGATTAAAGATATTACAATAGATACCTATCAACTAAGTTTGAAAGTAAATATACATGCATATATGTATGTGTATTCCCTTTCCAGACATATTTCATACACACATTCCAAACATGTTAGCACAATTATCGTTGTTGATAAATGTATATAATCATCAGTTTCAACTAATGCAGCTAGGAATTCTAAGAATGAATTAAACAAAAACATAGACATCTATTCTTCTTTCACACTCAGGTACATCTCCCCTCCCACAGAAACAGTATTCCTCAATGAAACTAAAATATGAAGCATTAGCTAATGTTAATATGTCATAAAAAAAAATACTGTGCAGAACAAGAAACAGAAGTAACCGGGCACTTAATTTTCACTTGAGCATTTTTGTTGTTGTTAATCTTTAACTGTTATTAGTCATTTGGAGAAAGGCTTCTGTAAACTTAATTTTGGTACACAAACACATCATGATATTATCCTCCCTACATTCTAAATTAGATACCAGACATTTAACTCAAAAGAATACTCTGCTAGGAGCAAAAGCCCCTTGGAGTAATATTTGATCCTAGGTTCAACATGTCTGGGAGGCAGAACCCTTTTGTGTCCAGTATCTTAGTGGGTTGCTTTTTTCAGTATCTCCTTCCTCTCAGAAAAGAGGCTTTTCATCTCATACTTGGAGCTTATCAAAAAGAAGCTATTAAAGAGCTTTTTCACACACCTAATTAGCACTCTGAGCATTGCTTCTGACTTTCTAGCAGTTTCCCTGCTTGCAAGAAAACCAACAAACAAAAACAGAGAGGGAAAAACCGTGTCCCAGTGACATAATGCAATTGTGCATGATCTTTTCCTACTTACCTCCACAACGACTCTGCCTGCTAAATTCATTTCTTCAATATCAGATCTCCAGAAATGTGTGAGGCACGAGAATAGGGTCTGGAGGTAGGGAACCTAAGGCTGATTTGCTGACTTCCTAGAACTAAATCAAAAGGAAAACCCCAACTTTCTACACCCAAGTAATAAAAGGATAAGAAACTGCTCCCTTTGCGCTTTGCAAACCCCTGCTACCCATAGTTTTTTGCCTTGTAGATGAAAAATGGAAAGTATCTCTGATTGGTCCCCTCCAATGACCAGTCAGACTGGTCATGGGCCTGTAACTTTGTAACTTCACTTCAGCCTCTGATTGGTACCCTCCCACAACCGATCAGATACTTGATGTTTGCGTAGGATGTAACTTTGTAACCACCCCAGCCTCCGATAAGATGAGTTGCCGGTCACTTCCTCCTTTACATAGGGTGTAATCAAGTAACCAATGGGAAACCTCTAGAGAGTATTTAAACCTTAGAAATTTCTGTAACTGGGGCTCTTGAGTTGCTTGCTCGAGCCTGCTCCTACTCTGTGGTGTGAACTTTAGTTTCAATAAATCTGTACTTTTGTTGCTTCATTGTTTGTTGCTTTGTCTGTGTATTTTGTCTAAGAACCTGGATGACTTGTAGTCAAGATTTTCCCCACCTGTAACATATGCATCATAATGGTCTTTTTGCTAGCCTCTGCAGATTACTTGGAATTTATTGTCAAGCATCATAATTCCTTTCTCTCTAAAACATAAATTATCAACCTCAGGTAAACAGAAATAAACATGGATTAAAAATATATACCCAGTGATTTTTCTCGAGTTTTCCTATTTGAAAGAATGAAAGTTTCTCAATTTTTAAAACTTTATATTTTATTCCTTAGTACATTTTAAAATACTTTTTCTTCTTAGAAGGATTACATAATTCTTAAAAGTCTTTATATAATGTAATATAAGTGTACCTGTATGTAACAGTAATTTAAAATAATATTGGCTTAAGGAAGATAGAATATTTTCTTTCTTTTTCTCAGAATCCACTCATGAAAGATTTGAAAAAGAAAAATGAATATTCAGGTCTGTCTGGAAATCTTCCACTGACTGAAACCTTTTGATATAATGGAGAGAGTACCAGCATCAAAACTTATAAAATGAGAGTCCATGTCTTAGAAAAATATCGTAAATATGGTGATATGACATTCTTTAAAAAGTGTCACATTCTTAATGTTCTTGATAGTACAGATGATGATACAGTGTGGGAAGGCTGAGTCCAAATGATTTTAAAATAATTAGACAATGGTGGGATATTAAAAATTTTCAGCTCCTTTTTGCATGGATTTTTATTTTTATGTAGGCAAGTAGTGATATGTGGTAAAGTTTATTTAAATTAACCAAAAAACATTTTAATCGGTAAAATTATTATTATTATTATTATTATTATTGAGATGGAGTCTCACTCTGTCACTCAGGCTGGACTGCAGTAGCATGATCTTGGCTCACTGCAACCTCCACCTCCTGGGTCCAAGTGATTCTTGTGCCTCATCCTCCCGAGTAGCAGGTGCATACCACCAAGCCTGGCTAATTTTTGTATTTTTAGTAGAGATGGGGTTTCACCATGTTGGCCAGGCTGGTCTTGAACTCCTGACCTCAGGTGATTGGCTGCGTTGGCCTCCCAAAGTGCTAAGATTACAGGCATGAGCCTCCGCGTCCAGCCTACTCAATAAATAATAATAATAATAATAATAATAAAATAAATATCTGATTAGAAAATATTGGGCTATAATATAATTGCTGGCTTTTTTTTTATTTCTTAGTGTCACATAAAATGGCATCTTCAAATCAATATAGTGTTAGGTTGAATAAAATGCAGCATATCTCTGATTTGGAGATAAAATCTTTGCTACCCTTCCCTACACATCCCCATATACATTCACCACCCTTCTTTTCCCTGCTGTCTTTTGTGAAAGAATCCGTTGCCCTCTGCCTTCCTCTTGTGCTGTGTTTTTGTGGAAACGATACTCAGGAGATTTTATAGTGGGAAGAGAAGAGAAGTGGATATATTTATTCCTGCACCTCCATTTTACCTATATTCTGACAAACAATGGCTGTCTTTTTTTTTTTTTAACTGCCAGAGTTTTCTACTGGTTTGTGGCCCTAGTTTTCACTGGACGCCATTAACTCTAGTCTGACTCCCTTGGCCCTTCAAAACTAGATATGTATTTTCTTGAATCTAAGTGATATCACATATGACTTTTTGACACTATTACTCATCCCAGGGAATTTAACTATCCCTGTTGGTTTTCTTTTTCTCTCTCTCTTTCCCTCTCTCTCTTTTTTACTTTTTTGAGACAGGATCTCCCTCTGTCGTCCTGGCTGAAAGTTCAGTGGCGCGCTCTTGGCTCACTGCAACCCTCCCAGGCTCAAGCCATCCTCCCACCTCAGCGTGGGGTAGATGGGACCACAGGCACGCACCATCATGCCTGGCTAGTTTTTGAAAAGATGGGGTTTCACCATGCTGCCCAGGCTGGCCTCAAACTTCCGAGCTCAAGCTTGATACCCGCCTCAGCAACCCAATGTTATGGGATCATAGGCCACCACACCTGGCTCTTGTTGAATTTCTTAACATGGCCCAGATCCTTATAAATATTGTAGTCCCTTCCTCCAATCTTCTATTAACCTCTTTTGATTGTATCATCTCTTTCCTGCTAGACCTCTGACTAACACACAACTCCACTCTTCAGCGGGTTTTCTGGTAATGTCAGCTGGAATCAATCTGTTAATGTTAAATATTGTTTGTGTGTGTGTGAGTGTGTGTATGTCAAACTCAGCCGACACTGGCAGGTGTTTTACATTTGGTACTTAGTTTGTAATATTCAGATATAAGGGTTAAGTGGGGCCTTTAAAAGGAGTAGTAAGTATTCTTCCTTTTTCTATATTCTAAGACAATTTAGTCATCATGGGAACTATGTACTATGTTAAACTTTGAAGATAATGACTTGTGGAAATGTGTGGTCCTGGGATATTGAACAAGGTGGATTTAATGTTCCCCTCAGCTTGACTAAACTTTAGTCTTCTTCTTAACCCTTGCCTCCAACTTCCCTTTTGATAGAGCATTTACTTTAGAGAATTTGTAATTGTGAATTCTTACCCTGCGCCCTTGAGAGGTAAATCTTTTAAAATTCTCTTGCCAGTTTTATAACCCAGGACTGTCTTTCTCAAGGGCCTGGGGGTCGTTTCTTTGAAGTGCAGTCATCAAGGAAGATAGCACCCCTATCTCTCAGCTTCTGTGAGAGGGTGGGAAGCTAACTTCGCTGGGAGCCTAAGTCAAGTTACAAAACTACCTCCCCTAATGAAGATAGGGAGAAAGTTTACTTTTCTTTGTGATAGAGCCAATTAGCAAACACAGATCTCCTAAAAGTTTTTATTATAGCAGTATTGAGATCAGATTGCATTCTATCTTCCCTTCCATACTGCAATAGCTTTTAGATAACGTCTATCTTGCCTGTTTAACTTTGGCTGGTGAAGTTTTTGCTTTAAAAGTATTCTGCTTCTCTTTAGACCAACTATTTATATTTTTCCAAGAATCACCTCTTACATTTATTATAATTATATTGCCCAACTGTTTGTCATTTCAGCATTTCTGCTTTTCTATTTACATGTTATCATTCCTATTTTTTGGTACTTTTTGGTATTTTTTATATCAAGTTGAATGTATCTTTTACTACTTTTTCTATGGGTGATTAATGAAAGGCTTTAGGTGGTTAATTTTCCTCTCAGTAAAATTATCATATCTTATAATTTTAGGTACTAATAATTATTTGGCAATTTAATTTTGATTATCTCATGTATGCCACAATTGTTCAGAAAATAAATGAACAAATTTTCATGTCCCTAAGATAATTTTTATTTGTACATTTGCAGTTTCTTTACAGTGCTTAATATGGTGTGACTAGAGAATAATTCTCTACAATTTCTATTTCTTGGAATTTTACAATTTTTCTTTTTATTCAACATGTTATTAAACACCGTATATTTTTTATGGATTCAATAAGAAGATATATAGAAAATTTGTAGTGTTTTTTTATGTTTTTCAATGTTTTAGATAGAAATAATTTCATAAATTGAGTTACATATATACTGTAGCCTGCTTTATTACTATTATTACCTTGAATATCAATGCCAGAGAAAAATGTTAATAAATTGCATTGTTATGTAGTTTCTGTAAATTTGTCTTTTACTCATAAGCTAATAGTAGGATGTTGGCTGCACACCGTTTTCTGAACACTATGAATTAACTGCCTAACGTAATAATTTTTGCAATGAATTAACTATTTTCTTATAGTTTTATTTAATTATGTTATCATTATGATTATTAACTTTTCTCTGTTGTCTACTCGGGCACTTTTCATACTTTCCCTTTCAATCTTTTTGAGTGACACTGCTTGGGTTTACCTTTGACGATCATATAGAGTTGTACTTTTGTGACTAAATTCTGACTCATTTTTTCTGTGCTTACATTTATTTTACTTACGTTTATTATATATAAGATGTTTTCCTCCCTTGTGCAACCAATTCTCCAGTAATTTGGAAGTTTTTGAACTTGTTTTCACTCTAGTTTAGTACTTCAAATAGTATCCTTAAATGCATAAAATACATTAAATGAGAAGGGTGAAAGATTATGTACTTACCCTATGATTCTCTCTCAGAAAGCTGAAGAAACAGGTTGAATCATCTTTCTTTTGCTTTCTCTCTCCATTTTTGCTATTAGCCTTAGTTTTCCTCTATTTGAGAGCTACATTTGTCTCACTAAAATCTTATTTTTCAAATCACTATTACCTCTCAAAGATTGTCAACTTTATTCCTAATATTTTATAACTGTGTATTTGAAAACATATTATACAATAATTTGCACTTTTCAACTTTATTGGTATCTAGTATTATTAAATATTATTTGTTATTAGGCTTTGCGTGTGTGTGTGTGTCAGAGAGCGTGTGTATCTATTTTTAATTATGTGATAAGCTTGATGGGAATAACAGCCATGTGCCTCATTTATTCTTCAACTCTCCCACAATGCCTAGCACAATGCTTCTCTACCTGGTTATTCAGCAAGATTTTTCATCTTACTATTGAATTTAAAAGCTTGAGGGAAATATGCTAGGCAGAAAGAAATCCTCAGGAGCTCTCATCAGTCAGCACTAATATTTTTCATCTGTTTTATCTTTTCTTGAAAACAAAGCAAAGTTTCACATTATTAAAAAATATTGCTAACTTCAAAGACTATTCTATGCCATTTTATTTACCAAAGGAAATAGCAAGATGGTCAACAATTGGTATTAGAGATTCACCTGTCCTGATTCTGAAGACAAAAAATAATAATAATTTCTGTTTGATGTATAAGAGATCCTGAAGATTTATCTTAGTGGAAGATAATAAAGCAGATATTCCATTAGCACATTTTTTCTCACTGCTCAGTACTATTCTCCATACGTAGTAATAAATGTGCTGACAGGGTAGTGGAAAAGAAGAGATATTTTTAAGACAGATTTATTTAAAACACCTTGGAGAATACTCTTAGTTTTTAATTACTGACTAAATGTACTGCTTGTATTATCTTCATTATAAATGTTGTTACATAACGCTATAAACCAATTCATACAAACTAAATAGAAAGAAGCATAAAGATTAAACATTTTTCACTGATAGTTGCAAGTCCCCTAAATGTTCCTGCCCAATTCTGCTAAACTGACATTTCCTAACCAACAGTTACTATACCCCAATTTCATTCTTCTGTGCCTATATACTAACCTGTGATTAACCCAACCTGTTTTCCATGCCTTCCAGAGATTTGAATAGTGAATAATTTTTGAAATAAGGGTTTGATAGATCTTCCTCAATTAAATACAGTCTTTTTAGTTACTTGCCCCTCTCTTCAAGAACACTTAAGTTGTTTTTACTTGCAATGTCTAATCTTGAACTAATTGTTTTGTTTGGATTTTTTCCTTCTTACACCTTTTAATAGTATCATTCATATTGGAACCAGACTTCCCCCTGACTAGCCCAGAAAGCTTCGGTGAGGATAAAGTATGCCGAAGACCCTTTGCTATCTCCCCTTTTCAGGGTGTTCATAGTGGGGCCTCTAACAGCAATAGTTCTGTGGGGAAAAGAAAGAGAGATCAGCCTGTTACTGTGTCTATATAGAAGGAAGTAGACATAAGAGACTCCATTTAGTTCTGTATTTGAGATGCTGTTAATCTGTGACCCTACCCCCAACCTTGTCCTTGCAAGAGACATGTGCTGTGGTGACTTAAGGTTAAAGGGACTTTGGGCGGTGCAGATGTGCTTTGTTAAACAAGTGCCTAAAGGCTGCTTATGGTTAAAGGTCATCACCATTCTCTTAAATCTAGAAAAAAAGAAGAACATTCCTCTCCTGCCCATCCCTGGGCGATGGATGGAGCAATACTGCCAGAAGGTTTATGGAGATGTTTGCATATGCATCTCAAAGGCACAGCATTTTCTTTTAAACTTATTGATGTTACCAGGCCTATTGTCCAGTCACTCTCTTATCTTTTTGATGGTAAAGATAATTGTCAATAAATACTAAGGGAACTCAGAGGCCGGTGCTGGTGTGGGTCCTCTGTAAGCACAGCACCGGTCCCCTGGGCCCCGCTTTTCTTTCTCTACACTTTGTCTCTGTGTCTTATTCCTTTTCTCAAGTCTTTCGTCCCACCTAACGAGAAGCACCCACAGGTGTGGAGGGGCAGGCCACCCCTTCATAGTTCTACTACAGTCAGCCCTTTTGTGTTAGAAGGATGTCGGAGTCTTTATTACTGTTACTAATATTATTATTACTATCCTTAGTTGAGATACCACCACTTCATTCTATTACTGCTATGAGTTTTTATGAGTTAGGTAAAAGTGAAAAATTGGTTTTGATAATTTGGGACTGGTAATTTTTATTGTTTTTCAACTATAAAAGGCAGCCATTATTTCATAAACTTGCTACCAAGAGAGTTTCTATCTGCTTAATTGTATGGATGCTAATAGCACAAAATATTTGAATTCTTGAAAGGATCTCAATAAGGGGAATCTAGAATTACAATGGCCAGTTTTAGAAACTTTGGGCATAGAATTTTTACTTTAGAGGCACCTTAGCACAAAGAGAAGGAAAGAATCTAGTTTTATTTGTCTAAAAGAAAGCACACTTAAGAGAAAGTTTACTTCATGTAAGTCAGCTATAATAGCTGTGTGTGTGTGTTTGTGTGTAAAAATAAGTTTCCTGCATCTGTTTTTTCTCTCCGTTATGCAGAGGGAGAAGAAATATCTTGACAATTATAATTTCACATTTCAGTGAGGCTGGATCCCTCAAACCTCCTTTTCATTTTTTTTTCCCTCTCATTTTATCCCCTCAGTAGAGAAATTTTGGAGACTAATTAATCACAAAAAAATTGTTGGCATCTGTGCTTCCTAAAAATATCTAGTCCAGATAGACACAAATGGCCTCCTAAAAACTGAAAAAAAAAATTAAGTTGAATTTACTTTGCTTGAAAAAATGTGGGCTATGTATAAAAACCTGCAGCTAGGAAAATTTAGTGACTAATGGACTGACTTACTAAGACAGAAAAGAAGATCTCTGTTTCTACAAAATGAAAAAAGAAAGTTTAAATATAATTTAAGGAGTCTTTATAAAAATTTAGCTTTTAAACACATGGACTTAAAATTATATTAAAAACAAGTGCATATAATATTTCAAATAAGTAGGTGAATAACACTGGTTAACAAATCCTTATGACTTGTATGTTTTCTGTGTAAATTAATGCCAAAAAATCCTATTTTATATATATATATTATGTTAAACATTTCATGATGTAAACTTTTCAAATTTTCCAACACTTGGTTTATGAGTCAAAGAGGCTATCATTGTTCCCACAATAGCTTAGGATTTCAAATATATTAAATGGTGTTTGAAGAAATTAATTTGTAATAAGAGGATATCTTTTAAAATGCTTAACTTCATAAATTCAAATAATATTATGGATAATAAGGGATTAATGTGTTGACTTTAGTTATAATATCCAAATTTTTAATTAAATTTAAGACCTTAGACTAATATTAAGTTGTGTTAATAAACTATTTTGGTTAATTGGATAATTTCAAATAAGAAAAAGTAGAAACTTTGGCCATTAAAAATAGTTTTAGTTTCACGTTTTCTGTACATTATAGAATGTGAAAATACCTTTGCATGACATATATGTGTCACATATTTTGCTATAATAGAATATTTGAAGAATATGCAAAATATTTTCTCATAAAAATAATTTATGAATTACTTATTATTTGTTTCTGTGTCTGAGAACCTTCATAGGAATTGGATGAAGCAAAGCTAAGGATTTCACAAGTTGGCTATGTGTGCTTCCAGCTTGAGTCACTTAGACTTTCTCAACGAAACAAATAGCAGGATGTGTATATGCTGCAGAAGCTAATCATTGTTCATTAGATATAATTAAGCAGGGATAAAAGGAAGGTTGGAAAACACAACAGAAGAAAATGTTGATAATCATTTCTTAGAACTCAGAACCTTTGTGAATAGCTTGTGAGAGACAACCAAGAAACATTACATTTTAGATGTTGCAGGATAAATTTTTTTTTTTTTTAAGATGGAATCTCCCTCTTGTTGCCCAGGATGAAGTGCAATGGCAGGATCTCAGCTCACTGCAAACCCTGACTCCTGAGTTCAAGTGATTCTCCTGCCTCAGCCTCCCAAGTAGCCTGGATTACAGGCGCCTACCACCATGCCCAGCTAATGTTTTTGTATTTTTAGTAGAGGCAGGGTTTCACCATGTTGGTCAGGCTGGTCTCGAACTCCTGACCCTAGGTGATCTGCCTGCCTCGGCCTCCCAAAGTACTGCGATTATGGGCATGAGCCACCATGCCCGGCCATGATAAACTGTTTTTAATGATCAGTATAGGAATTTATCTGCAGAGTTTTAATATATGACTTTTCAATGAAATTTAAAGACACATTTTATATCCTTTTTTTGGTAATTTCTCATGTGAACTTAAACATTTATTAAAATTTGTTTCCTAAGTTAAAAAGTATTATATAGAAAGTACAATTGTCTTTGAGGAGAAGATAAAGATAAATTATATTAGTAAAATTACAACTTTTTATTCAAACATTTATTTAAAATATTTTCCTGTACATAGAGTGTCTTAAGGTTATTCTTAGCATTATTTCAGACTTCTTTCAAACATCTGTGTTACACTAGGATATAGTATGCAACAGCATAGCACACGTGAAAGCACAAATATTAGAGAAACCAAAGTATACAATACATATTAAGTTTCAGCACATTTTCAGGGTATGAATTATTATACTTACGACATCAATTTCAAATTTATAATTATTTACTATGTAAAATTAAAGGTAGGGCAAATACCTTTAATTTTTTCTAATTATTTATTACCAGAATATTACATAAGCATTTCTTGAAAATGTTAATGGCTTCTTTTATTTTACTGGCTGCCTTTTCCATTCTATATAAAAAAATCAACTTCAATATGTCAAAGATATTAGTGAGTCAAATAGGCATATAAATTAAATTGGACAGCTAGGGTATGCAAAGTAATTAACGATTGCTAATATTTGAGCTATAATGACTTTTAAAATAATTGGCATAGTTGCAGTATAATTAGCTGAAATCACTTTTATAAAACTAGTAACTGGTTTTGAAACAAAGGCAATATTTTAAAAAAATCTACATGGTATTCAGTGCATGTACTCTGACTTCATTGAAATCAAGACATTCTCAATATAAGAGGAAAATAGTGGAAAAAAAGTATATGCATGTAACAGGTAAAATACTATAATGGTCTATGTATGGGAATAATTGAGTTTTCTTTCAAGACAAGAAGCTCCTATTTTCAACTAGTAATTGCACATTTACTTTTTGAGCAATTAAAATACCAAATAGAAATATACTATTTTTGGTATAACGTAGGATATACTGTGTCCTATCACCTAGTTTCATTCAAGTCTTGATTATGTCACACAAACCACCTGTGTCTGACATATGTTAGTAACTAAGCCCCCTTTTTGGCCGTCTTCTTGGACCTAATCTTTAGCCATGCTCAAGATGAGGGCGATAGTGAGGAGACAGTATCCAATAGTTCAGGTCTTATTGCATGAAGTAGAAAACAGCTGAACTGATTACCTAAGGATACATCAAATAACCCATGCCCACAGCACTATATAAAGCAAGTTTCTTTATAAAATTGTTTCAGGTGGAAAAAATGCCCAGAAATATTTTACTTCAAACTATTATCTTTGATAGCTTGCAGAAATGACAGTTTCAAATGAGATCATATCACTTACTTTTTACAATTATGTTGCTAAAAATTGTGATGTCTTAATCTCTTTTCTGTTAGAATACTTGAGACTGAGTAATTTATAATGAACAGAAAAGTATTTAGCTCATGGTTCTGGAGGCTAAGAATTCCAAGAGCATGGTGTCGAAATCTGGTAAGGGCCTTCCTGCCCCACAATAACATGGCAAAAGCTCAAGAGCATGCATGTGAAAGACACCGTAGGGCAAGTGTAACTTGTTTTATAATAACCTGCTCTAGCAAGAACTTACTCCCACAATGAAGGCATTAATCTATTCATGAGAACTTTTCCCACATGACCCAATCATGTCTAAAGGCCCCGCCTTGTAATAATGTTACTTTGGCAATTAAGTTTCCAATATATGAACTTTTGGGGTACATATTCAAACCTTAGCACAATATATGTTACAATTATAATTATACTATATATTATTTTCATCATTCAAAAATAAAGACCATAGAAAAAGATTTTTGAAATATTAAAAATAATTCCAATAAAACATTATATGGGATTCCAATATTCTTTCAAATAGAATTAATAAATTATACACATTGAAGTTATTAAACATCTCTGGTATGATAGACACAAAGTTAGGCAGACAGAATAGTGTGAATAACCCTATTCTTAAAAAAAGAACTGTATATCTAAAAATTAATATCTAAAAAACTAATAGTGTATATCTGTCATAATAAAATAGGATAGTATACATGAAAGAGAAAGCAGTTACAAATTATTTAATTTTTACACTTTATAAAAACTAAAAATCCTGTTTTATAGTCTCTAAAATTATGCTGAAAATCGAAAGCATAAAAGTATCCTTCAGTATACTAAAGTATAAAAATATGAAATATAAAAAGCCAAGTGTTAAACAAAGCATGGATAAAGAAATCACTCCATGAGTTTATTATTCATAAGAAATAAAAGCAGCATGTATCTCTCAGAGGAACTCACAATAGAAAACTTCAGCCTGGCAATTTTTGAGTTTAAGACATTTAGGAGAAAATTACAATATTTGACAAATTGCAAGAGTTAAATAAGCTTTTGTAGGACAGGCAAATTGAATGTCACCCAAATAAGCCTCAAGTAAGTATCTATACTAGAATCTAATATTCAAATAGAGTATTCAATAAAAACATTCCATTTGCTGTTAGCTGATGATATATTTTTTACTCATATGTATTTTTTAAACTGCATTGCTTAGCGAATAGAGAGAGCATACAGCTTATTAGTGAGCAAAAGTAAACTAGTTGGAAATTTGAATATGTACATATTTAGCAGACAAATATTTATGATATTAATTATGACCTTTCCACTTAAACTCTAATATGGTTATTTTAACGAATGCAATGGCTAATGTAATATTTACATTCTTATCTCAATATCAATTTATCTTGTTCATATGAATACTCTTCCTTTAGCAAAATAGACATTTATTGATTCTATTAGTGTTTTATTGTTATAAATTTTACATTTTATCTTTTAGGAACTAATTAATCATGAATTCAACAATATTCACTTAGAGTTTACTATATACTAGCTACTGTGCTAACATTGCAATGAATGAAATATAGATGGTTCCTACTCTCACTGTCTATTTTATCTAAAACAAAACTCAGTAGATTCCAGTTTAGTTTAAAACGGCATGCAATTTTATAATGTCAGATTTGTAATGTTTAGGTTACAATCCCAACATTCACACAATTTTTTGACATGGCAGAACACATAAAAATTGGAACTAGGCAAATGGGAATTATAACAATTTTAAATATCTGAAAACATGATAGTTGGACTAGGATGCCTCTGACATATGCTGTACTAAAAGATGTTGATTTCTGGGATTTACAGATAAAATTGTTCTATAATTAATACATCTTCCAGTAAGGCAAACTAACTGCTAAGATACCCTTCATATTTTTCCTAAGCAGAAGATGAATGAGAGCAGAGTTATTAGTGTTCTTTGTTCCCTGGAGAGCTGATGTAAACAAGTGAGGAAGGTTTGTTACAAGAGACAGCTTTGCCAACGAGGAAGTCTTAAGTTGAGCAGACTTACATGAAAATAGTAATGCACACTCATTGAGTTTTACTGAGTGCCAGAAAATATTTTGTAAACATTGCATAAATCTCAGTAAATTCTCAGAACTTCTCTGAATTCAGTATTTTCATCCCTTTTTGTAGATAAGAAAACTGAGGCACAGTACATTTAACCTACCAAAGTCACATATAATTCATGGCAAAATCAGGATGCAAAGAGCAGCAGTCTAGTTATCAAGCTTTCTTTTTCTACAACCTTGTAATGACACTCAGATTGGCATCTGCTTCTCAGATTCCAGAGAGAGGGCCAAGAGAGAATATTTCCAGCACACTGTCTTTCAAGCAAACAGCCAATAAGTAGTGGAATCATGCATCATATAAACTTGATACTAACTGACCTTTAAAATTCCTTCCAATTTCAACATTAGATATTTCTATGAATGTTAAGTTAATGAATTTCACTGGACTTCTAGACCTAGAGCCATGATACACTAAGAAGTAGGAATGTGTAAAGAGGCCAGTAAGTGCCTGCTCTATAGACAGAAAAATGTATTGAGAGTGTCTGTTTCCAGTAGGAAAGTCCAAGAACTGAGAAATGCACCCACAACCACTTAGGTGTCAGTGGAACCCCTACAGGCAAAAGAATGTCGTTTATTGTTCAATCCCTGGTCCTTGAATTCAGTTTTTCTAGTCTATTACCTTAGTGGGTGGTCATGCATTTTTCTCTTCCTTTAGATAATCAGTTTGATATCTATCTCAATCTCTGGGAGAAACCAAATTACTGAAATTTCTAAGCTTTGTATTTATGGCAAGCTCTGCTTGGGTCAGAGGAGCTATTTGGATACTGTTGTGACCCATTGCTAAGTCAAGAACATGGGGTTAATTTTACAGCTTTATACTAGTAACATATATTTAGGTAATAGAATGACATGTATCTATTATTGTGAGAATAGCTGAGATAATATAGTATATATTATAGTATATTACAGTATACTATATATAGCATACTATAATATATAATAAAATATATACTCTATGTAAGATAATTATATATTATATATAAATATAATAAAAGTATATACATACACACACACAATGACTTGCCTGGCTGCTACAGGAATCAAGGCAAGGGTAACAGAGTTTCTGCCTAAAAATACTTGATAAAATTTTTCCCTGGAAAATGTGAAATATAGATAGACAGATAATGAAATACTACACAGCCATAAAAGAGAAAGAAATCACACCCTTTGCAGCAATGTGGGTGGTGCTAGAGGTCATTGTCTTAAGTGAACTAAATGAGGAGGGCCGGGGGAACACATGTTCTCGTTTATAAGTGGGAGCCAAACAATGGGTAAACATGGACTTGAAGGTGGAAATAATAAACGCTGGGACTCCAAAAAGGGAGCAGGTGGGAGGGGGGCAAGGGTTGAAAAAGTACCTATTGGGTATAATGCTCGCTATTTGCGTAATGGGCACACTAGAATCCCAATCCCCGTCAGTATACAATTACCCATGTGACAAACATGCATATGTACCCCCTGAATCTAAAATAAAATTAAAATTAATTTTCCTAGAAAATCAGTTGAATACCAAATACATGGTTAAATTAGTGTAGACTAAGTGGGAATGAAGATAGAGATAAAAGATTTTTTATATGTATAAAGCTGTTAAAGAATATACACATTCTGGACCTTCAAGTGCATCTGTGACCATGATATGAGCCCTTTCTGATGGAGAAAATTTGGGGTGCTGCTTTTAGAGAGGTAATAAGAAGCCTATTATAAAGTTGAGCAGAAGAATAAATGAATTTGGTATTATCATCCCTTTTTATATAAAAATATTCTATTTTTAATAAAATATTATCTAAATAATATTTTATTAAATTTAACGATCAGGAATTAGGAAGATTCTTTTGAGGTGGTGATTTTATTACACGGTGACAAATCAATTGAATCCATTTTATTCTGGTGATTCTAATAATTGAACTTAATTATTGCCCACCACGAGAAAGTCTCACGGTATGATCACAAAGTGACTCTTGCCTTCAGAATCAGACAAGAAAATCTAAAAAGAACAGCAAACATATGAATCTACTGTAGTTGGAGTGTTCTGCAAAGTCTTGATACCTCAGGAACTAAGTATTTACACCTGCTACACTCTGTCCATAGAAGGTCACCCACTCTCTTTACTCAAATCTTTCATTTGTCTTTCAGAAAGGACCACAAAAACCATCTCTTTATTAAGCTTGTACTCAAATACCGGCGTGGGTTATGTGTCCCTTCCTTCTACTGCCAACAGAATCTGATGCATTCCTCTATCATGCCAATTAGCATATTTTATTGAAATAATTTATTTATGTGTCCATTTGCCTAACTTAACTGTGATATCCTCAAGGGCAGAAACTAATTTGTTGTCTTTGAAGTGTAGAAAAATACCTAATAGCTGAATATAATTATTTGTTCTTTGATGTTAAAGTTGCAGTCCCTCCCTTAAGTCTGTTTCTGATCAAGCTGTGGGCAGTTTTCTCAGTGTAAAATATAATGTAATGGAAAATTATACCAATAAGAAGGATATACCAAAGGACTTCCCTAATTAAGATGCTTTTGGATGCTTAGACATTTCATCATTTCTTTGGTTGTTTATTCTTAACCCTCTGAGATTCTCTTTCTGCTGATTTTTAAGTTAAAATAATTCACTTAACATTTCACTGCCTAAATAATTGACAGTTGCCCCAGTCTAAAGATGTAACCCAGATTTGTAATTATTCCTCTTGGAAAAAAATGTCAGTGCAATTGTATTCAGTAATGATTAATTCTTTATATTTTATGCTCTCTCCAAAATTATAGATCCAGCATTTTGCTAGCTGTCCTCTTAAAACCCTATCTTTTTTATTTTAAAGCTACAGATTTTCATATATTAATTTAATATGTTGAATAAGTAAAATATACAGTTGAAGTTTTATCTACAGTTTCACCTGATGTAAAAACTGTTTTCTTAAAATTGTATGCTCCAGAGTTAGGCATAGGTATTGTAATTAGGATGTGAAGCTTGACAATGACTCAATAATTTCATTTTTATTTATAAATCTATATTTAAAAAATCTTATAGTTATAATGAATATGCATTTAAAAAGATGACAATAATTGCTGTTGACTTTATCTTTGTTATATTCCAGGAGTTCCTTTAAAAACAATTGCAACTTTCAAAAGAAACAATATTGTTTTAATAATACAACTAAGCTTTCATTTTTAGCAGACACAGATGAGCATTCAGAAGAGACGATTTATAAAGCCAGTATATATATATTTGTTTTCCCATCCAAACTCATTGTAAAACATGCCTCTGTTGCCTGCATCACATTCCCCCTGCCAACCTCTGTTTTCTGCCCGAGCTGTAGTGGAAAATTTCATGTAAGTCTGACTCACCTTGGTCTGCTGTTCAAATTTAAACTCCCTGCATCGTCCCATATTCTACCCTAGAGAAATTTATTTTGATATGGCCAAGGGGAAGCCCAGAAGTACAGGGATGACTACATCCCAAAGGAGAAATCCTCAACCAATGAAGAGTAGAGGTTTTTGGTTAAAGACTCCTCTTTCTCTTATTTTATAGATGGACCATTCTGAGAGGCATTCTCACTCTCCAAATGTCCAGGTGGAATCTGGAGTCAAAGCCTAGAGCAATGACCCCGATAATTCACCCTTGTATTAGCTTTTTTCCCTTCCCCTCACATGTTGTGTTTCCTCACTCCTGCACCCAAGTCGTTGTTTCAGGATCTATTTTAGGTGACTCCAACTAAGATACTCACTCTAACGGTAGAAAGCAATATAGTCCTGCTCAGAGTAAATCATTAAGTGCTAATCCTAAGCAAATCAATGAGAGGTTACATCTTTTAACATCTTCCTGAACAAATTGATTCCACCCTTGATTTTTAATTCACAATTTGGTTAGTTCAACTACATATATATTGGAGCACTGGAGTATAACTAAAACTATTCATAGAGAAAAATTTTGTCACTTCCCGAACAGTTAGGAGCCAAGCATTTAAATTCTTCAAACAAAACATTAGTGATGACACCTGCATCTAAAGCATGTGGCTCTGCCTACAATCAATTAATTAGAAATCTCTTCTTTAAGACAACCACACGTGTCAGTTTTAATTTTTTTCGTAACTTGACCCTAAAAACAATCATTGAGGTAATTTGTCGGATATTTAGTCCAGAAAAGACATGTTAATAATTTGCAATCACTTTTTAAAAATTTTATACTGGAGGTGAAAGGCCAGAAATTTCATGCCTCAAATATATTGTGTACACCTTAGAAATGTCTTCTGTAAGCCATGAGCTGACATGATTCACTTTATCCTTAGGATTCATCACACAAACACACACACACACACACACACACAATTACAAAACAAATGACCACATGGAAACCATGACTTCATCTTTTATAAATTGCTATGGAAGATATTACCCATTAGCCCTTCTATGATAATCTATAAGATCAATTAGCTGAGAATTTTGTGCTGATAAAAATTAGTGTATAAACTATGTTAATAAATTGATTGGCAACTTGACATTTATAAAATTTTGGTGTATCTTTTTTATTTTTTTTGTCTTTATGATCTGCCAGCCAGCTCAGAAGAAAGTTTTATCCTTAAAGGTAATTTTCTTTCAATTAAATCTTTAGTTTAAATGCCTTCCCCTCTTCATGCAGAAATCTTTTATTTGTTTTAATTATGCCTTTTAAAAGTAGTATTAAGCAATTATTGGAATAATAGTTAGAATAATAATAAAAATGTGGTTCATTTCATTCCTCCATTACATTGGCAACAAACTTTCCTTTTTTTCTCACATTCATATTTAGCAAACATAATTCTGTAAGGGTATAATAAATTTGGACCTTTCTGGTTGGAATTCCGTTTTTAAAAAATATCAATGTGCTTGTTCCCTCCCTCCCCCAATTTGCACATTATTGTAATAAAATGGAGCATAGGGAGTGATTTCAAATCTAAATTTTAGACACTCTCCTAAAAGTCCCTCATCTAAATTAACTGACAAAATGATGAAGATCTAGTGTTATGATTATATTCTGCTAATATAATCTCTTTTACTCATCTTATTCTATCTTATCAGATTCTTAGGAAGAAAAATAAAACCTAAAGCAACATGATCTATTATACTATCTTTCATCCTGTGACCCTATGTTCAGGTTCCTATCATGCTGAGCTAATACAAAATGACAGCCCATTGTGAAAGGATTCACCATAGGATGTCAAATGTTGCTTTTGATGTTGGGGGGAGTTTCTTTTATTAATAAATATTAATCCTATAGTAGCAGGATGGAAGAGGTAAAAATTTTCTATAAAATGGTAATGCCTGTTAATTTTCAGAATATTATTTCTAGGCAGTAAAATGATATATTTTTACTTTTATCCTGCTTGTATTTCTGCTATGGAAATGAATATAATGTGAGGGCTAATAGATCTTCATTTTCTATACATGAGAACATTTGCATAGCTGATTTAAGCCTACAAAAGCACCTTCATGTTATTATCTCAGTTTTTATGATTATTTTTAAATGGAAATTTGATAAATAAAAGAAAATATACTGGAGAAAAGAATAAAACTGTTTTAAAATAAATCTTTCTCACACTGCAGAGTTAGAAAGTAAAAGAAGAGTATAATAATAGTTTTTTTAAAGAAGTGTTTAAGTTGTTAGGCCTTAGCTATTCTTTAGAAATTTCATTTATCCTTAAAATCTTGGAGGCAGTACAGAATCCCTTAGCTATGTAGATCATCTGGTAACTCTCTTATCTCCTCCTCTAATGTGCTGTATGTATATTTGTATTATTTCTGGATGCAAAAAATGGAAACTGTGCTAACAAAGCTCAGAATTTACAGCTTTTACACCTAAGCAAAACCCCTGCTTTTCCTGAGACTGCTAATGGACATCTAAGACTAAAGATGCTGGAATCACTACTAATACTGCCAACAAATTATCCATAGGCATTACAAAGAAATTGTTTGTATGGTTCCTACTAATTCTTATTTTATCTATCTCACCCTATGTTTCTAATAAAATCTATAAGGATGGGGCCAAGCACCTAATAAAAATTGATAATATTATGCTATATTACAAATAAATCTTGCTTCTAGCTATTCTTGAACAAGAACCTGTATACAGTTTTTCTTCATAAATATTCCCTAGAATGACTCTTCTGTATTCATGAAATAAAGTAAAATTATTTGTTAAATGTGAAAATTAAATCCACTATACTTGATCCTCTGCATATCTAGATAGCTCTAAAATTTTTCAGTACTCAGAGTGAACAAAACTTAGGTTCCAAATGTGACATCTTTCTTTTCATTCTCCATAAATGAGATGATCATAAAACCAAATAGGAGTTTTAGCAGGAAGAGGTCATCCATGTACTTAAGAGTCTTGGTGCTGCTCTCTTAAATTCTTACGTAGATTCCTCTATAGGTGTTTTCCTGCAAAATTTTCCCCATAAAAATCTTGAGTTCCATGAGGCAAGTACGTGTATCTTATTTACCACTGAATTCCAAAAAGCCTAGAACAATGGTCAATCCTGGTATATGCAGGAGAAATATGATTTAAATACATTTATGTCAATATAGTAATGGGGCCTCTGCTTATACTCACAATTATCTATAACAGGGTTTGTCAACATTGGCACTATGACATGGCAGATGAAGTGACTATATATAAATATATTTATTTAATTTGATATGTGTATATATATATATATATTTTTTTTTTTTGGAGGAAAATGTCCTGTGCATTTTAAGATGTTTAGCAGTATCCTTGGTCTCTGCCTAATTGCTAAAATTCCCAGGAGAAAAAAATCAATCAAGAATTATTAATGTATGCATAGATTTGCATCAACATCTCTATTTATCTACCATGTATACAGTCCATTTATGCAGCCACGAGTTTACAGCTGCTAATATTTGCCAGTGATTATGTTTTATTTCAGACTTCATAATAAATTTATCTTTGTTGAATAATCTTTGTCCATACTACTTGGAGACTTCTGTGGAGATTTTTGAAGAATGCAAATAGTATAGCATTCTTTTGTGACATTCCAGTACATAATTTAGTATGTTTCAGAAATAACTCATGAGACTTTGCTGTGCAATAACAGAAGTAGAATTATTCCCTTCTTGAACCCTAGCATATTCTTTGTGGAAATGTAAATTAGTACAGCTATGATAGAAAACATTATGAGGGTTGCACTGAAAACTAAAAATAGAACTGCCATATGCTCTAGCAATCCTGCTGCTGGGTTATGTATCAAAATGAATTGAAATCAGTGCATAAATGGTATATCTACACACTCATGTTCATTGTGGCATTATTCACAATAGCTAAGATGTGGAAGCAATTTAGGTGTCCATCATGGGATGAATGGATAAGGACAATGTGGCATTTATACACAAAGGAATACTATTCAGCCTTAAAAAGGAAAAAAAAAATCAGTCATTTGCCATAACATGGATGAACCTGAAGGATATAATACTTACAATGAAATTAGGCAGATGCAGAAAGACAAATGCTCACATAATCTCACTTATATACAGAATCTAAGGAAATCAAGCTCATAGCGATAAAGGATAGAATGGTTACCAGTGGCTGGGATCAGGTGGATGAGGAAAGGGAAGATGTTGATAAAAGGGCAAAAAATATCAGTTACACAGAAGTAAGCTTTGGTGATCTATTGCACAGAATAGTGATTATAATATATAATAATGCATTATATATTTCAAAATTTCTAAGAGTAAATTTTAAATACATTTATTTTTGCTAACTTTTATTTTATGTTCAAGGATACAGATGCAGACTTATGACATAGGTAAATTGCATATCCTGGAGGTTCTGTGTACAGATTATTTCATCACCCAGGTGATGAGCATAGTACCCAATAGGTAGTTTTTCAGTCATCATCCTCCTCCTACCCTCAACTCTCAAGTATTCCCCAGTGTGTACTGTTCCCTTTGTTGTGTCCATATATACTCAATGTTTAGCTTCAACTAAGTGAGCAATGTGGTATTTGGTTTTCTGTTCCTGCATTAATTCATTTTGAATAGCAGCCTATAGCTCTATCTATGTTGCCGTAAATAACCTGATTTCATTTTTTATGGCTGCATAGTATTCCATAGTTTATATGTACCACATATTTTTAAAATAAAGTCCACCATTGATGGGCATATAGGTTGATTCCATGTCTTTGTTATTGTAAATAGTGCTGAGATGAACATATATGCACATGTGTTTTTATGTTAGAATAACATATATTTCTGTTGGGTATATATATGCTAGGTCAAATAATAGTTCTGTTTTAAGTTCTTTCAGAAATCTCTAAACTGGTTTCCAGAGTGGCTGAACTAATTCACATTCCAACCAGCAGTGTATAAGTGTTCCCCTTTCAACACAACCTCACCAGCATAGGTTATTTTTTGACTTTTTTTTCTTTTTTCTTTTTTCTTTTTTTTTTGAGACGGAATCTTGCTCTGTCTCCAGGCTGGAGTGTAGTGGCACGATCTCGGCTCACTGCAACCTTCACCTCCCAGGTTCAACCAATTCTCCTGCCTCAGCCTCCCAAGTAGCTGGGACTACAGGTGTGCCCCACCACGCCCAGCTAATTTTTGTACTTTTGGTAGAGATGGAGCTTCATCATGTTGGCCAGGATGGTCTCAATCTCTTGATTTCGTGATCTGCCTGCCTCAGCCTCCCAAAGTGCTGGGATTACAGGCATAAGCCACCGTGTCCAGCCTTGACTTCTTAATAATAGTTATTCTGACAGGTGTGAGATGGTTTTCATTTGCAATTCTTGAATTATTAGTGATGCCAAGGCTTTTTGTAGATGCTTATTGGCCACATGTATGTCTTCCTTTCAGAAGTGTCACTTCCTGTACTTTGCTCAGTTTTTAGTGGGGTTGTTATATTTTTGCTTGTTAATTTGTTTAAGTTCAGGATAGATTCTGGATATTAGACTTTTGTCAGATACATAGTTTGCTAATATTTTAGATTGTCTCTTTACTGGGTTGATAGTTTCTTTTGTTATGCAGAAGTTCTTTAATTGGGTTTCACTTGTTAATTTTGTTTTCCTTGAGTTGCTTTTGGAGTCTTCATCATGAAATCTTTTTCAGGAACTATGTTCAGAATGGTATTACCTACGTTTCCATCTAGGGATTTTATAGCTTTGTAGTATATTTGAAGCCAGATAGTGTGATGTCTCCAGCTTTGTAATTTTTGCTTAGGATTGCTTTGGCTATTTGGGCTCTTTTGATTCCATATGAATTTTAGAATACTTTTTTCTAATTCTGTGAAAAATGTTGTTGGTAGTTTGATAGGAATAGCATTAAATCTGTAAATTGCTTTGGGCCATATGCCCACTTTAAAAATATTGATTCTTCTTATCCATGAGCATGGAAAGTTTTTCCATTTGTTTGTGTCATCTATTATTTGTTTCAGCAGTGTTTTGTAATTTTGATTAGAGAGCTCCTTCACTTCCTTGGTTAGCTACATTCCTTGGTATTTTGTTATTTTTGTAGCTATTGTGAATGGATTGCATTTGTGATTTGGTTCTGTTTGGACATTATTGGTATATAGAAATGCTAGTTATTTTTGTACATTGATTTTGTATCCTGAAACTTTGCTGAAATATTTTTACCAAGTGTATGAGGCTTTGGTAGAGACTATGAGTTTTTCTATGGATAGAATGATATTACCTTGAAGAGACATAGTTTGACTTGCTCTTTTTCCATTTGGATGCCTTTTATTTCTTTCTCTTGCCTGATTGATTTGGCTAGGACTTCCTGTAGTACGTTGAATAGATGTGGTAATAGTAGGTGTTCTTATCTTATTCCGGATCTCAAGGAGAATGCTTCCAGCTTTTTCCCATTCAATATGATGTTGGCTGTGTGTTGCTCATAGCTATTATTATTATAGTATAAAATAGCTATTATTATTTTAAGTATATTTCTTTGATATCTAGGTTGTTGAGACTTTTTAACATGAAGGGATGCTTACTTTTATTGAAAGCCTTTTCTGCATCTATTGAGATGATCATGTGATTTTTGGTTTTCGTTCTGTTTCTTTGCTGAATCACGTTGCTTGATTTGCACATATTTAACCAAGCTTGCATACCAGGCATAAAGCCTACTTGATCATGGTAGATTAGCTTTTTAAAGTGCTGCCAGATTTGGCTTGCTAGTATTTTGGGGGGATTCTTGCATCTGTGTTCATCAGGAATATTGGCCTGAAGTTTTCTTTTTTCATTGTGTCTCTGCCAGGTTTTGATATCAGAATAATGCTGGCCTCCTATAATGAGTTAGGGAGGAGTCCCTCCTCCTCAATTTTTTGGAATAGTTTCAGTAGTACTGTTACCAGTTCTTTTCAATAAGCCTGGTAGAATTTGCCTGTGAATCTGTATGGTCCAAAGCATTTTCTGGTTGGTAGGCTTTTTATTACTGATTCAATTTAAGAATTCATTATTGGTCTGTTCAGGGATTCAATTTCTTCCTTATTCAATCTTAGCAGATTGCATGTTTCCAGGAATTTAACCAATTGTTTTCTGGGTTTTCTAGTTTGTGTGCATACAGGTGTTCATAATAGTCTGAGGCTTTTTTGGTATTTATGTGGGACCGATTGTAATGTCCCCTTTGCCATTTGGATCTTTTCTCTTTTTTTCTATAAGAGTCCAACTAATGGCCTGTGAATCTGATTTATCCTTTCAAAAAAAAAACTTTTGATTTCATTGATATTTTGTTTGTTTTCTTGTTTCTCCATCTCTTTCAGTTTAGCTCTGATTTTGGATATTTCTTATCTTCTACTGGCTTTGCCTTTCTTCTGAAGATCTGCTGGCAGTGTTCCAGTCTTCTTGATTATCTGGTCTCTCGGTGGGAGAAGCTCTTCCTGGATGCTTCCAGTAAGCCATCTTAATTTTAAATGTTATAACTACACACACACAAAAAGGTAAGTATGTGAAGTGATGAATTTGCTCATTAGGTTGATTTAAGAATTCCACACTAACATATTAAAATATCACATTGTGCCCCAGATATATATACTATATAATTACAAATAATACAAGTTTATAACATATAATAACAAATAATAATTTTCCCTTCTCAAAAACAATAAAAATAACAACAAATATAAAATAATAATATAAGTAAAAAGAAAATTATGTGAGAATTAGTGTATTCAATAATCAGATTATATTGCTATGAATTCTTAAGATGTTCAATCTGTATTGGTATCTGCCTCAGTCAGTCTACATATGAGAAATCTTTATTTTAGTCAATAAAGATAAAAATATTCCCCTAAATATATAATTTTTAAATGTAATGGTTTCTGTTTTGCATAATTTCAGTTGAGAACAGCATGTAGTGGAGAAAAATACTGATTAATAACTTGAATTATAATTATTGGTCTTTTACTAGCTTTGAATTTAGACAATCATTTAAGCATCCTTAGGCTTCAACTCTACTGTAAGTAACATGCTATGATTAAATAATTTACAAGGCACCTTTCATTTGGAATGCATAATTTACATGAGCTGCAGAGTTCCACTTATGGAATGGAGCACAAGGAGCTCTGTGATCTCCTTTTCAGTGAAACCAACATACCTGGTGAAAAGTATTTTTAAAAAATTGAACTTATAAGATGTAATAGGATGAATAAGTTCTGAAGATCTAATATACATCATAGTGATTGTAGTTAATAATAACATATCACATTCTTGAAATTCCCTAAGATAGTAGATCTTAAGTTTTTTTCAACAACTATATATACAAAAAAAGTAATTTTGAGAGGTGATGGGTATGTTAATTAACTTGATTGTGATAATTATTTCATAATGTGTATCAAAAAATCACATCCTATGCCTTAAATATATATAATTTTAAATTTTCAATAAAGCTGGAAAAAATACTTCTGCAAAGGAGAGCAAACTTAAATTGAGTCAGGCTGTAGAGCAATTTATATCCAGGGCATTGTCAAGTACAACAGAATAATCAACTAGTAATTTATAGAGCCTAACTGGAGTGTGATTGGGAAATAATACCACTAAAAAGAGTCCTGCTGAAGCTACTCTCATCCCTGGGTCACTGTGTGCATGCCAAAGGCTATGCCGGCTAAGGAATGACTTCAGGGATTTCTGATGGATGCTGTGGGTGGTGGTGGTGGATAGACTTCATTAAAAAAATGAAGACATGCACAACCACAGCAAACTCTAACTAGAAAAGTCAATGTTTAGACTTGCTGTATTTTCTAAAATATCCACTTTTAACAGTAAGTAATGAGACACACAATGAAACAGCGAATTGTGACACACACATAAGAAAAATAGCTGACAGCAAAAATTGCTTGAATGAGGGTGCAGATACCTGATTTAATAGGCAGAATTTTCAAAGGCACCACTACAAACACACTCAAAGAACTAAAGAAAGCCTTTCGTAAAGAATTAAAGGACGGCATGGTGACAATGTTCCATTAAATAGGAACATAAATAAATATATAGAAATTATAAAAAGGAAACAAATGAAAAGAAGTTGAATGGTGCAGTAGCTAAAATAAAAAATTCACTAGAGGAGCTAAAAAATAGTTGTGAACTAATGAAAGAATCAACAATATGAAGATCGATTGATTTCAATTATGCAAACTTGAAGAAAAGAGAGAAAGAATGAAGAAAAATGAACACAGCCTGAAAGAAATGTGGGACACTATTAAATGCACCAACATATGCATAGATAGTTAACAATGATGCATTAATATTGGCTAGTCAATTTTAATTACGTTATGACAAATGTCATATGTCAATAATAATGCTAATGTCTATATCAATAATAAGGAAAGTTGTAGGAAGGAGAGGATTAAGAGAACTTAGTATTTTCTGATCAATTATTCTATAAGCCTAAAACTGCTCTAAAAATAGTCTTAAATTCTATCAATTTTTTAAAAAGTTATTTTATTCAAATGGACTAAAGTATCTTTAAATAAAAATGTGTGACTTATTGCAATCCTGAGGTAAATTTGATTCAATGCCAATTTAAACACACACACAGACATTCCGACCTCAAGAAATAAAAGAGCAGTTACTTCAAATGTTATTGTTTTGCAAAGTAAATAAATTTAAATCATTTTAAAATGGTAAACATAATTTCTAGGCCAGCTATATTAGGAATTATTACTTTAATTACACTTACATTTTTAGTTTTTTTAAGCTCTTGTGTCAAGGTTTTATTTGCATGCAGACTATACATTCTAAAGCAAAGATCCCCAGCTACATTTTTAGGACTATGGCACTAAACAGAACTGATTGTTTTCTGCTAATATAGTTTGACATATATAATCAAGTCCACATATATTTTCCACTGTAGAGACATCTGATTCAGATTCAAATATAGATTTAAATGTGTTCCTTGTAATTCTATTTAAATTACTGAAAAGTAACATGAATAGGTTGTAACTTTCCAATAATTTGTTTCTTTGCCAATATAGATAGCAGGTAATTGCGTGCCCACTGAACTGTGTGAAAAGCAGGAAAATAATAAAAAAATCTATTAAAAGACACTGGAAACTTTTCATGGAAGGAAACATGACTAAATAACGGTATTAAATAAAAAGAACTCTAGTATTCTTTCATTTGAGTTCCTCAGTCTTTTTTAAATAAGAAAAGAGTAGAAACAGTTCCCTAACAGTTGAAAATTAGAAGACATACAGTTAAGCAGCTTTATATGAAACACTTTAAGGTGAAAGTTTATAATATTAGAAATAATATTATAGGCTAATATTAGAGAAAAACATTTTAAAACATTAAAACTATTGAAAAGTGAAAATTCTATAGCATCAAAATTTACTATATATCTCTGGACGCAGTGGCTCACGCCTGTAATCCCAGCACTTTGGGAGGCTGAGGTGGGCGGATTACAACATCAGGAGTTGGAGACCAGTTTGGCCAATATGGTAAACCCCATCTCTACTAAAAAAAAAAAAAACCAAAAAATTAGCCAGACGTGGTGGCACTCACCTGTTGTCCCAGCTACTCAGGAGGCTGAAGCAGAAGAATTTCTTGAACCCAGGAGGCAGAGGTTGCAGTGAGCCAAGATCATGCCACTGCACTCCAGCCTGGGCAACAGAGTGAGACTCTGCCTCAAAAAGAAAAAAAAGTTTGCTATATATTATGAATGCAATGTCTATAACTAAGAGGATTTGCAATATAATTTGTATTTAAAGAAACTGGAATTTTAAATCTATACTATCTATTTTTTTCTTTTTGATATAATGGAATTTCTTATTTCTTTCACTCTTTGCTTTCTTCACCCACTTACTCTCCCTATATATTTTCAGTGATCTATACTTTTTCCTCTTTGCTCAGTGATTTTGGAAACACATGTAAAGTTACATATGCATTTAGTAAATTTTGCCTTTATTTAGTACCTCTGTGTAACCTATGGAGATGTTAAAAAGAATGAGAGAGAGGTTCATTTCGTTAGAACTCAATGATCATATTATGATCCAAAAAAATCCTTATTTTTATACAACATTCTATGATAGGTGACTATCATAGATGTCTCTACAGTGGAAAATATATGTGGACTTGATTATATATGTCAAACTATATTAGCAGAAAACAATCAGTTCTGTTTAGTGCCATAGTCCTAAAAATGTAGCTGGGGATCTTTGCTTTAGAATGTATAGTCTGCATGCAAATAAAACCTTGACACAAGAGCTTAAAATACTGGGTCCACATAAGGAAGAATTATGATAGTAAGAATTCTGCAAAAGAAGTTTTATGTGCTTATAAAAAGACAGCTTAAATAGGAAAACATTTCCAAAAATACAGTGTCTGGTGTCAGCATCCTATTTCAGTTTGTTTCATGCTAGCTTGCCACCATTTACCATTACTCATAAAATAAATGCATACTTCATTTTATTACCTTTTGCTTCATTGTGCTTTGCAGATATTTTATTTTCTTAGAGACTGAATGTTTCTGGCAATCCTATGTCAATCAAGTCTTAAGTGCCATTTTTCCAAAAGCATGTGCTCACTACATGCTCTCTGTGTCGCATTTTCATAATTCTCATAATATTTCAAACTTTATTATTCTTATTATTACTATTATATCTGTTATGACATGCTTTGATCAAAGATCTTTAATGTCACTATTGTAAGTGTGTTAAGGCACCAAGAACCACACTCATATAAGATGGCAAACATAATCAATAAATGTTGTTTGTGCTCTGACTGTTCTACGAATCAGCCATTTGTAGAACCCTATCTCTCTCTCTCTCTCTCCCTCCCTATTCTTTGAGACACAACAGCATTAAAATTAGGCCAATGAATCACCCTACAATGGCCTCTAACTGTTCAAGTGAAAGTAAGAGTCACACATGTCTCCCTTTTAAGTAAAAGCTATAAATAATCAAGCTTAGTGAGGAAGGCGGGCCAAAAGCCAAGACTGACCGAAACCTAGGTTTCTTGTGCCAAACACTTAGCCAAGTTATGAATGCAAAGAAAAAGTTATTTAAGGAGATTAAACGGCTACTCCAGCAAATAAGCAAATAATAAGAAAATGAAACAACCTCATTGTTGATACGGAGAATGTTCGAGTGGTCTGGATAAAAGATCAAACAAGCCACAATGTTCCCTTAAGCCAAAGCCTAATCCAGAACAAGGCCATAACTTTCCTCAATTCTGTCAATGCGAGAGAGGTGAGAAGACTGCAAAAGAAAAGTTTGAAGCTATTAGAGTCTGGTTCATCAGGTTTATGGAAGGAAGCCATACCTATAACATGAAAGTACATGGTGAAGCAGGAGGTGTTGATGTAGAAGATCTAGCTAAAATCATTGATGAAGGTGGCAAACAACAACAGATTTTCAACCTATACAAAACAGCCTTCTATTGGAAGAAGATGCTATCTAGGGCTTTCATAACTAGAGAGAAGTCAATGACTGGCTTCCAGGCTTTGAAAGACCGGCTGACTCTTGCTAGGGGCCAGTGCGGCTGATGGATTTAAGTTGAAGCCAATGCTCATTGGTTATTCCAAAAAATCTGTGGGCCCTTAATAACTATGCTAAATCTACTCTGTCTGTGTTCTGTAAATGGAACAACAAAGCCTGGATGAGAGTACATCTGTTTACAGCATGCTTTACTGAATACGTCAAGCTCACTGTTGATATCTACTGTTCAGAGGAAAATAAAAATCTTTCAAAACATTACTGCTTATTTGACAATACACCTGGTCATCAAAGAGCTCTGATGGAGTCGAGATGAGAGCTCTGATGAGTCGAGATGGAGTTGAGATGACCATGCCTGCTAACAGAACGTTCATTATGTAGCCCATGGATCAAGGAGTAATTTTGAATTTTGAGTCTTATTATTTAAGAAATATATTTTGTAAGGCTACAGCTGCCATTGATAGAGATTCTTCTGAAGAATTTGGGAAAAATAAATTGAAAACCTCTGGAAAGAATTCACAATTCTAGGTGCCATTAAAAACATTTGTGATTTATAATGGAGATCAAAATTGCAACATAAATAGGAGTTTGAAAGAGGTTGATTCCAAGCCCTATGAGTGACTTTGAGGGGAGGAAGGAACCACAGACGTGATGGAAATAACAAGAGAATAGATTGAGAAATAGAACCTGTAGCTGTCACAGAATTGCTGCAATCCCATGATGAAACTGAACAAATGAGAAGTTGCTTCTTACAGATGAGCAAATAAAGTGGTTTCTTAGGATGGAAACTGCCCTTGGTGAAGGTGCTGTAAACATCATTGAAAAGACAACAAAGGATTTAGAATATTTTATGAACTTAGTTGATAAAGCAGTGGTAGGGTTTGAGAGAAATGACTTTAATTTTGAAGGAATTTCTACTGGGTAAAATGCTATTAGGCAGCATTTCATTTTACAGAGAAATCATTTGTGAAAGAAAGAGTCAATCAATGGGGTAAACTTCATTGTTGTCTTATTTAAATAAATTGTCACAGACGTCCCAGCCTTCAGCAACCACCACCCTGATTAGTCAGTGGCCAACAACAGGAGGCAAGTCCCTCCACCAGCAAAAAATTAGGACTCCCTGAAGGCTCAGATAATCGTTAGCATTTTATAGCAATAAAATATTTCTAAGTTAAAGTATAAAAAATGTTTTAAACATAATGTTATTGCACACTTAATAGACCATAATACAGTATAAGCATAAATTTTATATGCACTTAGCAAAAAGTTTGTGTTGCTCTCTATCATAGTGGTCTGAAATCAAACCTGCAATATCTCTGAGGTATGTTGGTATAGACAAAATTCCTTTCTATATAATATTCTCTGGGAAGTCAAGTTCTCTTGTTCTTATGAGTACTTGGGGACATGAACATTTAATGTTATTTTTTATTGAGTTCACAAGTATACTTGTGGTTATTGCTGAACATATTAAAAATGTTATTTTGAGACAACAATTCAGCAAATCGTACAGAAACATATAAAATAGATTACAAGGGCCGATTAGCCTGTAATGAAGGCCAGCTAAAATTGAATAGGTTGTAATAACATTTCCTGATAGCTACATTTTGAAGGCTTGGGAAAAAGAGCACCGATAAAAACAAAGCAAAACTACAGATTCAGAACCACAGTAACTGCCTTAGAAGTATTTCCCCTAGGAAAAATAATTCTAGCTACTAGGCTAATTTCAACATCTCTTTTTCTCCCCTTTTCAAAAATAGCATGATTAGCATCTTGCACTCTGTTTTTAAATATAATGTTGAATACCTCATTTCAGATTTTTCAATCTCAATATTTACTATTTTACCTATCTAATCTGATTTCATCCAAATATTGACACTCCCCATTCAGATAATCCAAAGCAAGTCATTCTCATTCAGTTACTTTTTTTTCTATTTAGTTTTTTAAAACATTATTTTCATTCTGAATATGCATCTGGAGTAAAAATGAAAATAACAGTATATTAGTCCATTCTCACACTGTTATAAAGAACTGTCTGTGACTGGCTAATTTATAAAGGAAAGGTTTAATTGACTCAAAGTTCTGCATTGCTGGGGAGGCCTCAGGAAACTTACAATCATGGCTGAAGTTACCTCTTCACAGTGCGGCGAGAGAATGAGTGCCCAACAAAGGGAGAAGCCCCTTGTAAAACCATCAGATCTTGTGAAAACTCACTCACTATCATGAGAACAGCATTAGGGAAACCAGCTCCATTATTCAATTATCTCCACCTGGTCCCACCCTTGACATGTGGGAATTATTACAACTCAGGCTGAGATTTGGGTGGGGACACAGAGCCAAACCACATCATATAATAACAACCAAAATGCCAACAATACAAACTCAATTCTGTAAACAATGAAATCAGAATATTAGGTCATATAGGGTTTAACAAAAGTAGAAAAATGGCCAGGCACAGTGGCTCATGCCTGTCATCCCAGTACTTTGGGAGGCTGAGGAAGGAGTATCACTTGAGGCCAGAAGTTTGAGACCAGCCTGGGTAGCATAGAGAGACCCCATCTCTACACGCAATTTTTAAAAAATTAACCGTGCATGATGACATGTGCCTCTAATCCCAGCTAGTAGGGAGGCTGAAGTGAGAGGATCACTTGAGCCCAGGAGGTCAAGACAAGCTTGAACAACTAAAAGTCAAACCCTGTCCCCGACCCCAATAAAAAATTAGCTGGGCATAGTGACAAAAGCCTTTGATCCCAACTATTCAGGAAGCTGAGGTGGGAGTCTCACTTGAGCCAGGTAGTATGAGACTGTAGTGAGCTATGATCATGCTACTGCACACTGCAGCCTGGGCAACAAAGTGAGAGACTGTCTCAAAAAAAAAAAGAAAAGGTCAAAAAGAACAAGTATAAGCATCAGACTTATCTGAGGTTTTAGTCTCAGTAAGAGCTGAGAACATTTACTTAACCTCCCAGTAGTGAGTTTCTCAAATTAAAATGTGCTAATGATGCCTACATTCCTGTGTTGTTGTAAGGATTTATTTATTGAAAAAATACTTATTAAGAATCTATTACATATCTAGTATAGTTCTAGCTAGTGGGACACGGATGAAGCTGGAAACCATCATTCTCAGCAAACTATCGCAAGGACAAAAAAGCAAACACTGCATGTTCTCACTCATAGGTGGGAATTGAACAATGAGAACACTTGGACATAGGAAGGGGAACATCGCACACCGGGGCCTGTCGTGGGGTGGCAGGAGTGGGGAGGGATAGCATTAGGAGATATACCTAATGTAAATGATGAGTTAATGGGTGCAGCACACCAACATGGCACATGTATACATATGTAACAAACCTGCACGTTGTGCACACGTACCCTAGAACTTAAAGTATGATAAAAAATGTATATATATCCCTTAATGAGTTTATAGTCTAGGGCATCAAGAAAGACAAATGTATACAAATCCATGGACAAACCTGCAATAGCAACTGTGATAGATACGCAGAATTCAACAGATAAGGACGGGTTGATTACTTCAAGATGGTTTTCTGGAAAAGACATTATCTTCCACCGGACAAAGATGAAAGGGATTGCAAGGATTTAACCTGCTGAATTACAGGTTTACTTAATGAATGGCAGTTAGTGTTATTATTGCACAACTTCACTTCAATGTTTTGCAAAGTGATGAAGTTGTGATCATGTCCTGAATTGTATCATCAGGAGTAAGTCTACACCATGGGATTTGGTGGAATGTGGAACAAAGAGGACTCGATGCCAAGATTTATGTGAGGACTGTCTAGGAAGAAAGAGGATTACAGAACTTTGCAACCTATTACAAAGCAAAAGTAATGGAAAAGAAGTACCAAAGTAATGACGCAGCAACTAAAAACACAGACACACACACACACACACACACACACCTTGAAACAGTATCTAGTGTAAAGAAAGAACTGTATGTGTTGAAGGCCAGCAAACATGCAGGTATAGAAAATTATTTCCAACATAAAGCTCCCATGAATGAGTGTGCAACAATGAGGGCCCCGAGGAAGAAAAAATTCAAGATGCTTTTTAAATAAATGGAAAGTATGATTGCCTTACAATGAAATGTTAGTGTTTTTGAATGCTGAATTCCTTCCTCTGGGATCCCTGGCTTTTGGGTCACGGGAGATATGTTCCTAAGAGTGCAGAGAGTATGCAGAGACTTTATTCATTTATCCTTTTTATATGCGAGGCCAACAAATTTAGATCATTTCACCTGTAAAGAGAAGTAAACAGATTTGTTTTTTAAATAACCTAGCAAAAGCCTTTTGATGTAAGTAAGTAATTATCTTTCTAAAGCCTGGAAGCAAAGTAAGAGGTCAAGTGAGAAAAACCTGTTGTAATTTAGATTCCCATCTTGGTTTTCAAAAGCCTAATGTGTAATTGGTGAACAGTGTAGGAAAGGACAAAAAGATCAAGCCAATTACCCACTTGTCCAAAGCCCAGACTTTAGAGATAACTGTTTAAATTTTTCATGCTCAAAAAAATTTATTTTTGCTACTTTGAATCATGAACAGCTTACATTGAAATAATATTTTACTCTCATATTAAACAAGTAAAACAAATTCACTTTTTAGTAGTCTAAATTAAAGTCACATATATTATCTAGCAAATCTAAATAATTTAAACAGGTTCTAGTAAAAATAAGGTTAAATAATTATAGATTAAATAAATAATATACATATATGTATATATGTATCTATATGTAATTTTGTTTTTTCAAAATAAGACTGTGCTCACAGGTATTGTGCTTTCAGATAAAATCAGTTCAATCACCTTGTAACATTGAATTGATGGTTTGCTCAGGTGAAACCAAAACATTTCAGCAAGAATTTTAAAACATATTTTTCCTCAATTATTTAAATGTTGTTTTCTTGTGATGGTGCTGATGGCATTTTTGTTATTTTACAGAGATACAGGTAGGTTGCATGGTGACTATTACCCTTCAGTTAATTTGTTACCATTTTGTTCATTTGTTTGCTTCTGTTTTGCTTCTGTGATGACTTATATACAAAATTTTAAAAAAAGTGTTTTAGAATTCAACCTCTGTCTGCAGTTAGCATGTTTTGAAAATTATTAGGGGGTTTTAATGAGCCTCCAGACACATCCAACATATCCTCCGCCCCCCAGAAAAAGTTAGCTACAAATAGAGCACGTTTTTCTTCATTTGATAAGTCCATGCAGATCTCAGCTATATAGCTCTTCTGTTGGGTTACTTTGGGGAAAAAAAGCTGCTTTGTTATTTAAATTTATGGTGTCATTATTATTATTATTATTATTATTATTATTATTTTAAAATGTCTACTTTTCTCTATCAGAACTAAATGAGAAAAAAATCAATCGGAAATTTTTATTGAGTTAGAGAACAGATAAGTGCTTTAAATACATACGTGATCTGCTTTGATTAAAGAATTTTTCCTTTAGTCCTAGTTGTAATAGAAAATAGTGACTTTTTTTGTAGTAGGAATCTCTTCTTTTTATAATAATCTATTTTGAAGAATTTGGCCTCTATCATTAATTTCCGGCTCTTAAATTACTTTCATGCACTCAAGTAAAATAGATTTCCAGCATCAACATATATAATAGTGCAGCATTTAAAAATGGAAGTACTCGGACATGCAATGTGAAAGTTGAGAATCCTGCTTAAAGGAGGAGTAAAAATAAAAATGAACAAAGCACAAAGTCCATCAAATTCACTTTGTTTTGAATCATTTATATTTGAAATTACAGCTCCATTTTTTACACTTAATATATGTTTTATAATCATCAATTTAGGGTTGATGAAGATGGTCTGCCGTCCTAAATCTCTATTTCTCTACCATAAAAAGCCTTTTCAATAACAGAATGCTTTTCAATAATAAAATATAGGCCTTATTTTATGTGAGTATAATCATTTGCTTTAAATTAATACTCTTCATTATAAATGAGCATTTGTGATCAGAACTGTAAAAACACAACAGGAGATATGGTTTCAATTGCTGCCTTCTTATTTTTATGCCAACTTCATCCCCACATTAATTTGGACAGATAGATGTCTCTCTTGTTTTTTAAGAAATACAAGGCATCAGACTTAGTATTTTTTAAGAGAACTGTGCTTCTTGCCCCACCAACTTTGACTGTCCAATGCCCCCTTCTTCATATTTTACCTAAACACTTTCTTTGGATTTTTAACACCTTTTTAAATTTTTTGCCTACCGAAGGTAGCATACACTATTTTAGGCATAACCATAATCTTGTGTTCCTACTTACTGTAAATTATAATTAGTTATGAAAAGTGTGTAGCCAGGGAAAGAATTGTAAGCTGTAAACTCACAATAAGCCCAGTCATATTCAGCAGGGGTAGGTGAGTGAGCAGAAATGACTGCCTGGAAAGGTAGAAGGATCAATTCTATCTTCCAGAACTTCAAGGTTTCAGAGTAACTACAGTGTATCTATGGGGCTGACAGTGGCAGATAACTGTAAAATAATATTTCCTGGTCTCCCAATTTACACATCACTCTTTTACCCTGAATACAAATATTTTCATCTTGACATATTGCCCCAAAAGAAAACTGTGAATGTGGAGAGTTTAACTTGAAATTTCCTTTATTTCAAGCAGTCTAGTCTTCTAAAGAGATAAAATCTTACAAAAAAAATTTCACAATTATCTTGGGAATTCCACTGCTTTGTCCCTAATTTACACCTTACCCTCTTTGAGACCCACTCATTTTGAGTTTTTTTCTTTCCTATGATAACTATCCCATGTGTTGTCCATCTCCATTAGGTTCTTTTTACCTAACGAGATATTTTATTTTAAGATTTTAATGCAAAGAGACAAACATGACTGGTAAAAGAAAGTGAGAAGAAATATTAGGGCAATGTAGATGCTTTTCATACTCTGCCATATAAGTACCAATTTTGTACGGTCCTGACATAAGTCTAATGAAAGTGAAAATGCCATACTTGGACCAGCATGAGACATACACTATATATGGGAAAATAAGCCATCTTACATCTTTATTGCTAATTAGTCCCTGCTCCACTGTCCTTTTCCAGAAAAACGTCTTGCTGCTGCCAACATACCTTTAACAAGTAGAGGGCTCCCTCCTGTGGGCAAGTAGCTGAAACAGTATCCATGGCAACAGACAACTCCAAACTTGGCCATCAAACACTGGCTGAGAAATCCCATGATATTAGAAAAAGAAAATGAGAAATGGGAAAGAACTTAGAAAAGTGAGAAGTGAACCTAAAAAAGAATGGTAACAGAGACTTTTTTTAAAAAGCAACGGAATAGTTGCTAGAATGAAGGAGGAAATGGACCAAGCATGGATATAGTAATTAGATAATGGAAAGGGAATGAAAAAGGAGGTGATTGGAGAATTGAGTAACATATTAACATGGGTACATGCTGAAGTCTATAGAACACTTAGTCATCTAAATGTATGATGGTAAAAATTTAGAAATGTGAATAAAAGTGATTGTTAGTGCAATGAACACGTTAAATATTGAAATAATTATTAGCATTTGTATAATGTTTTTCTGGTATTGATCACTCTATCATATTATTCTCATATACTCAAAAGAACAAAACATCCACATTTTACTGATGATGATAACATTGAGGCACTAATGCTAATAACAGTTTCTAATCTAAAATATCATAACAAGTGATAACTATTATATTGGTACTATGGGTTAGGAACTATTCTAAAAAAAATTAGTGAATTATCTATTTAACAAGGTATTAATATATAGCAAGTAAAAGAGCCATAATAGAGGAGGGTGTTTGGCATATTTAACATTCAGCAAGGAGGTCTGTGACTAGGGGTAAAGACCAAATGTGTAATAACAGAATGAGGTTAGATAAATAACAAGGGCTAAAATAAGTAGGGCTTTAATAAGTTCCTGTAAGGTCACAGCTTTACTCTGAGCAAGTGTAAAGTATTTGAAGCACTGAATGAAGAGTAGTGACATGATACAATGTGTCTTTTTAAAAAGCATCTTTCCCTGCATGTGGAAAATAGATTGTAGATAACAAATATGAAAACAATGGGACCAAACAGAAGGATACTGAAAAAAATACCAATGAATGTTGATGGTGGTTTGAATATGAGAGATTGTGGTGTGGATGGAGAGAGAGGGTCATTTTCTAGTTGTATTTTGGAGGAATATACAACATGATTTGCTCATGAATTAAATGTGGAATATCAGAAGAAGAGCATAAACAAGAATTACTTCAAAATCCTGAGCACAAGGTCCTTGAAAAATGGAGTTGCCGGCCGGGCGCGGTGGCTCACGCTTGTAATCCCAGCACTTTGGGAGGCCGAGGCGGGCGGATCTCAAGGTCAGCAGATCGAGACCGCGGTGAAACCCCGTCTCTACTAAAAATACAAAAAATTAGCTGGGCGTGGTGGCTGGCGCCTGTAGTCCCAGCTACTTGGAGAGGCTGAGGCAGGAGATTGGCGTGAACCCGGGAGGCAGAGCTAGCAGTGAGCCGAGATTGCGCCACTGCACTCCAGCCTGGGGGACAGAGCCAGACTCCGTCTCATGAAAAAAAAAAAAAAAAAAAAAAGAAAAATGGAGTTGCCATTTAGTAACACGGGGAAGACACTAGAAAAAGCAAGTTTAAGAAAATAAATGGTTTATATTTGACATATTAATGACTTTTATTGGACATCTACTTAATACACGATTTTCAGAAATCAAGAGCTTGAAGCAAAAGCTTATGTGTAAATGTGTTCTTAGAAAGTGCAATCGTTGAGAAGCAGTGTGAAGGAAAGGGGAAATATGGTATGAAAGGAGCAAGAACAAATATCAGGTGTGTAACTAGATTATCTGATTCTTGGGTCAAGCTCCTACCAATAACACAAACTCACAGCACTTCCAAGAGGTCAGATAATACAAAGCACTGCAAATGAGAGGTCCAGGAGGAAGAAGGGATATGAATTTATCTACCAATTCCTTGTCTCCAAACACAGATTCACCTCAAGTGTAGTAACTACTTGATACCTCCAAGTTTTGTGTTTATGCACACTAAGAATATGATATATGCTTCAGAAATAGTACAGAAGCCCTGAGATGGGAAACAAGGCATAGCATTAAGGGCAAGTGGTAAAGCACTGTCTGGCTGTTCTCATAGTGAGTTTGTTGCCTCAGCCATTGACTGGGTTAAAATCAGACAAACTTGGTGTATTAGTCTATTCTCACACTGTTACAAATAAATACCTGAGACTGGGTAATTTATAAAGAAAAGAGGCCTAATCGACTCACACTTTTGCAGGCTATATAGGAAGCATAGTGGATTTTGCTTCTGGGGAGGACTCAGACAGTTTCCAATTATGGTGGAAGGCAAAGGGGAGCTAGGAGCTTCACCTGACTGGCACAGGAGGAAGAGAGAGAAGGGGTAGGTGCTACACACTTTTAAACAACCAGATATGACAACTCACTATTGTGATGATAACACTAAGTGTGGGTGGTGTTAAATCATGAGAACCCACCCCCATGATCAAATAACCTCCCACTAGGCCCCAACTTCAGCATTGAGGTTCATTTCAGAAAGAGATTTGAGTGGGGACACAGATGCAAACCATCATTCCACATCTGGCCTCTCTGAAATCTCAAGACCTTCTCACATTTCAAAATACAATCATGCCTTCCCAACAGTCCACCAAAGTCTTCACTCATTCTATTATTAACTCAAAAGTCCACAGTCCAAAGTCTCATCCAAGACAAGGCTAGTCTGTTCTGCTTATGAGCCTGTAAAATAAAAAACGAATTAGTTACTTCCAAGATACCTTGGAGGTAAAGGCATTGAGTAATTACTCCCAATCCAAAAGGGAGAAATCTGTTAATTAAAGGAGCTACAGGTCCCATGCATGTCTGAAACCCAGTAGGACAGTCATTAACTCTTAATGCTCCAAAATCTCCTTTGACCCCATGTCTCACCACGGCATACAAGTGCAAGGGGTGGGCTCCCAAAGCCTTGGGCAGTTTTACTCTTGTGGCTTTGCCAGTTTCAGCCCCCACAGTTTCTCTCAAGGGCTGGCATTGAGTGCTTGCTGCTTTTCCAGGTGCAGGGTGCAAGCTGTTGGTGGATCTACTATTCTGGGGTCTGGAGGATGGTGCTCCACTTCTCACAGCTCCACTAGGAAGTGCCCCAGTGGGGACTCTGTGTAGGGGATCTAACTCTAGATATTCCCTCTGCACTGCCCTAGTAGAGATTTCCCATGAGGGCTCTGCCCCTGCAGCAGGCTTCTGCCTGGACATCAGGCATTTCCGTATATCCTCTGAAATCTAGGTGGAGTCTTTCCAGCCCCAACTCTTGCATTCTGTGCACCCACAGGCTTAACAACAGGTGGAAGCCACCAAGTCTTATAGCTTGCACCTCTGAAGCAGTGGTCCAAGCTGTACGTTGGCCCCTTTTAGCTATGGCTGGAGGTTGAGTGGTTGGGATGCAGAGAGTATCCCAAGGCTGCACAGGGCAGGGGGGCCATGAGCCTGGCCCACAAAATCATTATGTCCTTCTAGGCTTTGTGGCCTCTAATTGGAGAGGCTACCACAAAGTTCTCTGAAATGCCTTTGAGGACTTTCCCTATTGTCTTTGCTATTAGCACTTGACTCTTCTTATGCAAATTTCTGCAGCCTGTTTGAATTCCACCACTGAAAATTGGCTTTTCTTTTCTATGAAATGGACAGGCTGCAAATCTTTACCCTCTGCTTCTCTTTTAAACATAAGTTCTAGCTTCAGGTCATTTCTTTACTCAGGCATGTGAGCATAGATTGTTAGAAGCAGCGAGTTCACATCTTGAGTGCTTTGCTACTTAGAAATTTCTCTCACCAGATACTCTAAATCATCACTCTCAAGTTCAAAGTTCCACTTATCCCTAGAGCAGGGGCAAAATGCAGTCAGGCTTTTTGCTAAAGCATAGCAGAAGTGACCTTTACTCCAGTTCCCAATAAATTCCTCGTTTCCATTTGAGACCTCCTCAGCCTGTACTTCACTGTCCATATCACTGTCAGCATGTTGGTCACAACCATTCAATAAGTCTCTAGGAAGTTCCAATCTTTTCCTCATCCTGTCTTCTTCTGAGACCTCCAATCAGATCTCGTAAGAACTCGTATCGTGATGACAGCACCAATGGGAAATGGTGTTAAACCATAAGAAACTGTTCTTCTGATCCAATCACTTCCCACCAGGCCCCACATACAGCATTGGAAATTACATTTCAACATGAGATTTGGGTGGGGACAGAGTTCCAAACCGTATTATTTGATAACTAATGTGAAAGTATAGAGACAGTTGACCAAGGGCTCTGTATAAAGTTAAGGCTGGCTTCATGTGAGATTAGACATTAGAGGTATCAGTGCAATATTCAAATGTAGATTACATGCAGTTAAAAGTATGAACGTGGGAAAATAGGACACCACAGATACATTCAAAAAATATTCCATGAATGAAAATGTTGATGTACTTCACTACATCATATCAGTCATTTATGGCTAATAGAGTAAGAAAAAGGAAAAGAGAGAAAAATATTTGGAACATATAATGTAAAGTTTTAATTACCTTAATTTATAAAGAATTCATATGAATTAATTGAAAATGGCAAATACCTCCAATAGAAGAAAAAAATTAAAAATGTAAAAGGAAAATTTATTTTTAGTAGAGACGGGGTTTCACCGTGGTCTCGATCTCCTGACCTCGTGATCTGCCCGCCTCGGCCTCCCAAAGTGCTGGGATTACAAGCGTGAGCCACCACGCCCGGCCGAGTAAAATTTACGTTTAAAAAGATCTGGTGGGCCGTGCCCACCTGGACCCGCGCCCTCCCCTCCCCGGCCTACCTCAGACTGTGGAGCCTCCTGTGCCAGTGCGAGCCTGAGCTGGCGCAGACTCCACGAGGCTCGCAGAAGGGGAGGGCCCAGCGGCGCGAGAGCTGAGCATCTCCAGGGCGGGCAACAAGGCGCTACCTCTTCGCCCACAGCACCGCCTGTTCTGGCGCCAGACCTCTAGTGAAAGAAAAGATGTTGTCCGGGTTAAGCGTAGTTTCCACCACTTGTACTTTGGCATGTCGACATTTGCACATAAAAGAAAAAGGCAAGCCACTTATGCTGAATCCAAGAACAAACAAGGGAATGGCATTTACTTTACAACAACGACAAATGCTTGGTCTTCAAGGGCTTCTACCTGCCCAAATACAGACATAAGATATTCAAGCCTTACGATTCCATAGAAACTTGAAAAAAATGACTAGCCCTTTGGAAAAATATATCTACATAATGGGAATACAAGAAAGAAATGATAAATTGTTTTATAGAATACTGCAAGATGACACTGAGAGTTTAATGCCAATTGTATATACACCGACGGTTGGTCTTGTCTGCTCCCAGTGTGGACACCTCTTTAGAAGACCTAAGGGATTATTTATTTCCATCTCAGATAGAGGTCGTGTTAGATCAATTGTGGATAAGTGGCCAGAAAATCATGTTAAGGCTGTTTTGGTGACTGATGGAGAGAGAATTCTGGGTCTTGGAGATCTGGGTGTCTATGGAATGGGAATTCCAGTAGGAAAAATTTGTTTGTATACAGTTCGTCCAGGAATATGGCCTGATAGATGCTTTCTGGTGTGTATTGATGTGGGAACTAATAATATCGCACTCTTAAAAGACACATTTTACATGGGCTTGTACCAGAAACGAGATCGCACACAACAGTCTGATGATCCGATTGATGAGTTTATGAAAGCTATTACTGACAGATATGGCTGGAACACACTCATTCAATTGGAAGTTTGTGGAAATCACAATGCATTTAAGTTCTTGAGAAAATACCAATAAAAATATTGCACTTTCAATGATGATATTCAAGGGACAGCTGCAGTAGCTCTAGCAAGTCTTCTTGCAATGCAAAAAGTTACTAGTAAACCAACCTCTGAGCACAAAATCTTATTCCTTGGAGCAGGAGAGATTACTCTTAGAATTGCAAATCTTATAGAATGTCTATGGTAGAAAATGACCTGTCGGAAGAAAAGGCACAAAAGAAAATCTGGATGTTTGACAAGTATGGTTTATTAGTTTAGGGGCGGAAAGCAAAAATAGATAGTTAACAGGAACCATTTACTTACCCAGTCCCAGAGAGCATACCTGATACTTTTGAAAGTGCAGTGAATACAATGAAGACTTCAACTACAATTGGAGTTGCAGGTGCTGGCCATCTTTTCACTCCTGATGTTATCAGAGCCATTGCCTCTATCAATGAAAGGCCTGTAATATTTGCATTAAGTAATCCGACAGCACAGGCGGAGTGCACGAGTGCATGGCTGAAGCAGCATGTATACTTACAGAGGGCAACTGTTTGTTTGCCAATGACAGTCCATTTGGGCCGGTGAAACTCACAGATGGGTGAATCTTTACACCAGATCAAGGAAACAATGTATATATTTTTCCACGTGTGACTTTAGCTGTTATTCTCTGTAACACCCAGCAAATTAGTGACAATGTTTTCCTAGAAGCTGCAAAGGCATCGACAAGCCAAATGACAGATGAAGAGCTAGCCCAAGGGAGACTTTACCCACCACTTGCTAATATTCAGGAAGTTTCTATTTTCATTGCTGTTAAAGTTACAGAATATCTATATGCTAATAAAATGGCTTTCCAATACCCAGAACCTGAAGACAAGGCCAAATATGTTAAAGAAAGAATATGATGGAGTGAATATGATTCCCTGCTGCCAGATGTGTATGAATGGCCGGAATCTGCATCAAGCCCTCCTGTGATAACAGAATAGAAGCACTCCCCTGATAAATACTTTCTGTGCTCTGGGGAACCCCTTTTTTTCAGACAAGAAGAGACAATGTCCTCAGTTTTATGGTGTTTTCTGTGTTTTGTTCTCCTGACCACTTTGGTTAACATATTTTTTCCATATATCTCCACATCTGTTGGGGTAGATGTGTTGATGGATTGCATTGCCCACCAGCACCCTACAATCAGTTAATTGTGATGCTTTAATTCTAACATAAAGCCCATACCACATCCAGGAGATGGAAAAAGTGTGTTTGTGAATGTCTTCACTTGTACTCTAATTCAGACTTGCCAAAGTACTTGCTACTTACTATTGCGGGTAATAATCCTCTCTCGCCTAGTTCTTTTAGAGCTACTAAAATAGAAATTGACTTTTATCTATAGAAGTGCAGAATTTGGGAAAGAAACTAAATTTTCACCAAATTCCAAGGAAAAATGGTCAGTATCTAAAAGTGTTCTTCTATATCTGCTTCATCTTACCTTCATACTCTGAAATTCTCTTATAGCAGACAGAGCTAGGGAAATATTAAAAATTTATCCTATTTATTTTCTGGAACTAAATCAAGGCTTAGCTATAACATTATGAGAGTAACGGGAACTACTGCTGCCTTTAAATAAATAAAAGTCATTGTTTTCAACAGCGTATAAAGATCATAGTGAGGACTGGGAGCGGTGGCTCATGCCTGTAATCCCAGCACTTTGGGAGGCCGAGGCGGGCGAATCACGAGGTCAGGAGTTCGATACAAGCCTGGTCAATTTGGTGAAACCCCATCTCTACTAAAAATACAAAAATTAGCTGGGCATGCTGGCATGCGCCTGTAGTGCCAGCTACTCAGGAAGCAGAGGCAGGAGAATCACTTGAACCAAGGAGGCAGAGGTTGCAGTGAGCCAAGATTGCACCACTGACTCTAGCCTGGGCAACAGAATGAGAATCCATTTCAGAAAAAAAAAAAAAAAAAAAAAGCAAAACAAACAAAAAATAGTGTAATCTTTCTTTAATAAATATCTTAAATTTAAAAAAGACCATTTTTATACCCTCTTGGTACATATGTGGTGTTACAATCTCCATATCTGAGCCAAATATGAGAGTGTAGGCATCTATTCTGTCTCTAGGGAGCGGCCACAATAGTTGTTTAAGCCTTCCGTTTTGTGGTTGTCTTCCTACGTGTTCCATCTAGTATTGAAAATGAGTATTGAAGTCTCTAACAATTTTTTTTTTTCAATTGTTTCTTACTCCTTCAATTCTGTCAGCTTTTGCTGGCAAAATTTGAGGGCTTTATTAAATGCATTTGTAGTTATTAGATCTTAAAGGTAGATTTACCCCTTTATCATTACAAAATTTTCTCATTGTTTACTAAAAACTTTTGTCTTAACTCTACTTTGTCTTAGTGTAGCACTGCAGCTCATTTTTGTTTACTGATTGCATATTATATATTTTCCATCCTTTTACTTTCAACCTCTTTGTTTTTTGGATCTAAAACATGTCTCTTGTAGGGATCATAGAGTTGAATCATAACTTATTTGTTCTGTGGATCTCTGCCTTTTGATTGGATATGGTGGCGTTTACATCTACTTTGTTATATGTTACTATATGTATCATGTGTTTTTACCTCTATTCCTCTATTACTATCTTTTTTTATGTTAAATAGTTATGTTCCAGCATACCATTTTAATTGCTTTGTTTATTTGCTAAAAGTTTGAGGATTCTCTTTTTGTGGTTGCTATGGGGATGAGAATTAGTATGTAATTTTAAAAGGTCTAGTTCAGAATAACAGTAAATTTTCATAGTATGCAAAAACATGCTCCAATATATCTGTTTTCTCCTTTTTTTTTTTTACTATTAATGCTGTACAAATTACATGTTTATACATTATAATCTTTTAACTGTGTTTTATAATGATTGTTTTGTGCAGCTGTCATCTAAAACAGAGTAAGGCAAGGAATACAAACAAAACCACATTTACACTGGCTTTTATATTTATCTTTTTAGTTTTCTGTCTGAACTCCATTTTTGGTCAAACAATCTCTGGTCCAGACCCCGTATACTGGGATTCAGGATGTGCCACCATGCCTGGTCAAATTTGTATAGATGAGGCTTTTCCATGATGCCCAGGCTGGTCTCCTCAAACACCTGGGCTCAAGCAAACCTCCTTCCTCAGCCTCCAAAGTGCTGTGACTACAGGTGAGCCACTGCATCTAGCCTTCTTTATAGTTATTTTTTGTTGCACTTTACTTCTTGATGTGAATTTGAGTTTCATAAAGCGTTTTATTCATTTCAGCCTAAATAACTTACTTTAATATATCATGTAGGGCAAGTCTATAAGCAAGAAATTCTCTTCTCTCTCTCTCTTTGTTTAATTGGGCATGTCTTAACTTCTTTTTAATTTTTGCATGAGATTTTAGCTGTATATAGAATTCTCAGCTTACAGTCTGAGACATTTTGAACATGTCATTCCACTGTCTTCTAATATCCAGGGTTTCTGATGAGAAGTCAGTTATCAATTTTACCAAGGATCTCTGCAACAGGTTAAGTTAATCCTTCTTGCTGCTTTCAAGGATTTGTATTTTTCATTTATGGTCATCGATTAACTTGTTAGACTTATTCTACCTGGAATCTCAGGTAAGTTTATTCTATCTGAGCTTCTTGAATTTGAAGATTAGTATCTTTTATACAACTTGGGAGGGTTTTGGAAAATACTTCTTTAAAAATTTTTCTAGCCTTTTCTCTGGTATTGCATTATGTGGATGTTGATACAATTTGTATGGGCCCACATGTCTCTGAGGATCTGTTCATATTTTTTTCTGCTTCTCAGACTGAATAGTCCCTATTGACCTATCTTCAGTGTTGTTCATGAATTCATCAGCCAGCTCAAATCTGTTGTTGAAATTTTGATAAATTTCCATTTCAGTTATACTTTTAATTACTGGAATTTCTATTTGATACTTTCTTATAATTTTATCTTTTTCCTAATATTCTCTATTTCATAAGGCAGCATTCTTATCATTTTATTTTTAGATATAATGTATTTTGTTCTGTTCATATATTTTTATAGATCATTTAAAATCTCTATGAAGCCTAAAATCTAGGCCTTCTCAGGGTCATTTAATAGCTACTTTCCACTACCCTGTGTTTCAGGCATATTTTCCTGTGTATTTGCACATCTCATATTTATTTCTAAAAACTGAACAGTTTCGGTAACATATTGTAGTAAATCTGATACTCACATCTACCTAATCAAAGTGTATTCTTGTTCTTTTAAAATTTGTTGTTATTCTTTTTTTGTTTAATATTATTTAAAATTTATAAGTGAAGTTAAATTTTATCAAAAGCTTTCCCTGAATCTCTACTGAGATAATTATACAGTTTTTTTCCTTCATTCTATTGATGTGATGGATGACATAACATTTATTGATTTGCATATGTTGAACCCTCCTTGCATTCCTGCGATAAAACTCACTTGATCATGGTGTGTTATATTTTTGATGTGTTGTTGAATTCAGTTTGATAGTACTTTGTTGAGAATTTTTGCATCTCATCTATGTTCTGTGGAGATATTGGTCTGGGGTGTGTGTGTGTGTGTGTGTGTGTGTGCGGGTGTCTGGTCTTGGTATCAGAGTTATGCTAGTGTTATAAAAAGAGTTAGGAAGAATTTACTCTGCTTCACTTTTTCATAATAGTTTGAGAAGAGTTGGCATAATTTTTTTTTAAGATCCAGTAAAATTCAGCAGTAAAGCCATACAATCTGGGACTTTTCTTTGTTGGGAGGCTTATTACTGATTCCATCTTGTTAATTGTTATTGACCTGTTTAGGATTTCTATTTCTTCTCGGTTCAACATTGGTAGGTTGTATTTGTACAGGAATTTATCCATTTCCTGTAGATTTTCTAGTTTGTTAGTGGATGGTTGTTCATAGCAGTCTCTATTAATACCTTGTATTTTGGTGCTAATAATTGTGATGTCTTCTTTTTGTTCCTAATTTTATTTATTTGTGTCTTTTTATGTCTATCTAATAGTTTATTGATTTTATCATTCCAAAGAACCAATTTTTTTATCTTCTTTTGCATTTTTTTCTTAACTTTTTGTTTTAAATTTCTGCTCTAATCTTTATTGTTTCTTTTCTGTTACTAATTTTGGGTTTTTTTCTTACTTTTTAAAAGAGATTTTATTAGGTAATTTATTTGAAATCTTACTAGCTTTTTGATGTAGTCATTTATCACTCCAATCTTTCCTCTTAGTATTGTTTTTTTCTGAGTCCCAAAGGTTTTGATGCATTGTGTTTCTTGTTTCATTTGTCTCAATAAAATTTAAAGAAATTTTATTTTTAATTATTCCCTTCACCTATTTATCATTCAGAAGCATGTTGTTTAACTTCTATGTATTTGTATAGTTTCAAATATTTCTCATTTTTTTGTGTATGGTTTTATTCCATTGTTGTCTGGGAAGACATTAGATGTGATTTCAATTTTTTAAAATGTTATGGAGACTTGTTTTGTGTCCTGACATATGTCTTAACCTTGAGAATGCTCCAAGTGCTGATAAAAATATATGTGTTATTTTGCAGCTGAGTGAAAAGTTCTGTAAATATCTTAGGTCTATTTTCCCAATGGTACAATTTAAAATCAATGTTTCTTTGTTGATTTCCTGCCTAGATAATGTGTTCAATGCTGAGAGTAGGGTGTTAAGGATCCCAACTATTATTGTATTGAGGTCTACTTTTCCCTTCAGTTTTAATAATATTTGCCTTACATGTCTGGGTCGTCCAATGTTAGGTGCATATATACTTGCTAAATATAATAATTGCTAAATTGATTCTTTTATTATTATATAATTTTCTTCTGTGTCTCTTTTTACAGCTTTTAACTTCAAATCTACTTTGATATAACTATGGCTGCTCCTGCTCACTTTCCGTTTTCATGGAGTATGTTTTCCCATCCCTTCTTTTTCAGTATATATGAGTCTTCTGAGGTGAGATAATTTGTTATAGGCAGCATAGGTTAGGTCTTGTTTTGTTTCAATCTGTTCAGCTATTCTATATATTTTAACTGGGGAATTTAATCCATTTGCATTTATATTTAAGGTTATTATGGATAGGTGGAGACTTACTTTCGTCAATTTATTGTTTTCTGGTTGTTTTGTGTATACTTTGATTCTTTTTGTACTTTTTTTTAATTTTTGCAGTTGGGTGATTTTCTGTAATTATATGTTTTATTCATTTCTCTCTCTTCTTTGTGTATCAGCTCCACCAACTTGTTTTATAGTTTTACATACTTTAATAATGATAGTTATTATCTTTATACTTCCAAACATGACTTCCTTTAGCATTTCTTGTAAGGCTGGTGTAGTGGTAATGAATTTCTTTCATTTTTACTTGTGTATGAAATATGTTGTTTCTGTTTCATTTCAGAAGGATAGTTTTGTTGGATATAACATTCTTGACTGACAAGTTGTCATTTTTTTCTTTCAGTACTTTCCTGGCCTGTAAGGTCCCTATTGAGAAATCCACTGTTATTCTAAAAGAGATTGACATATGTCTGACTTGATGCTTTTCTCTTGTTGCTTTTAAATGTTTTGTTTGCCTTTCACTTTTGACAATTTGACTATATGATGCCTCAGAAGCGATCTGCTTGGCTTGAATCTATTTGAGATTTTTTTGAGCTTCCTGGATGTCTATCTTCCTGAATGCTCATTTTTCTCCCAGGATTTGGGAAGTTTTCTGCTTTTATTTCATTAAATATGTTTTCCTCACCTTTTCATCTCTCTTCTGAAATTCCCATAATATGCATATTTATTTGCTTAATGGTATCACATAAATCCTTGATATGGTTTGGCTCTGTATCTCCAGCCAAATCACATCTTGAATTGTAATCTCCATGTGTCAAGGGAGCAACCTGATGGGAGATAATTGGATCATGGGGCAGTTTCTCCATTCTGTTCTCATGATCATGCAGTAGTTCTCACAAGATCTAGTTGTTTGATGAATGCCTGGTGCTTCCTCCTTCTCCCTTTGTCTTTCGTGTCACCATGTAAGACGTACTTTGCTTCCCCTTTATCTTCCACCATGATTGTAAGTTTCCTGAGGCTACTACAGCCATGTGTAACTGTGAGTCAATTAAACTGCTTTCTTTTGTAAATTACCCAGACTCAAGGATTCTTTACAGAAGTATGGAAACTGACTAATACAATCCTGTAGGCCTTCTTTATTTTTTTCATTATTTTTTCTATTTTGTCTGCCTGTGTTATTGGAAAAGACTATTTTCATGTTCAGAAATTCTTCTGCTTGGTCTAGTCTGTAGTTGGAGTTCTCAATTGTAATTTTTATTTCATTCATTGAATTCTTTAACTTTAGGATTTCTATTTGGTTCTTTTTTGTATCCACCTCTTTGTCAAATTTCTCACTCAAATTATGAATTGCATTTTTAATTTCATTGAGTCATCTACCTGCCTTTGCTTATATGTCCTTAAGATTATTATTTTGAATTATTTTTCTGACATTTCATATGCTTCCTTATGATTGGGTTTGGTTACTGGAGAATTATTATTTACCTTTAGAGGTGACACATTTCCTTGCTTTTTCAGGATTGATGTGTTCCTAGATTGACTTCTATGCATCAGGTGGAAAATTGCTCGATGCTTCCAATTTTATGGAGTAGGTATCATATAAAAAGATGTATTTGTATGAACGGGTCTTGGGGTGTTGCTTTTGTGGGGTGTGTTGGTCTTGGTTCTAGGTAGAGGCAGTAATGTAGTTTCCAAGTAGTTTCTTCAGCTATAGTCTACATTAGTGGCATAGGCAAGTTTCTCAGTGACCTAGGCTAGCTAAGTGAACCTGTGGCAATGGTGGTGTGGCTTTTCCAGGAGTTGGCTTACTGGGCTGTTTCTCAGGTCAGGGGTGTAAGGGGATCATCTGACTTAGGATCTGGCTCACTGGGGTTGGGGCAATGGAGCTGCTATTCTGGCTGGAAGCACAGGCACACAATTGAATGACCTAGGGATGTACCTGCCAGGATTTCTTGGCTTGCCTGAGGGTGTGTCAGCTAGGAACAACCCATAAGGCTGTTTCTCAGGCTTAAGACATAGCTGCATAGTTACTCAGCTGGTCCCAGAGCATTTCTGTAAGGAGTAGCCCATGGGGCTGTTTTTCAGGCTTGAGATATTGGTGCAAGGTTGCTCAGCTAGCCCTGAGGATGTGGGGGCAGGCATAGGGTAGTATGGTGGCCCACAAGGACATTTCTTAGTTCTTTGATTTTGGAGCATGGCTGCTTGACTGGCCTGGTGACACATACACTTGGGGCAGGCACAGGGCTGTTTCTTATGCTTCCAATACAGTTTCATGGCTGCTTGGCTGGTCTGGAAGCATTCTATGGGGCTGGCCCACAGGACTGTTTTGTTGGCCCAGGACATGGGCACAGGGCTGCTTGGTTGGCCTGGGGGCATGCCTGCTAGATGCGGCCCACAGTGCTGTTTCTCAGATCTTTGAGGTAAGTGCAAGGTTGTTTGGCCGGTTCAAGGGTGTGCCTGCTGGGGGCAGCCTGTAGGGCTGTTTTAAAGGCCTGGTGTGCAGATTCATAGCTGATTGGCTGGCCTGGAACATGCCCTCCAGGGGTGTCCTATGAAATTGTTTCTCAGACCCTTATTAGGGGTATAGGGATATTAGACAGGCCAAGGGCATGTCTGTGGGGCACAGTGGTGCTTGGGGCTGTTTCTTACATCCTAAGCATGCACTCTGCTGGTGGAGGGGCATATTTGCTACTCAGAGGCTCTTGGGCCCCTTGGGATAGAGTGTGCAGCAGTTCATTTGGCTCAAGGGCAGGTTCACCCTGGGCAAGAAAGGGAGACTGCTTCTGTGGCTGGGAAGTGTAGTCAATTGTGATTGGCATCCCTGCTGTACAGGACCAGAGTCACAACCACTCTTGGGCTCAAGCTCCATATAGCTGGGGTTATAGTGTTCAGGCACCCATGTGGGCTTGGGGTAATGAAGATGGAGCCCCAGTGCTGGAGAAGTGTGGTAGCTACTGGCCCTTAGGGCAGGGCACATTCCAGAGGTGGCTTTGATATAAAGATGGTGCTGTGCTACTTCAGCTTGGCTCATAGTGGGAAGGTTGGGGTCAGGAGTATACACTTTATGCACCTATTCTGGGGCAATCTGGTTGTGTGAATTCTCCCAGCTCTTCATATTTGGTTCAGGGTTTGTGCAGAATGTAGGATTGTCCTGTTGTAAGAACTGTAAGTGTTTTCCTTGGCAATGCGGACCGGTGGGGATCTTCTGCTTATCTTTTCCCCGCAAGAAGAAGTTCCTCCTGGACTCCATGCAAACACAATTTAAGTGAGGTAGATGAGGCTACAGAGGCCAGGTGCTTCCATGATTCCCTTCTGAAATTCCAGTCACCACAGGTGCATCTCCACTCCTATGCTGCACTCCAGGGCTCTCCATTTGACATGCCAGAGAAATCTAGCTGTTTATTTGTTGCCTTATTCCTTTCCTGTGGGAGTGGGGAAAATGCCAGAAGTACCTAGACAGCCATTTTGCTGATATCACTTTTTGTTGTTCTTATTTTTCTTATTCTTGGTGATTTGTTTATAAACTTTTCTGGGCTAATTATCTAGATTTTCTTGGTGATTTGTTTATAAACTTTTCTGGGCTAATTATCTAGATTATTCACTCTCATCCCTTGTGTCCATTGAGTTACATGCTAACTTTTCATTTTTCAGTTTTTGGGGGATTATTTTTAAGTCCCAGCTCTGTAGGGTATCACACCTCAGTATAAATTGCTGGCCAGCCAGTGATTGGTCAGAATATTTTCTTAAAATTACGCCTATTTGTTCTTCACTTTTTGTCAAAGGAATCAATGTGAGAAGCCAGGTGCTCAAACTTCAGGAAGTTCACAAGACAGCCTTAGCTTTAACTTTGCACAGGGCTTGAAGGTCAACAAGTGATGACTAAATGGGGCCTTCTTTTTCAAGTTTTTTCTGGAAATGTGAACTTCTTATTAGATCCCCAGGGACAGGTCAGAGATTTTTCAAAGTCCCTTATGGTTGTCTGATTCTCCAGACTCTTGTCTACCTCAATTGAAATCATGATCTTAGGTGGCTTCGAGATAGCCAGCATATTGTTAATGTTTAATTAATGCACTGGAGAAGGGCCCTTTCTTTTGATCTGACCCTGAGTCAAAGCAAATATCCATCCATTACTGGAGTGGAGACTTTTCATGGACCTTCAAATTTGGACAAAATAATAATGATGTTCTGAGAAGTGTGCTTTCAACACAGCTCCAAACTTATTCTTTCTGCTGTTTACTTCAAGGCTGCTGCCTTTTGGCTACCATACCACTGAGCAGGAGAGAAAGAGAAGATATAAGAATAGTCCCAAGTCAAAGCATTTCAGACTCCACTGTCTTACTGAGGGTTTATAATTTCTTTTCGATAGATGGTTTTCACTATGTCATGTAGTTTTGATCAATTTTCAGAATTCTGAAATGTTGGATTTTAGTGGTTTTGCTCATAATTTTATAGAAGAATGAGTTTATTTAGTTCTTAATCATCCAGTCCAGAAACAAAGTTATTCCATCAAGGGAGTTCATTTTTATTGTGAAATTTTATTTTCACTTGATAAAGATTTTGTCAGTCAACCTATAAGTAAATTAAAATAATATCTTATTGCTATTGAAATGGCTTTTTCTTATTTCTAAAATTAGTACTGTTACAGAGGGAAAATAAATCAAATTTTAAAATTTAAGTTTAAGAAACTGCAAATAGAAAATAAAATTATAATTTCAAAGGAGCTAAATTATTACTTGGCCTCCATCACTGCAAAATTTTAAAATTTTTGGTTTATTTGAGAAACATCATGAGTTATTAAAGTGTTAAATATTAGTTGAGCCAAGCTATGTGTTTTCATATTTTCCATAGCCTATATTATATAAAATAATAAATCATGACTTACTAGATACATGGGAAATTATTTTCAAAAAAAATTAAATGAAAAAAAATTTATTGCTCTTTCTGTCACGTTTTTAAATAAAAGCAAGCATACCTTAGTAGTTTTTTTCTGATATTTTAGCTACTAAGTTCTCATAAATCTTTTAAATGTGATCCAAAGAGAATTGGGTTTAAAATATTTCACTAGATGATGGGATTTTACATTGATATTTAATTTTTCTTTTTTCATACTAAAATACATGTCTCTCAGTCAAAACTGCATTTAAAAATTATAAACATTAGTGAAATTAAGCTCACTTTGTCTCATTACTTATTGAACATTTCGAGTTTTTGCTTTACAATATCTTAGAAAGCATGGCTGCCAAAATTCTATTTTAATTTTGGCCTTTGTTACTAGCCAGAAGTATCATGAGTAAATTACTTTACTTCTGCATGCATCAGTTTCCTCATCTATAAACTGGAATTAATAATACTACCTACCTCGGCCGGGCGCGGTGGCTCACGCTTGTAATCCCAGCACTTTGGGAGGCCGAGGCGGGTGGATCACGAGGTCAGGAGATCGAGACCACGGTGAAACCCCGTCTCTACTAAAAATACAAAAAATTAGCCGGGCGTGGTGGCGGGCGCCTGTAGTCCCAGCTACTCAGAGAGGCTGAGGCAGGAGAATGGCGTGAACCCGGGAGGCGCAGCTTGCAGTGAGCCAAGATTGCGCCACTGCACTCCAGCCTGGGTGACAGAGATTGCTTCTGTCAAAAAAAAAAAAAAAAAATGCTACCTACCTCAAGGCCTGGTGCAAAATATAAATATTATATAAGTTAGCATGTTTGGATTTATAGAACATTCAATGATAATGTATATACCATGCCTAGCACATAATCAACACACAATAAAGAGTAACATGCTTTTCTGAATTGAGAATGGATCTTTTGCTCTCTACATTGCAACTATTTTTTTTTTTTTAGGATAAAGTAGGGTGACCTTGAGTTTCTGTCCTTGGAGTCATATTAATTCAATTTTGTAAAATCTTACCTCTATCCCAGATACTGACTTGATATGAGTGGTACTATGTAGTATTATATTTTAATTAAAAGCCACACTAATATTTACAGGTGTTTTATAGTAAACTGACTCCTTTGTTGATCTTCTCAAGGTATACTGCTTCCATAAGGGAATGTTGAGTGGTGTCCTTTATATTTTCTAGATTTTGCAGTCATTGGCCACTGGGTTGAAGCAGATCATTGCCTACTCACTTTATTTATGTAGTAAGGACACAGATAACAATTGAGCCATTGAGGCAATGGAGCTATGTACACATTATAAATACAGACATCACAGACTGCTGACTTGGTAGGACAAATTCATTGTATTAAGTTATTTATAATTGGTCTTTTTTTTTTAATGCTTTGGATGTCTTCAGGAGAAAGAGATTTTTCCTAAAGTAATTGAAAATCTCTAAGTGCCAAAAAATATGAAAGGGTTATTTTGAGAGCATCAGTGTATATAATTCAAATATTATTTTCTTTTTATTAGATTTATTTTATTTGATAGTTGTGGTATACAGCATGATGTTTTGATATAAATTTTTGATATAAATATACATAGTAAAATAATTATAGTCAAAACGTTTACATGTCAATCACCTTTCATAGTTACCTTTTGTGTGTATGTGTGTTATGAACACCTAGAACTACCCCTTTTAGCAAATTTTCAGTATATAATGCACATTATCAACTATACTTCTCATGTCGTACATCAAACCTCTAGATTTATTTATTCTCCCTGATGGCAAATTTATGCCCTTTGACCTACTTCTGTCCATTTCCTCTCCCTCTCTGACCCTAGTAAGCACTGCTCTATTTTCTGTTTTTATGTGTTCCATTTTTTAAAAATTTCACATATAATCAACATCATATAGTATTTTTCTTTGTTTCTGGCTTATCTCACTTAGGATAATATTCTCCAGGTTCATCCATGTTGCTGCAAATAGCAGTATTTCCTTCTTTAAACCTGAATAGTAACAGTCCATTTTATATATATAAGACTATTATACATATATATGAATTTTTTTTTTTTTTGAGATGGAGTCTCATCCTGTCACCAGGCTGGAGTGCAGTGGTGTGATCTCGGCTCACCGCAACCCCTGCCTCCTGGGTTCCAGCAATTCTTCTGCCTCAGCCTCCCAAGTAGCTGGGACTACAGGCACGCACCACCATGCCCAGCTAATTTTTGTATTTTTAGTAGAGACGGGGTTTCACCATGTTGACAAGGATAGTCTCTATCTCTTGACCTTGTGATCTGCCCACCTCAGCCTCCCAAAGTGCTGGGATTACAGGCGTGAGCCACCCCACCTGGTCACACATGTATTAATCTATTTATCCATTCATTTGTCAATACTTAGGTTGTTTCAATATCTTGACTATAACAATTCAATGAACAGGTAAGGGCAAATATCTCTATGAGGTGCTGCTTCCATTTCCTTAGGTATATGCTGAACCAAGGGATTTCAGGGTCATATTAAAGTTCTATTTTTAATTCTTTTCAGGAACCTCCATACTGTTTTTCATAATGGCTATACTTATTTATATTCCTGCTGATGGTATACAAGGGTTCCATGTTCTCCACATCCCTATCAACACTTGTCAACTTTCAACATTCAGTTACTAGTCATTTAATAGTTGTGATGTGATATCTCATTGCAGATTTAATTTGCATTTCTCTAAGGATTAGTGATGTTGAGCACCTTCTTTTATAACTGTTGGCCATTTTTATATCTTCTTTGGGAAAATGTCTATTCAGTGTCTTTGCAGTTTTAATTAGGCTATTTGTTATTGGTTTTGATTTCTATTGGTTAAAGTTCCTTACATAGTTTGGATCTTAAACCTTTATCAGATATACGGATTATAAATATTTTCTCCCAAACAATAGGCTGCCTTTTTCTTGTAATTCTTTTTTCTTTTGTTGTGCAGTTGCTTTTCAGTTTGATAGTTCCACTTCTTTATTTTTCTTTTTTTGCCTGCGCTTTTGATATTAAGAAAAAATTGTTGCCAATGCCAATATCAAGGAGCTATACACCTATGTTTCCTTCTAACAGTTTTCTAGTTTTAGGTTTTACATCTACATCTTTAATTTATTTTGAGATGATTTTGTGTATTGGATAGATAAGAATCTAGTTTCTTTCTTTTGCACATAGATATCCAGTTTTCCCAACATCATTTATTGAAAAGACTATACTTTTTCCACTGTGCCTCCTTAGTGGGTGTATTGGTCTATTTTCACACTACTTTGAAGAACTTCCATGAAACTTGGTAATTTATAAAGGAAAGATGTTTAATTGACTCACAGTACCATATAGCAAAGGAGGCCTCAGGAAACTTACAATCATGGCATAAGGGGAAGCAGGCACCTTCTTCAGAAGGCAGAAGGAGAAAGAAGAGAAGGCTAAAGGAGAAGAGCCCCTTTTAAAACCATCAACTATCATGAGAAGTCACTCACTATCATAATAACATCATGGGGGAAACAGCTCCCATGATCCAATCATCTCCCTCCCTCTACAAGGAGGGGTTACAAGTCCCTCCGTGGACACATGGGGATTATAAATTGAGATGTGATTTGGGTGCACAGAGTCAAACCATATCATCTGCCCCAACTCCTCCCAAACCTCATGTCTTTTACATTTCAGAACTAATCATGCCTTCTCAAGACTCCCCCAAAGTCTTAACTCATTCCGGCATTAACTCAAAAGTCCATAGTCCAAAGTCTTATCTGAGACAAGGAAAGTCCCTTCTGCCTATGAGCCTGTAAAATCAAAAGCATGTGTTATTTCCCAGATACAATAGTAGTACAGGCATTGGCTAAATATTCCTCTTCCAAATGGGAGAAATTGGCCAAAAAAGGGGGCTATAGTCCTCATGGAAGTCTTAAATCCAGCAGGGCAGTCATTAAATCTTAAAGTTCCAAAATGATCTCCTTCGACTCCATGTCTCACATTCAGGGCATGCTGATGCAAGGGGTAGGGTCCCATGGCCTTGGGTAGCTCATTCATATGCTGACATTAAGTGGTTGTGGCTTTTCCAGGTGCACAGGGCAAACCATCAGTGGATCTACCATTCTGGGATCTGGATGACAGTAACTCTCTTCTCTCAGCACCACTAGGCAGTGCCCCAGTGAGGACCCTGTGTGGGGGTTTCAACCTCATTTCCCCTTTGCACTGCCCTAGCAGAGGCTCTCCATGAAGGCTCCACCCATGCAGCATACTTCTGCCTGGATGTCCAAGCATTTTCCTACATGTTCTGAAATCTAGGTTGAGGTTCCTAAACCTCAATCCTTGACTTCTGTGCACCTGCAGGCCCTACACCACATGGAAGCCGCAAAGGCTTAGGGCTTGCACCCTCTGAAACAATGGTCTGAGCTGTACCTTGGCTCCTTTTAGCCATGGCCAGAGCTGGAGCATCTGGGATGCAGGGCACACTACAGCAGGGCCCCGAGCCAGGCTCTGGAAACCATTTTTTCCTCCTAGGCCACCTGGCCTGTGATGGGAGGGGCTGCCGCCAACATCTCTGACATGTTCTGAAGATATTTTCACCATTGTCTTGGTGATTAACATTCCACTCTTCATTAGTTATGCAAATTTCTGCAGCTGGCTTGAATTTCTGTCTAGAAAATGGGGTTTTCTTTTCTATCACATTGTCAGGTTGCAAATTTTCCAAATTTTTATGCTTTGCTTCCCTTTTAAACATAACTTCCAATTTCAGATCATCTCTGTCAAGTTAAAAGTTTCACAGATCTCTAAGGGAAGGGAAAAAATGCCACTAGTCTCTTTGCTAAGCATAGCAAGAGTGACCTTTGCTCCATTTCCCAAGAAGTTTTTCATCGCCATTTGAGATCACCTCAGTCTGGACTTCATTGTCCACATTACTATCAGCATGTTGACCAAAACCATTCCACAACTCTCTAGAAATTTCCAAACTTTCCCACACCTTCCTGTCTTCTTCTGAACCCTCCAAACTATTCCAACTTCTGCCAGTTCCAAAGTCACTTCCACATTTTCAGGTTATCTTTATGGTAGTACCCCACTCTCTGTGGTACTAATTTACTGTATTACTCAGTTTTCACACTGCTATGAAGAACTTAACTGAGACTGGGTAATTTATAAAGAGAAGAATTTAATTGACTCACAGTTCTTCATGGCTGGGAAGGCCTCAGCAAACTTAACAATCATGGCAGAAGTGGAAGCAGACACCTTCTTCACAAGGTGGCAGGAGAGAGAGGAGAAAACAAAGGGGGAAGAGCCCCTTATAAAACCAGCAGGCCTCCTGAGAACTCACTCACTATTGTGGGAATTGCATGGGGAAAACTGCCCCCATAATCAAATCACATTCCTCTCTTGACACATGAGGATTACAGGTCCCTCCCTCAACACTTGGGGATTACAAATCAAGATGAGATTTGGATGGGGACACAGAGGCATATCAAATCAGTGGGTTTGCTGAAAATTAGTTGACCCTCTGTACATGCTTGGGTTTGCTTCTGGATTCTCTATTCTATTACAATGGTCTATGTGTCTATTTTTATGCTAGTATATATTGTTTTCATTACTGTACCTTTATAATATAATTTGAAATCAAAAAGTATGATGCCTCCAAGTTTATGTTTGTTTTTCTTTCTCAAGATTGTTTTGGTATTTGATGTCTTTTGTCTTTCAAACATATTTTAGAATTGTGTTTTCTGTTTTTGTGAAAAATGTCATTAGAATTTTGATAGGGATTGCATTGAATCTGCATATTGTTTTGGCTAGTATGGATTTTTTTTTTTTGAGACAAAGTCTCGCTCTATCGCCCAAGCTGGGGTGCAGTGGCACTATCTCAGCCCACTGCGAACTCCACCTCTTGGGTTCACGCTATTCTCCTGCCTTAGCCTCCTGAGTAGTTGGGACTACAGGTGCCCGCCACCACACCTGGCTAATTTTGTTTTTGTATTTTTAGTAGAGATGGGGTTTCACCATGTTACCCAGAATGGTCTCAATCTCCTGAACTTGTGATCCACCCAACTCAGCCTCCCAAAGTGCTGGGATTACAGGCATGAGCCACCGTGCCTGGCGGCTAGCATGGATTTTTTTAAACAATATTATTTTTTTCCAGTCCACAAACATGGAATATCTTTTTGTGTGTGTGACTTCTTGTATTTCTTTCATCAATGCTTTATAGTTTTCAATGTGCAGATCTTTCCCTTCCTCTTTTAGATTTATTCCTGTTTTATTCCTTTGATGCTGTCATAACTTGAATTGTTTTCTTTTTTTTTTTTTTTAGCTAGATCATTGTTGGAATAACAAATTGCAATTTGTTTTTGTGTGTTGATTTGGTTTACGGACACTTTACTGAATTCATTTATTTGTTCTATCAGGTTTTTTTTTTCTGAAGTCTTTAGAGTTTTCTGAAAAAGTATAATGTCATCTGGAAACAAGGATTATTTTACTTCTTTGTTTCCAATTTGAATGCTTTTTATTTCTTTTCCTTGTTTGATTACTCTGGCTAGTTATTCCAGTACTATGATGAGTGGATATGGTGATAGTGGGCATCCCTGCCTCATACCAGGTATTAGAGGAAAAGCTTTCACTTTTTCCCCATTGATTGTGATGATAGCTGTGAACTTTTCATAAATGGCCTTTTAAATATTCTTAATTTCCTTTAGAAATCTGTAGAGCCCTAATAACAATAATTTCAAAAGTGGAAGGAGAGTTTTCTTCCTGTATTATTAAATGCCCATGTGAGGAGATGGAAACTGAGAATTTAGGATGCAGAAATCTGAGAAATTTTGGATATAAGAATATATGTAGCCTTTTTTATGCAGAATATATTTATATGGTCAGTATAAGGTATTGAAGACTATTCGGGCCTTCAACATTATAACCTACTTAAGATTAAGTGAAATGTCAGAGAACCAACTTGAGCGATGCATCCATCATTGGAAATAGAAAAAATAAATAGCACAGAAGAGCATGCTTGCAGGGAATTGTGAGTATTAAAGTAAATAAAACTAGAAGAGAGAGGGGAGCAGATGGAAGAGATGGCACCTCCCATGACTTCCTGAATTAGCCAGGAAGGATTTCATAGGAAGTTATGTTCTCCTAACTCCATGTGCAGTACCAACACAATCTTATTTCTTATTGTTGCTGTGTCTCTACTGAGACTCCAGATTGGAGTGCCCCATTTAATGTAAACTACTTTTTAAAATCATGCATTCTCTCATTTCAGGCAGTTTCTCTTTCTACTTTTATTCTTGAATACTACCAAAGCATTCTTTCTAAATTATTACACATTAAAATAAGACAAAATTTGGGGATGTTAAAAAATGAGGGATCCTTCTCTTATGGGCATATAAACCAAGAGCATTTTGGTCATAAAATTAAGTAACCAGACATATTTTTAAACTTAGCTAAGAACTCTTTCTTTCTTCAGGAAAATAAAAGGATTTGGAATCAAGGGCATAAAGAATACCTACTGAATTTGGTCGTTCTTTCTTCTCTAAACCTTACCTTGTCAGTCAGAACAACTAGTCAAATGAATGGTTACAAAGCTTTGCGTTCCTGACCGACTGTAATAAGTCAAACTGCATCATAGTGGGATTAACCAGATGCTTAGAGAGTAGAATACAATGTCCAATACTTTGAGCTCATTCACCAAAGGCATTTACTCAAAGGCTGCACAGCCACTGTTTTCTAAGAAAAACTCTTTAAAATATGCTGCTGCTCTCTCTTTCACGGTGAGAGATAAATTGTTGCCTAAGTCAGATGAATTTCAAAATGCAATTTCTTGCTGAAATATCCATTGTCTAGTATCAGAATGACAAGCTTTTATGAATGGTCACATTTAGAACATTATTTAATGCATGCTTTCTATTTTTTCATTAGTGCCTAAGAAGTACATTATCTTGGGTTTCAGAGCAGATGCACAAAGTGACTTCAGAGGAGTGATGAATAGCATTTCTCTACATAATACATTCAAAAGAATTTTTCATCTTATAGATTTATTAAAAGGAAGAATAGTTTTTTTAAATGAGTGGAAATATGTGCTGTAGTAGACAAGGATATCCAAAGACAGGAATCTCAAGAAAAATAGCACATACATAAAGAAAAAGAGAGAGAGAGATACATAGAGAGAGAGAGAGAGAGAGAAGAGGCTGATTTTAAGGAATTGGCTTGCATAACTGTAGAGGCTGGCAAGTCCAAAAAGGTAAGCCAGCAGGCTGGAAACTCAAAGAAGAGTTATAGTGTAAGTCCAGAGGCACTCTGCTGACAGAATTCCTTCTTTTTCTGGAGAAGTCATTATTTTTCTATGAAAACTTTCAAATAATTGAACAAGGTTTGTCCACATTATGAATGATTAAGCTGTATTACTTGAAGTCTATTGATTTAAATGTTATCAATCTATAAAATATTTTCACAACAACATCCAGATGTGTATGATCAAATATCTAAGACAGCCTAGTCAAGTTGACACAAAAAATTAACTATCACAGTGACCTTTTATGTAACATAAAGACTCCTGCTCTAATGCTAAGCTCACTCAACGAATAGCCACAAACACCCTGATCATAGTTATTAAGAAGTTATTTCTTTCCTGGAATGCAGAAATTTCATTTCTGCTATTTCTTTGATAAATGTAATTCTTAAGGGTCAATGTGATTCAACCGTATTTTTAGTCTAGTTTTGTGGCCAGTGGATCAAAAGTAGATTTTCAGCCAATTATCACTTCATCAGATTTAATCAAATGTTGCCCATATGCAAAAGTCAAAATACTATAATTATGGTATTAAAGAAAACCACATTGACTTTGGTAGCTTATTTCAGCATTATAAAATATTTTAATATACATATTATCTTTGTCATTATTTTGTCTTTTTCTCAGTCATAGAGAAATACAGCACTGATTCTCAAAGAATATTCAGTGTAACTTTCCAAGAGTGTTAAGAGGAGGTAAGTGAATAGAAAAGAGTTTCTGTAGTCAAATAAGTCTGGGAAACATGGATTAAATCCTATATAATATTTACTGCCTTACTCCTATAGACAATGTTAGTGTGCACTGTACATTTTTTCAAAAAATGCAACTTACAGTATACTACTTTTACCACACTGGGATGACTACTAATCCTTACTTTTCTGTAGACTATGTTGTTGAACCAGTGTTGCAGAGATATATTTTGAAAACTTCTTTCCTGCTTTAAACATTTATTCTTCTTTTCAAAAATTGCTTTGGGTATTCTCAAGTATCCAATTACCTACATATATTTTAAGATTATTCTTTCATTGAGAAAGACTGCTTCTGTTTTGATTGAGATTATAGGCAATTAATATAGTCAGCTCCCCCATAACCATGGGTTTTACACCCATGGATTCAACAAGAATAAAAAATATTCAGAAAAAGAAACAAATGTTTGCATCTGTACTGAACATATACAGACTTTATTCCCTTGTCATTATTCCTTAAACAATATAGTATCACAAATATTTTTGTGGCATTTATATTGTATTAGGTATTATAATTAATTTAGAGGTGATTTAAATTATATAGGAGGATTTGTGTAGGTTATATGCAAATACTATGCAATTATATATAAGGCTCTTGAATATTGATAGATTTGTGTATCTGAGAGTGTTCTGGAATCAATCCCCCATGGATAGTGAGGGATGATTTTATATCAACTTGGGTGAATTGCCTTCTTAACAATATTGAATTTTTTGTTCAATGAACAAAAATAGCTTGAGAGCAAGCTATTTAGGTATTTTGATTTTCTTTCAGCAATATATAGTAGTCTTTAAAAGAGAGGATTTTCACATTTTGGTGTTAAGAGGATTTGCACAATTTAGTGTTAAGTTAATATATAGATACTGTTTTTTATTCACTTGTTACTAGTATTTAAAATTTGTTTTATTCTCCATTTGTTTGCTATCAACATATAAATACACATCTGACTCTTAGTGATAGGAACAGGAGGCAGGGAAATTCAGGGCAGAAAAAGGCAGGTCCCCAGCAAGGGTCTCACCTTCAAGCCATGAACTGAGGCCGAAAGAGAGAACATACATTCCTATTTTCCTGCTTGAATTTTGCCTTTTTGAAAACCACACATGGTCTGCCCTGCCCCCTCTTCCTGTGCCCATAAAACCCCCAGGCTCTGCCCACAGAGACAGGAGAGAAAGAGAAGAGGAGAAACAGCTGGATGTGGGAGACCATGGCTTGATGTCGGAGAGAAGCAGCTTGACTTCAGAGGAATGGCTTGATGGTGTGGCTTCCCACTCCATCACCTTTCAGCTTTCCTGCCTGCAGAGAGCCACTTTCATTGGCAATGAATTTCTCTGAATTCACCACTCTTCAATTTGTTCATGTGACCTGGTTCTTCCTGGATCCCAAACAAGCGCTCAAGTATCATGGATGTGGATGCAAATGGCTGTCACACTGACCCACCACTGAGCTGTTAACGCTTGAGCTGTCTGTTGATGGCAAAGCTAAAAGAGTGCTGACTGTTACACTTCTTCTGGGGCTTCGGGGGTCGTGTGTACTCCCCACAGACACTGCCATGGGGCTAACAGAGTTTTGCTCATGCTGGCCCCCAAAGCTACTCACCCTGGCTCCTGCACCCACTCACCTGCATCCTCCCTCCCATGAGAGGTTGAGCACAATGGGTTCAAATAAGTGGAGTTTGCCCCTGCCAGCACCAAAGCAGCTGGCTAGCCCCAGCACCTGTGCTCCAGTTTCTACCTGCAAAGGGATCAGGGAAAATTTCCTGCTCCATTTGTACTGACTTTGTACCTTGCACTTTCCTTAATTACCTCAGTTCTACAGCTAGAATACCACTTGCTACTAATTAATACTACTAGAATTAAAATGCTTTCTGTAGATCTCTTAGGATTTTTCTGTAGGCATTCAGGTTTCTCGTGATTAGAAGCAATTATTTTGCATTTTTTATACACACACAGATATATGTACATATAAATGTTATGTTCATATAAATTATACATAGTATAACAATTATATAAATGATACATTTCTCTCCTAGGCATTCGTGGCCTCTTTCTACTTTCCAGGACCTGCGGGGCTTGGATGGGTCTTTCTTGCCTACCCTGATGAACCCTTCTTATTTTCCTTATGAGTACATGAGGAAGGACTGCGGGAAATTGGGGATGGGTGGGTAGAAATTTCTTTTGCCTTTCAGACTTCCCTAGAATGTTAACACTCATGCTAGTCCACACATAGTCTTAAAAAGTTATAGAAAATATTCAGCTGGTTTCTCCTCGTTCCTAATAATGTCAACGTCTTCCTTTTCTTTCCCTGTTCTGCCCAGGGAAAAAGCAGCAGTGGGTCTCTTCTGCCCTAGAAGGGGATCATTTTCTGGATTTTAATTTGTTTAAGTTTGCTTAAATTCTTAAAGCTTTCTTAAAGCTTAAATTCTTAAATTTAAAATTTAAATACAATTAATATTTTCTTGGTTGTCTACCTTGTTATTTTTGTTAGGGTAAAGAAATTATATATATTTTTTGCATTAACAGTAGAAGCATTCTTGTTTATATATGTCTATTTGGTCTATCAAAAATGTTTATAAACATGTTACTTTTGCACAGTAATTTCTTTCCTTCTTTTTGATTCCTACTTGTGATTTTCTTTATATATTTTATGTAACTATATACAATAATACGACTATATTTAGATTTTAAGATAAATTACTACTTCATTGAGAAATTGGATGAAATGCTTGACATATGTTTGTTAATCTCATTAAACTGAGGCTTTAGAAAATGTACCATACTATTGATAAAAGAAAAGTACGTATCAACAGAGCATAATAGATAATTTAGAAATAACATCACCATATGTCAACAATATATAATAAAGTTATTAATTTAATTATTTAAGTAAATGTGAAGTGTTTAGTTAATATACTGGTGAAAAAATAGGCAAACAAAAACCTGGAACCCTTACTGTGAAAGCCAAATATAGGAGAAAAATGGGAAGTAAAGAGAAAGTACTGTAAAAATCTACTAAATGTGATATAAACATAACTTTGTATTTGTTTAAAATCCCATGTGTGATGGTTGATACTGAGTGTCGACTTGATTGGATTGAAAGATACAAAGCATTGATGCTGTGTGTGTCTGTGAGGGTGTTGCTGAAAGAGATTAACATTTGAGCCAGTGAAGAGATTCACATTTGAGTCAGTGGTCTAGGGAAGACAGGTCCACCCTTGATCTGGTGGGCACAATCTAATCAGCTGCCAGAGAATATAAAGCAGGCAGAAAAACGTGAAATGGAGAGACTGGCCTAGCCTCCTATTCTACATCTTTCTCCTATGCTGGATGCTTCCTGCCCTCAAACATCAGACTCCAAGTTCTTCAGTTTTGAGACTCAGTCTGTCTCTCCTTGCTCCTCAAGCTTGCATGCAGACCATTGTGGGACCTTGCGATCATGTAAGTTAACACATAATAAACTCGCCTTTATAGATATGTGTATCTATCCTATTAGTTGTGTCCATCTGGAGAACCCTGACTAATATACCATGTGTTTGTGTATGTACTAATGTTACACAACACACAGCATGATTAAGAGTTAGGTCTGGAAACAAAGGTGCAAGAACAACAGGAAGGGTGTTGCAGAAAGTAGGGGAATCAAGTTTAGACATGAGCAAAAACAGGGTTTACATATCTAAGCAAGTTAACAAAACAGAACAGACACTTCTCAAACCCAGGATTCAAAACAGGATTCTGTGATCTCAAACTCTATTCTGTTTTTATGACCCTGTACTGTTTGACTGAAATTTTTGGGTGCAAGGCTGTTAGAGAGATGTATACCTGTGAGGATGTGATCACCTCCACCAGGAGTTCTAGGTGTAGATCACCACGTGTGATGCTGATTTGTTACAGCTGCTTGGCTCATGGCTCCTTTGAGAGTTTCAACTATCTCACTCAAAATCAAATCTCCCTGACTGAAGCTTTTAAACCCAGACCTTTTCATATACCTTGCAAGATAAGGGGGAAAAAAAAGGAGGAGGGATTCAATGACTCAGAAATTTCTTCCAAATGGTAGCTGAAAAAGAATACTGTACATGCATGTGTGTGTGTACATATGGCTGTGTGATGGGAGGAGGAAACTGATAATCTTTCCACAGCTGGGAATATCAAATAACTGTTTCTTCATTGGCAAGGCAAAAGTACTGAAAAGATTCTCTATATGAGGAATAGTATGGGTTAAAAGAGATTGAGACAGAAAGATGGAAGGAAAGATTGAAAGAGATTATAATTCTCATCAATTCAAGTAAAGAATACTTTAGAACAGACTATTCTCAGATGAACAGAAGTGTGTCTGTAGAATTATTAATCATAAAGTAAGAAAGCTCTAGGCTGGAAAAGTTAAACATTGTTTATTCTATGTAAAAGCAATTGCAGACCTATATTATATATGTTCTTATACTCCCTCTCCTCCAATATAGCATATTTTATTGCACAACAAATAACTGGTGTGTTGCTGTAAATGTACTACTATGAGGGACATAGGTGATACAGAGACTTCATTTCTGAACCATGAGTTTATTCCCCTAAACTGTAGGCATTCCAGAGGAGGCAATGATGGCAGCATTTTCTTAATTTCATCTGTCATTTATGTTTTGTTTTGTTTGTTGTTGTTCTAACCCATTTTGAAAAGATGGTGGAAGAGATTGCAGAGGGAGCCTGGAAATCATCCATCCTGACATTAGGTTCTGCTTCTCAAGACAATAGAGCATGACACGTGTGCCCTGCTTGCGTATTTTGTGCTAATGCATCCTGTAGATTTAAGCTACCTTTTTGCCATTGTATTTTTAAGGCAATGCCATGTCAATTTAGTCAGTACTAAAAGGCTCTTGGTAAAAAAGACAGTTATAATTAAAGTAACAAAAGTATTAGTAAGACAACATTTATGCATTCATTGTATTGACTTAAAACAATAATTTTTTTGGAATTTTAGTTCAAACAAGAAGCATTTTAATGAATAAATTTACAATTAAAATTAATGTAAAAGATGTAACAGGCAATACTTGTCAAAAATAATACATTGCATTACAGGCAAATCTTCCAGCAAAACAATCAATTTTCAAGGAAAAGAAAATGATATTCAAGGCAAGGAAAACATTCATAGTCTATAATATTGAAATGCAGTGAGTTTTTAAGGCAGCAGCAATGTAGAGGGTTGATGCCTGGGCTTTGTTCTTAAGCATGTACCAAAATTAGGCTAAACAGATGGAGCTCCATCTGCAGTATGTCTATATCTGTGTAGTGATGTTCTGTAATATGCTGATATATAAAAACTATAAATAGAAAGCTGTGTAAATTAGTTTGCCTTTTATACATTCGAACTAGTTGAAAATCTTAAAAATCCTAGCTAATTGGTAAAACAAAAAGAATGTCTGTTCACCTTATGGTTCATGGTCTTTTTTGATAGCAATACCAACATGTTTACCATGATTCCTGTCCTAGACTAGTCTGTGAAGTTAGGAAGAAAAAATGGGGAGGAAAAGAGGGAAAGCTGGACACTTTATTAAAGTACTTGGGGTCAAAAAGTTGGAAATGTTTTCCACCTGAGGAAAAATTAATTGCAAAGATTGAGTTTATTTATAAGGTAAAATGATGCTGGCTATTGGTTTTGAAGAATAGAATGTTTCTACTACTTTATTTTATTTTTGTTAAGAGGATTGAAAGGCCCATTTTCTGTCAGTACATGAATAATTCATTTTTACAAGTAATAGAAATTTCAGTAAAAATACATTTTCTGTAAAAGATAGCTCAAATTTCACAGAGATAATCATTAATGATTTTATTTTTTCCTAAGGAAACCAAAAGGAAAATGACTTGGTATATTGTAGAAAAACTTACAGTTTAGAAAAATTTTCTTTTATATTCTGTATACATCAATACTACTTTCATCAAATATTAAGTATCTACAGATAGGCTAGGTGACCTTGGACAATTTACTTAATTTCTCTTCATCTCAGATTCCTCGTATGCAAAAGGGGGGTTATATTTATTTGTGGGGTTATTATTAGAATTAAATAACTTAACACATGCAAATAACTTAGAGCTAACTGTCCCTGACATATGATAAGTATTCAGTAAATATCAGATATTACAATATAGAGAATACTCTTTGTGGCCGAAATATTAGCGAAAATCTTCTCCAAATGATTCTCTAGTACAAATCTAAAAAGATATTTGTTGCCCTGTACTCTAAAAGTTGTTTACTTTATTTAAATATTTTTCTCTAATCATAAGGCACATATACCTGTGTGCCTGAAATTAGGAATTTACAGGGCAGTTTTGAGAATGTTCTTTGAATTTACCTGGTTAGATTCCTGCTATGATCTGGACTTCTGTCACTTTTCTGGTTAGTGAAATAAAAACCATTTCATGATTTTTTTTCTCGGGTTTTTTGTCCATTTTTTAAAGCTCTTCTCTTCTCAGAATGTCATTCTTGCCCCATGATCTTGCTGTTTTTCCAGCCTCTCTTGAATTTAAGTTAACATGATCTATTTCTTCTAGTTACTCTTTATGGCTTTCCCTTCCTCTTATACAAGAAAATCTTCCACCGATCAATACTTTTCACCTCAAAAGCATAATTATTTCTATTAATGATGAGAAAAATGAAGCGGAGTGGTCAAGTGTATTTGTCAGTTTAAATGTGGGCCTGACTTTGAAATTCTGTACTTTTCAATTACTTCTAAGGCTGTCAATACATAATTACAAAAAGTTCTGCTACTCCCACACATACAAACAGATAAAGAGATGGGTTAGCTGTATGCATTGTCAGGCAGCCCAATATGCTAGTTTAGGCTTGTTATGTCCCCAAATACCTCATTCCTGGAAGCCTTTTCTAGAGAGTCCCACCCCTTTTCAGACAATGATGTTGAAACTAAGGTGAGTAAATGTTAACATTTGTGTTGTATATTTGCTTTAATTTAATGGGGTAGGTAGTTGATGTAAATGGTTCAGAAGATCAAGGTTTGGAAATAAATTAGGGATGCATATGTTCAAACAGTAGTTCGGGTTTTAATAAAAATGTACAACCACTTTGGAAATTGTTTAAATAAGATTTCCTATTAATAAAAAAGGCCAGCCATAATTTTCCATTGGTCCCATGTAAGTCAAGAGTATGGAAAAGGAGAAATATTCTTTATATTAATTATTATCCTAAATCGAAAAGAAAAACCACAATTCCCCAGTTTTTGTATTCTGCAACAAGTTAACAATCAACATAAAAATTAAGAATGAATAGGGAAAAATCACATATAAGAACTGAACCGTTCTTACTGGAGACAATTATACACACTTCCAAAAGGAGAAAATGATACTAATAAATAGGAATTTATATAGCATCTATTTATTCTCATATTATATTGCATATCTGTTTTTTCATAGAGTTTCTCAAAAACACAAATACTTGGGCAACACCTCAAACCTACTGAGTCAGAATTTTCATCTACTATTAATTACTGTGTGCAACCACATTTCAGAAATACCGCTCTAGGCAATAAACTGCTGCTCTTCAAAAATACAAAAAAAAAGTTATTTTAATGCATTCATTATACAACAATTTGAGTAATAGGAATACAAAATACATAAAAATAGTAAGAAGTCATTTTCACATCAAATTTATATTATTGTCATATTTTAAGAAAATAGTTTATTTTAAAATAAATGTTGGGGAGGTTTGGAGAAAGCAATGAAATCAAAGCTCACAACTTATTGCCTAGAATATTTTAAATATTTTGTTAAAAAATTATAATGATTGCAGAATGAGTGATAAGCCATATCAAAAGCTGTTTTGAAGAATTTCCATTTATTTATCTCTACCTTTCAGCATTTACTCAAAAATAACATGCAGATTATTTTAAAATTATTTTACTTTATTTGGAAAAACATTGATTTGATCTGATTTCAAACATCATATATTTTTATAACAGTATGTGTTTACTTTGCAGTTTCAGCTTTGAGCTATAGAGCATTAGTTAATTTCCCAGACCCTGGCTTAAGTTAAAGTAAAGCTTGTCTTATGACAAGAAAAATTTACATTCCTAAAATTTCATTTATTTGGACTCTACTTTCTAATGTTTTATTTACATTTTGTAAGGAGCTTAGCTGAAGCCCAGTTCTACTTTGCTAATGTATTAATGGTATCCTCATCAAATAAATTATGAAAATAATTTTAGGAAGCATATCTCCTGTCACATAATAACCATCTTCAATCATTATTTTCAAATCAAACTTTTATGTGAAAACGACGATGGAATTGTTATCAATATGGTTCAAAGCTAGTTGAAAAGAAGTGGGAAAACTTTTCACAAGTTTCCAAAATTATGAAACAAAAAATGATACGATTTTTGTATAGTGAAATATAGCCTTCATATATAAATATGCATAAATCAAATATTTAGCAAAATATTTCCACAAAACAAACACGTAACCACCACTTGTGACAACAAATGAAATGTTTGTCAGCATCTTAGATTCTTTAATTGGCCCACCCTAGTAATAACATTCTTTCTTCCCTCTGAAGAATATCACTATTCTGAATTTTATGGTAACCACTTCCTTGTATTTCTGTACATTTCTTATTTTATGTATATATTAACTCTATATAAGGTTTTATAAACAATCTTGTTTAGGTTTTCTTATATTGGTATTATTCATAAGGGAAATTGCAATTCTACATTCTTTTGTTATAAGCTGCTTTCATTCAAAAAAAATTTTTTAAGACTAGGGCATATTTTGCATGTAGTTCTAGTTCAGTAATTTTCATGGCTTAGTACTCTTTTTATGAAGATAAGCAATTTTATTCCTTGTACTGTTAAAATGCATTTGGGATTATGGCTTATTCAGGTTTTGACTTATGAATAATGCTGCTAATAACACATCTTATACATGTTTTCTAGTGCACACATGGACACATTTTTCTAGGGAATATGCTTAGGAGTATAATTGTTGGATTTTAGTGTATGCCTATTGTACTGAAATACAATTATAATTCTAACCATCTGGATTTAGTGCAAATCCCACGAACTAATGGCATTATCACCATTAGGAATGTTACCACATCAGATGCCAGCAGAAAGCTTAGGGGTCCCCTAGTATCCCCTGTTTCAATAGTTAAGTTGAACCACATTTCTGACTTGCTTGCTACAAATCCAGGGGTGTTCCCACGAATGATTCAGTTTTGAAAATTCACCAGAACAACTTACAAAACTCAAGAAAGTTCTATACGGACAGTTTATTTATCCTGATACAAATCAGGATCAGTCAAATGAAGAGATTCCTAGGACAAGGTATGGTAAGTTCCCAAATGCAGATGTTCTGTGCCTTCTCCCCATGGACTCAGGGTGCATCACCTTCCCACAACATTCATGTGTTCAGTAAGCAGGAGGCCCACCAAACTCCAGTGTCCAGGGTTTTTATTTGGAGATTTATTACACACATATGATTGATTGAATCGTTGGCCATCTGATTGAAGTCAATCACCCAGACATCCTCCCCGGCCTGGAGGTTGAACTGGCTCAAAGCCTCAACCTCCTAATCATATCGTTAATCTTTCCAATGATCAGCCCCCATCCTAAATTGTCCAGCTAAACTAAGGTGTATTCCAAGAAGCCAATGAATAATAAAGACACTCCTGTCACTTGGAGTATTCCAAAAATTTTAGAAGCTTTATTCCAAGAGCTCAGAACAAATACCAGAACAGTTCTTGATATGCAATACCTGTCTTTAGAGTCTGTAAATAATGTGAAACTGGTATTGAAAGTGGTTAACCAAATCACTCCCCCACAAGCTGTTTATGAGCTCCTGTTTCTTCACATACTAAAACTTGTGGTTTATTTTTTGTTGCTGTTCTTCTTATTATTTTTTCTTCTTTAAAAAAATTTCACTCTGGTTTATCCATAGAGATACCACACTGTAGTTTTAATTTATATTTATCTGTATAATAATGAAGTTGAACCACTTTTCATATATTTAATGACTGGATATCCTCATTTCTTTCTTTGAAAATAGTTCTCAAGTCTTTTGTCCATATTTCTTTTAGGATTCCTATATTTTTTTAAATTGATTTGTAGACCCTCGGTACATATTCTGGATATAAACTGTTAGTTTTATGTATTTCAACTCTATTTGTCATATATATTTTATATAGACAGATATAAAATAGATGTTTTTCAAGTTCTCAGACTCAGTCTACAGTCCTGATGAAAGCATTTACAAAAGCTCAGAATGCATCGATGTTCATCATGGATGAATCAGGAAGCTGGAAACCATCATTCTCAGCAAACTAACACAGGAGCAGAAAACCAAACACCACGTGTTCTCACTCATAGGTAGGAGTTGAGCAATGAGAACATATGGACACAGGAAGGGAACATCACACACCAGGGCCTGTCGGGGGATGGGGAGCTAGGGGAGGGATAGCATTAGGAGAAATACCTAATGTAGATGATGGGTTGATGGGTGCAGCAAACCACCATGGCACGTGTATACCTATGTAACAAACCTGCACATTCTGCACATGTATCTCAGAACTTAAGGTATCATAAAAAATATAATAACAGTAGAATTATAGGGCCAATTTGATCTAAAGCTAGAGCTCAAGTCTTAATACTCTTGCTTGCCTGCCTGAAATAAAAATAAAAAATTTTCTGAAAAAAAAAACTTGGAACAAAACTTTTTAAATCATCTAAACACCCAAATTTGCCTACAGAAATAGATTTGAGTATTTTCCTGTGAATCAGGATAAAATTAATTCTGATACTATAAATTAATTCTGTGACAATATTGAGTGGATACTTTTTCCTAATTAATTACCAATCAAGTAGATATAGATATTCAGTGAAAGAAAATAATAAAAGGTATATATTTATGGATTGAGAAACTGTATAGCCGATGGTATTAACAATCAACAAAGAATACTGAAGAAACATTGGATGCCTTGTAGAGCGTTGCAAATATGAATTGAGGACACAAAAGAATATAAAGGAAGTCAGACCACAGAAGAAATGAAATTGACCAGGGAACATACATAGTAATAATTATAGTATGAAATTGAGACTAAAGCACCAAGAAACTTTCAAATGTCAGTACACTGAAAATCTTGAAACAAAACAGAACCAAAGCCTCAGTGGAGAGGAGAACCAAGAAAGCTCTTTTCTTTAAAATAAACCCCCAAAAGAACAGGGCATCAGTGATTAAAAATGTCAGAAGATACAGCAAAGAAAAGTAAAGTAAGGATCATGATAGCAAAACCCAATAATGTCAAGATCCTAAAGGTAAGAAGGATTCTGTTCCCCATTTGTGACTGGGCTATTATGAAGATGATTTGAAATTTAAAAGTTATTTTTTTAACTTTTTCTGTTAGAACCCTAATCTTTCATGATCAGGTTAATATAGAAGTGCTAAAGAAAATAGGATTGAAAGCAGATAAATGCATTTTTATTGAATAAGAGTTAGTTGACCTAATTTTGGTATATTTGAGTACCTGAGTCAGTCTATAATATAAATTGTTGTGATAGTTAAGTCGGTTATTTAGAAATGTTTCCTCTGCCTTGCATGTGATCATATATATTTAAGCATTATCCTTGATTCCATGTGAGTATTTGTTTATTCACAAATTGTCCAAAGTGCAACAATAACACTTTTTCTAAGACACTTAAAAATCACCTATATTTTTCTTACTGAAATAATAAAAGACCAAAGCATTTGAGAGAAGGCTTTTTTTTCCAATTAAAACAAGGTAATTAGCATTATTTTCACACTCTGAGTAGTGAGTTGGAAAAAAAATGTTAAGACTAGATCTTTATTTTTTCTAACCCGATGAGCTGATCCCAATCATCAGTGTTGTGTAACTGTAATTAATATCTTTCTGATTATCATCAGGAAAGCAGGGAGCAGAGGACTACATAAGTCATAGTTTAATAATAGTTTATGCCTGCTGAGGTTTTATTTTTCAGAAATAGTTTTGAAAGAAACATCTATATTGTTCCTGGTTACCTCTAGGTTGACTGCTACTGAGTGAAGAAACAACCTATGTGTGTAGCTTAGCAATTAACATTTCATTTCTAATTTCAGATGTCAGTAACATAAGTCAAGGAGACATTGAGTGTAAGGTCAGAGATGGTTATGAAGAAAGTTAGCCCAAAATAGATCCTGGTCAGAAATCTTGTCATCAATTTTGAATGGCGTTTCTCACCAGAACACAGAGAACTCACATTGATTCACTTGTTGGGGATTCTTTTGCCTCATTCTCTAGCACGAAGCTCATATAGTGGGCATGTTTGAAAGCCCCTTTATCTTTTCTACGATATATTATTTAAAAATGTCAAATCTGTTTTGCTGTTCCTGGAATCTAAATGATTCAGCATGAACTGCTTATATATACACAGAATCACTCCTAAATATTTTTTAAAATTATGTGTTGCTACCCGGCCAGTAAGAAAATGCATTGCCTTTACTCTATGCATAGCACTGTTCTTCTCTTTCTACCTTTTCTTGATCATATTGTCATAGTTATATTGCTGCATACTTTCCCTTCCATCTTGCAATTTGAAAGAAAATAAAATGGCTTAATAAATAATGATAGTGAAAATAATATTGGCTCAAAGATTTTTTTTATCTCAAAGGATATTAATCTTTCTTTTCAGTCATGTTAACAGCTCAAATCCATAATACACTGTGGGATTATTAAGAGGGAGAGAAATTTTTACTTGCCACGTTTGTTTGACCTCAGGGTCCCCTCTAGTGATCTTACTCACTTCTTATAAGACATTGGACATTTGTGATATATGGGATCAATTTATTTGCACTAGGAATACATCAGAAGAATCCCAGAAACCCCAATCTCTTCATAAAAAAATACTAGTTTCATAACTACCCTCTCCAACATCTATTATCCTCGTTTCATAAATACCAAATTTTGCTACTCAGAAATCTCACAATATCCCTATTATAAATAGGAGACTAAGAATATTTCAAGTGAACAAAATGCAGAATATCACCAGATGGTTCTATCCAAAAACAGTATCACACTTAATCCTGGGCAATAAAAGCCACTCGCATAGTCCTACACTTCAACTGACCCCCAAATATTACATACACACATTCACATACATGCACAAGTCCTGTGTTAAGATACTTATTACTTGGAATTTGACAGTTAGTACTTACACACAGTAAACTGTAATTCTAAATATATATTCTTAGTAGCACAGTTCAGGCATCAGAGAACCACTTCTCCATACCTCAGGCTCCATATCCTTAAAATAAAGGGCGTCTGAAATTGAGTGGCCTCTAGTTTTGTGGATTGTTCCACTGCTGTAGAGACAGACCCTGATTCAGAACATGAGAAGTGTTTCAGCAGCAAGTGCACTTAGATCAGTGAATAGAACATACAGTAAATAATAAAAAAGAACCCACGAAAATAAAACTTGAAATATAAAAAGAAATTGGAAACCATTCAAGAGATTATCACTCGTATTTTTAACAACTAGAGAAAAAAGAATGTTGCCAAATTTACACAAACACATGTACACACACAGTTACTAAATACACACAATAAAAATACTGAATAAATACCAATATTTCAGTGAAGACAAGTTACTTCCAGTATTGAAATTGAAAGGATGTTCATAAAAGTTATATTGAGTATTCTGCCAATAATAACATTTCTCAATGTATTAAGAACAATTTATAGAACACAATGTATATAATTTTTATAGAAATTTTATACATGTCTATAGAAAATCCTAAGCTAAGTAGAATTAATCTAAAATTTAGTTCTCAAATGGCCAAATACAGATGACTAAAAGTTAATAAAACAATTAAAAACAAATGATCAGTATATAGCATAGAGAATTCAAAATGAGATTATAAACATAATGGACAATAATGTGAAGCAAATATCATAAATGAAATTTAAAGTATATATTGATATATTCAGATAAATTATACCAGTTACATAAGGGATGTTGAACACCTAACATTTATCATAAACTTTGGACATACCAGAATAGAGAAAATATTATTCCTTTTAATATGTTTTTAAAGAGTTTTGACTTTTTATTAATATATCAAGATTCTGAATTAGTATGAAAATAAATCTGGCTTTCTAAGCTTACTATCACTGGAGCAATAGGATAAATCTGTTCAAGAATAACTTGAATATAATTTACTTAGAGTTCTTTGGAAATTTTTTTGCTTAGATACTTCATAGAGATATAATAATGAATATATTATTTCAATGGATGTGCTTTTATTTCAAAATGTTCTATTACAAATGATATTTAGATAAAAAAATATTTATACATAGAAACTAAAACTGAAGATATAGCAACAGGTAATGAGACAGAAACCATTCTTCATTCCTACTTAAGTTTGCAAGGCCAGAAAGCTTATTTTTTGAGAGAACTAACCTTTCTGAAGGTTCCAATAGATGAGAAGCAAATGAAAAGGAGAAAAGGGAATTTCAGGTAGTTATTTGAAGAACTGGTAGAATGCATTAACTAAAAATAGAAAATGGCATGTGGTATATTGTAGCTGCTTCTCATGAACTAATATTTTAATTAAGCATGATTAAATATCAGGGCCATATAAAGGTTGCATATACTCTGCTTACAATGATGAATGTCTCCTTAATTCTAGACATTTTGAAGGTAAGAGCAATGTAGTAGAATTAGAGTCAATGGAAACTCTCTTCTTTTTCTCCTATATTGTGCCTGTCCCAAGTTCTCTAATTTGTCCAGTAAAATCTTTCTAATATCTGCATCTCCTTTTTATTATTCCTTCTCCCAAGTAGAGTTATATACCTTTTTACTTGAGGTATAATATACACAAAATAAAATGCACAACTTTTATTTCAGGGGGCTTTGACAAGGTATATGAACATCTAGTTAAAACAGCAAAAATAAAATATGGAGGATTTCTATTATTGCAGAAAGTTATTTGTATTTCCCCAGGAATTCCATACCCTCATTAATGGTAACTACTGATCATATTTCACTATAGCATAGTTTTGCATGTTTAGAATATCTTAACATGGTAATAACATATGTATTTTTTTGTGTTAGGATTGGTTTACTAAAAATACTGTTTTGTATATCAGTAGTTTATTTCTTTTCATAGCTCAGCAGTACTTCATTGCAATAGTAAATCAATTTGTTTAATAATTATCCAGTGATGTGCATCTGGCTGAGTTCTTCCTTTAGTCTATTAGGAGGAAAGCTGCTGCAGTATAAACATTGTTATATAAGTTTTGTTTTTTTTGTAAGCATATGTTTGCTTTTCTCTTCAATAAATATCTAAAAGGGAAATTGCTGTATCTTCGTGTAAGTTTATGTTTAATTTTATAAGAATTGCCAAATTGTTTCTCAAAGTGGTTTTACCATTTTCCTTCCTCACCAGCAATCACACCATCACAGTCACTGTGTTGTTAGTCTTTTAAAAGATATCCTCCTGATGTAAAGTGACATCTAGTTATGATTTAACTTGCATTTCTGTGATGGCTAAATATATTAAGCATCATCCTGTATGCTTATTGGTCATTTGTATAACATCTTTTTGTGAGGTTTCTGTTCAAGTTATTCGTAGATTTTAAACTCTCCTGAAAAATCTTTTAGTTATTGAATTATAGAAGCTCTTTATATATTTTGGATAAAAATCCTGCCATATGTGTGTGTTTGTGTGTGTGTGTGTGTGTGTGTGTGTGTGTGTATCAATTTCTCTCAGTTTGGCTTTTCATTGACTTAATGATATCTTTCAAACAGTAAAATTTTTTAATTTTGATGAATTTAAATTTTCCAGTTTATTGCTAGTACTTTATGTGTGCTTCAAAAGCTCCTGACTACACCAAGATTATACAGATATTTTCCAATATTTTCTTCTAAAGTTTTTATTACTTTAGCTTTCACATTTAGGCCCACGATTCATCTAAACAAATGCTTTTGTACAGTATAAGATAGAGGCTGGATTTCATTCTTTTTCACTCAAAGATCTAGATGTTCTTCACTCTTTCTTTTTTTACTCCCTGTAGCCTCAACCTCCTGGGCTCAGGTGATCCTCAGACCTCAGCCTCCTGGGTAACTGACACTACAGGTGTGTGCCACCACACCTGGCTAATTTTTTTGCAGTTTTAAAAGATTTTGTAGAAATGAAGTTTTGCCATGTTGCCCAGGTTATTCTCCAACTCCTAGGGTCAAGCTATTCTCTGGCCTTGGGTTCCCAAAGCCCTTGTACTTTCTTATCTTGCCTTATACTGGTTGGATCTGAAAATACAATGCCAAATGAAAGTGGTGAAAGCAAATATCCTTCCTTGTGCCTGTATCTCTTTGTTAAGCCATTTCTTTAGACTCTTGTTTTTTATATGAATTAAAGAAAGAATGCTTCCTTATCAATTCCACTTCATCTTTACCTTTATACATTATTTCACCAAATATACACTGATAGCTTATTATGCCTGAGTATCTTCATTGTGAAGAATGCTGCTAATACAACAGTGAAATAATGGTCACTGTAGAATTACGTATATGTCTAGATTTTACCATGATGCACATTATTTCTTGCATGACTGTATGTTTCACCCCAACAGAGTGTGAAATACTGGAGAAGGTATTTCATATCTCATGATTATAATCCATGCTTTCGCATGAAAGCTTTTTCAAAACAATGACTGAAAAAGATAAAGATGGATTCTAAAATGTAAATAACAAAATAAATGTAAATAAATAAAAACCTATAAATTGTGGCATAAAGGAATATTACTTTATCTCATTGGAATTTTTTATAATGGATTATTATTAATTTCTTGGTCATTTTTAAAGGTGATATGATATAAAGATATGCAATTGAAATTTAAATGAAAATGCCAGACTCTGCTTTTCTTCTCCATATTTCAATTACTTTTAGTAACGTTAAACTTACTTGTTTTCTACCAAAACACTGAATAGAGCCTTCCCTTTTCCTATTCTTTATTCCTTGAAAGTGATTATGTTTATTTCCTGCCATTTATACCCCCCTTCTGTCATAGTTAATTTAAAAACCACTTCATTTAATCTGTAAAAATTGAAATTCTCACCAATGGTTTGTAACATCAGAGGGCCTTTTTTTTTTCTTCGAAAAATTTGCATGTGCTAATCTCCAATTAATTTTTCACAGTAATTGTGTCTTAGCAATTTTCAAGAGCTGTAGCAAATTGAATTGTTTATCATATTATTACATGGTATAATAAATTATTATAAATAATAGAGTACTATTAATTATTTAAAATAATTACCTCATATAATCTGTACTCATGCCTCAACCTGAATCTACCTGCAGGGGGCCACTCTTTAAAAAAAAATAAGTTGAGTCACAATAAAATGCATTATTCATGGTTTGACACTAGCAGATATGGCAAGAAATGGACCACTTTCACTCAGCGTAGAGATCACTTTGATAATTCACAAGTAATCTAATGACTCTATAGAAATTGATACTCATCTTTATTTCTCAAAGAACATATATCCAAAGAAAATTTTAGCCAAGTGGCAATATTATAATTGATATTTTGCCTCTGATTTTTTTTTTGAACAGTAAGATAATTTAGGGTAATAGGGTTTAAACAATTGCTATGAATTAGAATCTTCTTGGGCTTCCTTATACTCCTAACTTCATAAAATGTCAGTCTCTGCAGAATAGAATCAATTATTGAAAAATTTTTAAGCATTCTTAAGGATTATTTAATTTTTGATTAAGGAATATTGATAAGATAAAAAGTAATTTTACAATTTTTGTTTACATATTCTTTCAAATTCTAGCAGTTTTAATTTTGTTTTTTAGGGGCCTTATCAATTTCTTGGTATTCTGGGCTCAGAAAACTTGGCTATGATTATTATCTACCCCTTTTTATCTTTTTAGTTCAAAAGGTCCACTGAGTTCTGTCAATTATTTTGTCAAATATCTTTTAAATATTTCTCTGTACTGTATTACATATATTCATGATTCTTCAGGCTCTCATAATCACATATGTAGAGATCTCCTAACTCTTCATCTCTAATTTTTCTCCATGATAATTTTCACTATACTTCCAGAGAAGGCAAATCTTTTAAAACATTGTTTTCATGATGTTATTCACTCTGTATATGTAAAAGGTTTAATCCCCTCTGCTTGCACTGCTCACTCAAGATAGATCACATTCTTCATTTGCCACAAGCTAGGCTGAATCTAATTTTCGTTTTTTTTTTTAATGTATGTGGGTACATAGTATATATATAAATACATGAGATATTTTCATACAGGCCTGCAATGTGAAATAAGCACATCATGGAGAATGAGGTATCCATCCCCTCAAGCATTTATCGTTGAGTTACAAACAATCCAATTACATTCTTTATTTTAAAATGTACAATCAAGTTATTATTGACTATAGTCACCCTTTTGTGCTATAAAGCAGTAGGTCTTATTAATTGTTTCTATTTTTTTGTACCCATTAACCATCCTCACCTTCCTGCCAACACCCACTACCCTTCCCAGCCTCTGGTAACCATGCTTTTACTCTCTATGTCCATGAGTTCAATTGTTTTTGATTTTTGGATCCCACAAATAAATATGTTTTTCTTTATGTGCCTGGCTTATTTCCCTAACATAATGATCTTCAGTTTCATGCATGTTGTTGAAAATGACTGGATCTCCTTCCTTTTTATGGTTGAACAGTACTCCATTGTGTTTATGTACCATGTTTTCTTTATCCATTCATCTTTTTATGGACACTTAGGTTGCTTCCAAATCTTAGCTATTGTAAACAGTGCTGAAAAAAAAAGAATATGTGAGTGCAGATATCCCTTCAAGATACTGATTTCCTTTCTTGTGGGTATATATCCAGTAGTAGGCTTGCTGGATCATATGATAGCTCAATTTTTACTTTTTTGAGAAATCTCCAAACTGTTTTCCAAGGTGACTGCACTAATTTACATTTCTATCAACAGTATATGAGGCTTCCCTTTTCTCCATATTCTTCCCAGCATTTGTTATTGCCTGTCTTTTGGATATAAACTAATTTAACTCGGGTGAGATGATATTTCATTGTCGTTTTGATTTGCATTTCTCTGATTATCAATGGTATTGAATCCCTTTTCATATGCCTGTCTGCCATTTTTATGACTTATTTTGAGAAATGTCTATTCAAATCTTTTGCTCATTTTTTGATAGGATTATTAGATTTTTTTTCCTAGAGAGTTGTTTGAGCTCCTTATATATTCTGGTTATTAATCCCTTGTCAAGTGGGTAGCTTGCAAATATTTTCTTCCACCCTTTGTGGTATAGAAGCTTTTAAAATTTAGGTGATCCCATTGGTCCATTTTTCCTTTGCTTGCCTGTGCTTGCGGGGTATTGCTCAGGAAATATTTGCCCAGATCAATGTCCTGAAGATTTCCCCCAAGGTTATCTTGTAGTAGTTTCATAGTTTGTGGTCTTAGATTTAGGACTTTTAGGTCTTTTATTCATTTTGGTTTGATTTTTGTATACGATGAAAGACAAGGGTCTAGTTTCATTCTTTTGCACATGGATATCCAGTTTTCCAGCATAATTTATTGAAGATTCTGCCTTCTCCCTAGTGTATGTTCTTGGAAACTTTGTCAAAACTCAGCTCACTGGAGGTGTGTGGATTTGTTTCTGGGTTTTCTATTTTGTTCCATTGGTCAATGTGTCTGTTTTATGCCAGTACTATGCTGTTTTGGTTACTATTACTCTGTAGAATAATTTGAAGTCAGGTAGTGTGATTCCTCCAGTTTTGTTGTTTTTGCTTAGGATAGCTTTGGCTATTCTTGTTCTTTTGTGATCCCATATACATTTTAGGATTTTTTTTTCTATTTCTGTGAAGAATGGCATTGGTATTTTGATAAAGATTACATTGACTCTGTAGATTACTTTGGGTAATATGAACATTTTAACAACAATGATTCTTCCAGTCCATGAACATGAAATATTTTTCCATTTTATGGTGCCCTCTTTAATTTCTTTAATCAATGCTTCTTAGTTTTTATTATAGAGATCTTTTACTTCTTTGGTTAATTCCTAGGTAGTTAATTTTATGTGTGGCTATTGTAAATGGGATTACATTTTTATTTATTTTTCAGATGATTTACTTTTGGCATAAGAAATGCTATTAAATTTTTTATGTTGATTTTGTATCCTGCAACTTTACTGAATTTGTTTATCAGCTCTAATAGTTTTTTGGTGGAGTCTTTAGAGTTTTCCAAATATAAGGTCATATCATCTGAAAACAAGGGTAATTTGACTTCTTGATTTTCAATTTGAATGCCATTTATATCAGTCTCTTGTCTGATTGCTTTAGTTAGGACTTCCAGTGCTAGGTTGAATAACAGTAGTGACAGTGGGCATCTTTGTCATGTTCCAGATCTTAAAGGAAAGGCTTCCAGTTTTTCCCCATTCTTTATTATTCTAGCTGTGGATCTGTCATATATGGCTTTTATTATGTTGAGGTATGCTCCTTCTGCCCCCAGTTTTCTTGAGAATTTTTATCATGAAGGATTGTTGAATTTTATCAAATACATTTTCAGTATCAGTTGAAATGATTATAAGGTTTTTATCTTTCATTCTCTTGATACCATGAATTACATTGATTGATTTACATATGTTGAACCATCCTTGCATCCTAGGGATAAATCCCACTGGTTATGATGAATGATCTTTCTTACCTATTGTTGAATTTGCTTTGCTAGTATTTTGCATCAATATTCATCAGAGATATTGGCCTGTGGTTTTTTTTTTTTTGATGTGTCTTTCTCTGGTTTAGGTATTAGGGTAATACTGGCCTCATAAAATGTTTGCAAGTATTCCTTCCTCCTCTATATTTTGGAAAAGTTTGAATAAAATTTGTATTAATTATTTTTTAAATGTTTGGTAGAATTCAGCAGTGAAGTAATCAGGCCCCAGGCATTTTTTTTTACTGGGAAAGTTTTTATTATGGCTTCAATCTCATTACTTGTCATTGGTCTGTTCCTGTTATGGATTTCTTCCTAGTTCAATCTTAGTAGGTGGCATGTACCTAGGAATTTGTCCATTTCTTCTAGATTTTCAAATCTATTGGCATATAGTTACTCATAGTAGCCACTAATGATTCTTTAAATTTCTGCTGTATTAAGTTATAATGTCTTCTTTTTCATTTCTGATATTTCTTATTTGGATCTTCTCTCTCACTTTCTAATTCTGACTAAAGATGTATCATTTTATTTAACTTTTACAAAAACCCAACATTTTGTTTCATTGATTTTTTTTTCCATTTCAGTTTCATTTATTGCTGCTCTGATTTGTGTAAATTACTTTTATTCTAAGTATAAAGACTGAACAATGAAGCAATCAAAAATAATAACTACAACAACTTTTCAAGACACTGTCAGTTCAATAAGATATAAATAGAAACAACAAAATTTAAAGTGGGAGGACAGAGTTAGGACATAGAGTTTTTATTCATTTTCTTTTTGCTTATTTGTTTACGCAAAAAGTGTTAAGTTGTTATCAGGTTAAAATAACGAGTTATAAGATAGTATTTGCAAGCTTCATGGTAATCCTCAAACTGAAAAAATAGAATAAAATACAATAAATATGCGTTTTTTTGCTAAGAAAACAATTTAAAGACGCCAGTCATATGCTTAATTATTAAACTACAAAGTTCAGAATTCTTATTCAAAGGCTAATTATGTGAGAGTAAGAATTATTTTAAGAATTTATTTTAACAATGTCTCTTCTTTTACATATTAAAGTACCTATTTTCCAATAAATAAATAAATAAGAGTTAGTCATATCTTTGTTTGAAAATGCCATCCTACAATTCTTGTCAAACCCAATAGGATAATGCTGATTGGAGTATAAAATGAAAATACATATGATTAGTTACTATATATACTGTATAAAAGATAATGGAATTTTCTTTGACTTCTGGGCTAGTATAATACTTCTAGCTTGTTGATAAATGTACTAGAAAATCTGTGTCATTATTTAAGACCTTTCATTACTTGTGTCTTTTATGTAGTCATTTTAGATACAATTCTTCACAAAAACTAGCTTTCATACAACAAAAATGAATGGCTATGTTTGGTTCCCTTCCAGTTTTCAACATCTCTTTGACTTGTAAATATTTAAGAAATAAAATTGTTATATAAGTTGTGGGTTCACAACTTTAAGTTAATGTACATACAAATTCTTGGAAAAAAATATATTAGGAACAGAATGTGCTTACTACAAGCAAACAAATCATGGCTCCCTCCTATTTGATTTTAACCCAAATATATTTAAAATATACACAAAGATGAACTACATGCAACCTATTTTGTGTAAATTTAACAAAGAAATATATATTTGTTAATACAAATGGCCATTCTTGCATTGCTATAAAGAAGTCCCTCAGACTAAGTAATTTATAAAGAAAAGTGGCTTACTTGGCTCATGGTTCTTCAGGTTGTACAAGAAGCACAGTGCAGACATCTGCTTCTGGGGAGACTTCGGGAAACTTACTCATGGTAGAAGACAAAGCAGAAACAAGCACATCACATAGCCAAGGGCAATGCAGGAGCAAGAGAGAGAGAGAGTGGCAGGCGAGGTGCCCATACTTTTTAATGATCAAATCTCATGTGAACTCAGAGTGAGAGTTCACTTATCACCAAAAGGATGGCCCAAGCCATCCCCAGAGCCCAAACACCTCCCAGGCGCCACTTCCAAACATTGGGGATTACAGTTCAACATGACACTTGACAGGGACATACATTCAAATTGTATTAACATTTAACTTTAAAGAGATCATAGAAATAAATATATAAATATTATTGGTGATTACCTTCTACTTTGCTGTTATGTGATATTTGCTTATTCAAGAACATGATAATATTTTATATCACCAGAATAGTAAATAAGACAATGATATACACCACAAAATGATTTTTGTGAATGAAACTAGATTTAAATTAAGGAGTAGAAGAAATATGATTCAACATGAAAGCAAAACCAGATAGGATTTATGACTAGCTTTTCTGTATATAAGAATAAATTGGTCTGTTCAAACTGAACAGAATATCTTACATATAAATGATATCAGTGTGAATAAGTAATGGTTTTGTAGATAACTTATGTTTTGTATTGCAAATAGCCTATATTTATAGTGATTATGTATCAAGAGAAATGAAACAGAACATGCACTGTTGGTAAATGTATGTAATTTATTAGTTTGGGCATGAATTCAATTTATTTGTCATATTGACTCACCAGAATATGCTTGGTTTATGCAAAGACTTTATTAGTCTGGAAGAGAAACAGAGTAGGTATGTTTGTCAGAATTTAAATTTAGAGTTAAAACTTTCTATTCTAATCATCTGTGGCCAACACTGAAATACACATTTTTTTCTTAAAACAAGTACTTCTCTCATCATAAAAAAAGAAATAAACTAATATAAAATAAATTAATCAGAATTTATTTTATGACACATGGTAGGAGACTGATTTGTATAACTTATAAAGACATGCTAATCAAGAAATAATTACTTTTAAAATATTGTGATTCTTTTCCTCTTTACTTCCTTGTAGTACATGTGGCTCTATTCACTCATATTTTTAAACAGTCATTTAAAAATGTAATTCCTTGTAAGAGGGGCCACATCAAGAGGTGTCACAAAAGAATTCAAATTCCATACCTATTAAAATAGAAGAATACTTTAAAGGATTTTAAATCTTTTTTATACTCAGTAGATTACAAATGAAGCAAATAATAAATCATTTAAATTATAATTATGAACATTATCTTTTAATTAGTATTCAAGAAATTAGTTTATAAAGAGTATTTTGTTTAAAAACAATCTTTTAAAGTCTATCAATAGAGTGTGGGAGGACCGGAATATGGGGAATAATATATTCAATATGATTAAAAATAAGCTTTTAATTCAATTATGGATATTAATTGTAGATAACAAACCTCCACCTGCATTTCACATATTATCTGAGAATTTTGCTTCAGATTTGGCTGAGTAGCTCCTATTAAAACAAACCTCCTAAAGATGACTGTAAATTAGAGGATAGGGGGCCTATTTGAAGACACTAGAGGGGGGTTTGGGGAGCACAGCCAGAAACTAGAAGGGAGTTAGCTCTTATTATAGAAAAAGAGAATGGCACTGGGTAAATGTAAATTTCTCATATTTTATTGTTTTTAGACTGAGGGTAGGCTCAAGTCTGCAACATTCAGGGCACTTAAAACTCTAATATATGCCACAAAACAGCTATGCTGGTTTGAAGAATCAGGGAATCGAGTGTAGAGCAACTACAGCTATAGAAAAGTAAAGGAGGAACTTCAAAAAGATGAAGTCCCAGAAATGGAAAAGCCAGATAGTGAAAGTACCAATTTCTGTGTCTAATCACTGCTCAGAAGTCTAGCACAGCCCTGGACCATACATGAATGGAGCTGACATCAAGCAGTTCAGATAAAAGAACTGAATTGAAATTTGAAATCCATCTTTCGTGGGGGAGACAAGTTTGTAGGTTGATTTCAGCCTGCTTAAAAATCAAGGGAGACTAGTCTTAGAAAAATGATAACAGAATCCAGATTTTCTACAACACAAAATTCACAGTGTGCGAGATACTGTACGAAGCTACTCAATATACAGGGGAAGAAAAAGAAAAAACCTATTTACAAGAGAAAACACACTCACCAGAGACCAACTTCCAGATAAACCAGATATTAGAGTAGGCTGACAAGGATTTTAAGGCAGCTACTATAACTATGTTCAATATCATAAGGTAAAATACGCTTGTGATAAATGACACTATAGAACATCTCAGCAAAAATTTAAAAATTGAAATTATAGGACTGAAAAATATATCTGAAATTTTAGCTAAATCATAAAACACATAAATCTTAGATCCATAAAAGTATTAAAAAATGCTGTTTCATCTCAGAACTCTAAAGGTAGTTTATATGATCCTAGGCAAAGTTTACTAACTTAATGACCCTATCTTAAAACTGCATTCTGGAAATAGTAATATAGATGGCATAAACAATAAAGCAAATATTTACCCAGTTCCCCTTTACCTTTAAAGACAATGAATGACAAACTTTCTGTTTCTGCTTATCAGTTTGAGTTAAGTTCATGTGACCAATTGCTCAGTTTATCAAATCACTTTTGCTGTAGTAAAATAATTAAAAAAAAAAAACCTCAGGAGATTTTTCCAACAAATTTTTAGTAACTGATTGTGTTACTGCTCCAGGTCATGGCTGTACTCCTCATGTCTTCTTATTATCTCCCAGCTGAGATTAAAGAATAAAATATTTTTAAAAAGTAAAATGAAAAGTGAGAATGCATGACTGAGGTAAGATGTAGCAGATATTTGCATGGAAGGAGAAGGAGAAGAACTAGGTAAAAACTAAGGATAATAATATAAAATGTTCACAGAGTAAACCCACAGGAAAGCATACCACCAAATATATATCACAATATCATGGTCTAAGTGTCAAATGAATAGCCATACATGTGGGTAAATAGGAAATTTTTCGGGAAAAAGCTGAGTGTTGGGAGGGAAACTGAGGCAGGGCTTGCATAATGTCCTCTGGAATGTGTCTAGACTTCCTGGCTCCTAGCTTCTAGCCTCCTAGGCTCCTATTCCCATTATCTCAGGTAGCAGAATATGTTCCATATAAATGTTAAACCATCACAGCTGTAAATCATGTGCTTAATGCAATGTGTCCTTTTGACCTCCACGTTCTCACCACCTGTTTCTTTGTTGGATTACCAATAAATACCATGAGCTCCCAGCGCATGGGGCCTTCGCAGCCTCCACTATGGCAATGGCCTCTGGTGTGCCACCTTTTTCTCTCTCACTGTCTTTTTCTCTAATCCTTTGACTCTGCTGGACTTTGTCACCCCCACGACCTGGTGTTGGGTCTGATCACTCTAACATTCCTGGCTGCCCAACGTGGGGCGACAAAGAACCCGGTGAAAGAACACCAGAGTGTGTGAAAGTGGGGGATGTATTGTCAAAGGACAGCCGAGGATGTCTAAAACAAAGCTCGATGGGAAAGCTGAGCACTGGGAGGAACCAGGGTAACAATGGGACAAAGTGAAAGCATTCTACTTATTTAAATTTCTCAAGGCATTTATTACGAAAAGGGGGGAGTTAAAGTTAGTACTCAATTTATCACTCACTCTTTAGTGCAGTAAAGTAGTTTTGCCCATGGTTCCCGGAGCAAGGGACTATGGAGTTGGATGAATGGGAGAAAAGTGGCAGAGATTTTAAAAAGCGTATAAAGATGGAACAAAATGTCCAGTCTTGGTTTGGTCAGTGTGGGTGCTAATAAAAGCAGCTCTTGAGCCATTTCAAACAGATGAGGCAGGTTCAAATGAGAAAGAGGAAGATGAGTGTAAAAAACTAACCTCAGATTCTAAATGTGAGGAACAGAAACCAGAGGAAATTAAAGACAAGGGAAACTGAAAAAAGCATGTTTTACTAGCCCGTTGGCTCCACCTGCTGAACTAAGTGAAAGGCCAACTCCTCTTTCGCCTCTTAGCGGGCAAGAAGATGAAATAGCTACAAAACATACTGCTCCCGGAGTTGCAACATTAAAACCTGGAGCAATTGGTGGTGCTATACAAAATTCTATTCCACAGGCTAGAGTCGAAGGAGACCTTCAAGCATGGCAATTTCCCGTAACTATAATCCAGCAGGGAGGACAGCAAGCGTCCTCCTGCTGTGTTTCCAAAATCCATCTACAAAGGAGAAAGATATACAAGTAGTTTTTTTGTTTTTTTTTTAAGTGTACCCTGTTCCTTTTAAAAGCCAGGGTAATTTTAAAACCTATAATTGATGATTGAAGGTCTTCTCCGTGACCCTATAACATTCCAATACTACCTTGTTAGTGTAAACAAGGGCGTAGCCTGAAAGCACTGAGACCACTGACAACCAGTAGCCTTCGTATCAAAAATCCTTACCCAGTAACCCGTGGATGGCTCAAATGCATTCCATCAGTAGCGGCAACTTCTTTGCTAGCAGAAGAAAGTAGAAAAACAACTTTTAGAGGAAACCTCGTTGTGAGCACACCTCGCCAGTTCAGAACTATCCTAAATTAAAAGCAAAAAGGCAGCTTACTAATTCAAAGTATGGGGCTATTCTTTAGAAAAAGGTGATTTAATGTGCAGGTTTGTGCACATGTACCCTAGAACTTAAAGTATAATAAAAAAAAAATGGAAAAAAAGGGAGAAAAAGTGACAACATTAACCACTTAAAATTCCCTTAACCCAGGAGGTTTCCTAATGAGGGATTTAAATCTTAATTACCATACAAAGGTCCGACCAGACCTAGGAGGAACCCCCTTCAGGACAGGATGATAGATGGTTCCTCCCAGGTGATTGAGGGGGAAAAAACACAATGGGTATTCAGTAATTGATAGGGACACTCTTGTAGAAGCAGAGTAAGAAGAATTGCCTAATGCTTGGTCTGCTCAAACAAACATGTGAGCTGTTAACACTCAGCCAAGCCTTAGAGTTTTTTGATTCTGTAAATACTTTATCTCAATTCTGACTCAAAAGGTTACCTACACTCTCTCTGAAACAAATTTGTGTAAGAACTGTTCATGGGAATGCGTCTTGATGGGGCAGCTGGGTTATGAAATAGGAACCCAGCTCAGATCTATAATTCACCTCTGAGCGCAAAGGCAATGCTGGGCACGCTGGTAAAGGACCACTAGAATCTAGCAGCCCAGACCTCTTTCTCTGTGGTCAAGAAAGGCGGGAAAGCAGATGCAGGACTGCTACATTGGTAAGCATAACCAATCCGATAAGCAGAGGTCCAAGGGTGGTGACGCACCCTGGAAAGGAATAAGCATTAGGACCGTAGAGGACGTTCTAGGACTAATGCTCATCAGAAAATGACTAGAGGTGCTGGCATCCCTATGTTCTTGTTTCAGATGGGAAACGGTCCCCCCAAGGCAAAAACCCCCCTAAGATGTATTCTGGAGAATTCGGCCCAGAGTGCATGTACATTTTACCCTCTCAGACTTGAAGCAAATTAAAATAGACCTAGGTAAATTCAGATAACTCTGATGGCTATATTGATGTTTTACCAGGGTTAGGACAATCCTTTGATCTGACATGGAGAGATACAATGTTACTGCTAGATCGGACATTAACCCCAAATGAGAGAAGTGCCGCCATAACTGCAGCCCCAGAGTTTGGTGATCTCTGGTATCTCAGGTCAATGATAGGATGACAACAGAGGAAAGAGAACAATTCCCCACAGGCCAGCAGGCAGTTCCCAGTGTAGACCCTCATTGGGACACAGAATCAGAACATGGAGATTGATGCCACAGACATTTGCTAACTTGCATGCTAGAAGGACTAAGGAACACTAGGAAAAAGCCTATAAATTAATGTCCACTATAACACAGGGAAAGGAAGAAATTCCTACTGCCTTTCTGGAGAGACAAAGGGAGGCATCGAAGAAGCATACCTCTCTGTCACCTGACTATCAAAGGCCAACTAATCTTGAAATTTATCACTCAGTCAGCTGCAGACATTAGAAGAAACTTCAAAAGTCCACCTTAGGCCTGGAGCAAAACTTAGAAACCCTATTGAACTTGGCAACCTGTGTGGTTTGTTTTGTTTTGTTTTGTTTTTGAGATCAGAGGAGCAGGCAGAACTGGATAAATGAGATTAAATAAAAAGCCATCACTTTAGTCATGACCCTCAGGCAAGTGGACTTTGGAGGCTCTGGATAAAGGGAAAGACTGGGCAAATCGAGTGCCTAATAGGGCTTGCTTCCAGTGCTGTCCACAAGGACACTTTAGAAAAGACTGTCTGAATAGAAATAAGCCTCCCCCTCGTCCATGCCCCTTATGTCAAGGGAATCACTGGAAGGCCCACTGCCTCAGGGGACAAAGGTCCTTTGAGTCAGAAGCTACTAACCAGATGATCCAGCAGGACTGAGGGTGTCCAGGGCAAACTCCAGCCCATGCCATCGCCCTCACAGAGCCCTAGGTATGCTTGACCATTGAGGGCCAGGAGGTTAACTATCCCCTAGACACTGGTGCGGCCTTCTCAGTCTTACTCTCCTGTCCCAGACAACTGTCCTCTAGATTTGTCACTATCTGAGGGGTCCTAGGACAGGCAGTCACTAGATACTTCTCCCAGCCACTAAGTTGTGACTGGGGAACTTGACTCTTTTCACATGCGTTTCTAATTATGCCTGAAAGCCCCACTCCTTTGTTAGGGAGAGACATCCTAGCAAAAGCAGGGTCCATTATACATTTGAATTAGAAGGAAAAAGGGTAAATATATAAACAGCTCTAAGTATGCTTCCCTAGTCCTCCATGCCCACATAGCAATATGGAGAGAAAGGGAATTCCTAACTTCCGAGGGAACACCTATCAAACACCAGGAAGCCATTAGGCCCCCAAATTCTCCTTACCTCTGAGTCTACTTCCTCTGATCCCTGCCTAAGACAATTTTAATGGGAAAGAGGATTTGCTTGTGTCTCTCCAGGTGACAATCAGGTGCCTATGTGGGTGCCCACCAAACATCTTGAAGATCTATCCATGAGCCACAGCATTTAGTGGAACCACCTGTATAGTGCGAATTGAAGGTTTGAAAAGCCTCAGCTTGCTTTCTCTATGCCTTCTGTTAATCAGAAAAGACCTGTTTCTCATTATCGATGGACTCCTGGCTACAGCCACAAAAGTTTTTGCTTCTGTTTTGGTAGATCTACTAACGTGGGCATGAGGGTATGCTTGTGTTTTTGCTGGAGATGAACGAACCATGTGGATGCCCTCAAGATGTGTACGACCATGGAACAGGAGACTGGAGGGATCCATGGATCCCAACCATGGACCAGGTTCCCCCAGTATGAGCCATGAGTCAGTTGAATCTGAATGCGAAGATGGAACGAGGACCAACCAGAGTCAACAATGCTTAATGGACCAATGCTTTCTAACTCAGCTCCTCTCTACCCTGAATACAAGAGACCCTAATAGGCAGGAGTATCATCGCCCCTATTCAGCATGAAGTTACAGAAGACGGGCCTTCATCTTTCTGCAACCCCTAGGATTAAGGGTCCTCTTGTAAAAGGGAAAGGGGAAATATGGGAAGCATTCAAACCAGAGTGACTCCAGTTCTGAATAAGCAAGCACTAAGAAAAATGAAGCTGGATCACCAACCAGCAATTAAGGGCTGCACAGCCTGCAATTGCCTTGCTCAATTAAAAGAGGCCACCTCTTATGCTAGTAATAATGATAGCAATAATACCTTCTCTTTTACTAAAAAGAAGGGGGGCATGTTGGGGAAAAAGCTGAATGTTGGGAGGGAAACTGAGGCAGGGCTTGGATAATGTCCTCTGGAATGTGTCTAGACTTGCTGGTTCCTTGCTTCTAGCCCTCCTAGACTCCTATTCCCATTATCTCAAGTAGCAGAACATGTTCCTTAGAAATGCTAAACTCACAGCTGTAAATCATGTGCTTAATGCAACATGTCCTTTTGTCTGCCACATTCTCACCACCTGTTTGTTGGATTGCCAATAAATACCATGGGCTCCCAGAGCTTGTGGCCTTCGCAGCCTCTGTACAATAGTGATGGCCCCCTGGTGTGCCACCTTTTTTCTCTCACTGTCTTTTTCTCCATCCTTTGACTCTGCCAGACTTTGTCACCCCCAAGACCTGGTGTTGGGTCTCATCACCCCAACAAATTTATAGTTATTCTCTAACTCTCAATATTATGTAATAATTGATAGCACATTTAAATGATTTGCTGATTGTCACACTTGCTTATTATAAACCTTAGGTTATTACAATGATATTGACATTGGAAACCAAAGGAATTGCAATACTGTGTTTATTCTTTGTGCTGCGTTTCAAGAAAACTTGTGTCACAAGGCATATGGAACATTCTAAAATTCAGCTGGGCAAATGGACCTTTGCCTTCACTATATCTCCAATGACCACCAAGCACTATATAGGGTTGTGATGGATAATGCATTACTTGCCTCTCAGATAAGAAGCACGTAAACCTTGACTTTCTCATAGAGATTATTTTAAAAGCTGTTTTGGGTCACAAGCTGATGAGGGACTCTCAACATAAAAGTAAAGAAACATGTTCCATGCAGTTTTTGGGAAATTTTCTTCACACTTACAGCATCTAACATTAGGAATTTAAATAACCTATTACATTTTTTACCAAAAGGACTTTTTCTCTACACTGATCGACTACAGAAATGATTGCCTGTCATTTGCTTTACGTATCTTTGAATTTTTACATTTTCTTCCACAAAACTAAGATATAAGCTACTCAGGAGAAAAAATGTTTTTTGTTATAACCCTATCAGCTCTTAAACAATAGTATTCTCTTCAAAGCTGGTTAAGGTGTATTTATTTTGAGTGACTGTTTCATATATACTTGCTCTTTAATGCCTACATAATGTGGACCTGCTTCAGGATGAATCTAGTTGTCTACTCACATTTACAGAACGTACCAAGAGCCAATAGTGTATATTAAGTATAAATTTACATAAAAGTCTTAAAAATAACAAGCCCAAATCTGTTTGCATGAATCAAGCCATAACTTTTATAAAGGTTATAACATTTATGTTTCTACTGAAACATGTGCCAAGTTACAGCTTAGATATTTTTACTATACATTTAAAAAATAAGCTTTCCCCAATCCATTAGCAGACTTGAACAATAAAAAGTGGAGATCATATGAAACTCTGTTGATATGGCCTTTCATCCCTTTTGGCAAAGAACAATTAATCAAAAAGTGAGGTCTATACTCATCCTTGACAATGATTGGGCTTGTGAGAACTTTGAATAAAGGAATGAAGTTGAGTTACATTTTTGATATCAAAGGTCATGCAGCTTTAGCCTGCTTCTCTTGAGATTCTTGCCCTGGATGACTACAGCTGCTATGCAAGAAGTTTGATTGCTTTGAGACAACTGGTAAAAACGCCTTGTACTGGTCCTCTTATCAGCATTACCCAGTGAATGCCTAAGCAACAGCCAGCCTTAGCTGTGAGCTATGTGAGGGAATTATCTTGAGCATTCCATCCAGACAAGCCTTCAGATGACTGCAGTCCTACCCAACATCTGAACACAACTACGGAAAAGATACCAAGTAACCTGCAACCCTCCTGGAGTCCTGACCCATGAAATTACGTCCCTAATGTTATTTTATGCCTCTACATTTTGGGATATTGCTTTATGCTGCAATATATAATCTCCAGAATTTTCCACCATGCTTGGATATAACCTTTGCTTTCACTTTGATTATGTACCAGCTGTACTCTCCAATTTACATATGAGGAAGTTGAGAAACAAAGAGGTAAATTTACTTCCCCAAAGTCTCACAGCTATGATAGTAAAAGGAACCAATGGGTAAGTCACATAAAATTCTCAGCACAATGCTTGACACATCAGTTACATGGTACATTTTAAGCCATTATTATGACTATCATTTAAACTGGAAGCTTGAAGTGGTAGTTGTACATCAGGCTGCAATTTAGAGAGTGCTTTGTGGGGGAGAAAAAGTGGACAACCATGTACCTCCCTTGAATTATTAAAATAACTAGAGGATGTTCCCCTGCTATTTGCAGTACTTTGAAGAAAAATTTGGAAATGTCTTGCCTCTTGCCTCTTCCTTGAAGTGATGAAATAACGAGATGAGAGTGATTCAGGTCACATGCTCTTGTCTGGGCTTTGTCATTTACTTAGGAAAGTCCCGGGACTTCTCTGCTTCTCAGCTTTTTCATCTATAAAATGAGACAACTAGGTTCCTAGACAATCTAATATCCTTTTTATTTAACATTTTCCAAGATTCTTTTATTTAATAGATACAAATATTCCTTGAATGGAAAACATAGTGATCCACCTCTTGTCCATCACTGGTGAGATCTCAGAAAATACAAGAGCATTGGACACCTCGAGAATAAACATAGATGATGGGAAAGGAGTAAAGTGGTGGAGAAACCAATCGATCAAAACACTTTAGCTTCAGCTACTTCTCAATGTTCTCATACCTCTTGGAGCCCAGGTGCAAAACCAAAATCGCGTCAGACTGTGAAGCAATGTTAGTGAATTCTATAGGTGAGAGTTTTAATGAAACTGAGACTGCACAGATCACATATACAGGAAATCAGGCCTGCGTTAAGAGGGAAAAATAGTATGCTATCCAAACCTCTCACTTTACAAGTGAGAGACATGAGCTCCAAAGAGAATGGGTTTACTAATGATTACCTTGGTAGCAAGGCTGGCAGGAAGACCTAGAATCCAGAAATATGTGGCATTTTGTAACCTCAATTTATGTAATTTTGAGGCAGTTCATCAAGTGGTGGCTTGGGGAAAAAGCCATGATAACTGTGAAACTCCTTCTAAAACTTCCCAAATAAAGATGGGATCTGGGGTTAAGGGGGGGAGCAGAGTGTTTGCTCTGCAACATATATTCTTAACAAATGCCCTACTCTCATCTGCAGATGGATTTGCACCTCTGTGGCATATTTATATTGAAGGGCTGTCAGCATTTTTTTTTCTCTAGGGGTCCAGATAGTAAATATTTGTGTCTTTGCCGGCCACATGGTCTCAGTCACCACTACTCAATTCTGCTGTTGTAGCATGAAAGCAGCAATGAACAATTTGTGAGTGAATGGTCATAGCCACATTCCAATGAAACTTTATTTACCAAAACAAACAACAGCAGAGTTAACCCACAGGCAATAGTTAGCCTATGTGGAATTTCTTTGTGTATTTCTTATATAGCATATAAATATTCTTGGGCTACGTGTTTGTTAGACACCCATAGTTTGTATTGGGTAAGTTACTGGAAAATAGAGCATATATTTTCTGAATCACTTTTGTAAAACCCCAATATGTTTTGAAAAGACACACATTTTAATTGATTTTCTAAAAGTTAAATAAGTACCTGATATAACTTATAATCATCTTGTAGAGGTATCACCCAATTAGTGGATTTTATTGTTCATTCATTTACACATACACACAATTTATTCAGCTCCCATGTAATATGAAATAAAATGACAAATCCATTTCTCAATATACTTATGATCTAATGCATTTTTCTTCACATAGAAGAAATAGGGAAATAATACAACTCATTGTGTCCTGATGGAAGAAAGTGTCTACCTGACTTCAAGTGACAGAAGGAATAAGGCTTAGTAAAGGAGCTGGCACTTGAGCTACAGTTTGACGATTGAATAGGAGTTTATCAAATGACTAAGGAGGAAAGCATTTTTTCAGGCATAGCCATCATCCTATATAAATGTACAATGAAGGAAACTTTGATATTATAAATCATGTAATTCTCAAGACTGATTTGCTCAGACTGTGACATTTTCCTTGCACCTACTGCTTCAATATCATTTTTCTTGTCACGTCATGCCATCTTAGTTTCATAGTCTCATCTTAGTTTCATATACAATTCACCTACTCACCAATTTTGGAATTAATTGGAAACTAGCCTGTCAAATCCCCTTCTAATACTAATTTAATTCCAGAAATAATCTTGGCTTAAGTTTTTTTACGGGATAACAATCATTATATTGATGTCAAGATTGGTAAATTATTTTCTGCATCGACTTTATCTGATCAGAAAACACATACACACAGCACTGAGTAGTTGAAAGTGTTCTTTCCTCCATATCCTGATAATCTTTGTAATACTGTATTTTGTCTTATTTCTTAACTCATGTTTTATGTCGTGTTGTCTTTTTGTTCTTATTTTTTCCTTTGTCTATTTGTGGTCTCTGCTACTGTGTTATAATTTACATAAAATAAATAGTATCCATTTCAAGTCTATAATTTCATGAGTCAACATGAAATTACTTCTACAATCAGGACACCAAACATTTCTATCATGCCAAAAGTTTCCTCCTGCCCCTTTGTAGTTCATTACTCCTTTCAACCATGCTGGTCCAAGGCAATCAATAATCTATATTGTGTCCCTTTCACTCAAGATGCTTTCAAGAATTTTATAAACATGGAATTGCACAGTATGTATGCATTTGCATCTAAATTATTCCACCTAGGATAATGATTGAGATTCATTTGTATCATTGAGTATATCAGTACTTTTCTCATTTGTATTGATAAATGGTATTCTATTGTATCAGAGGTTTTCGTTAGATGAGGAATGGGAACTAAGTTTCATAGCATATCTTATAGCTGATTGCTAGCAGCCATGTGGTTTATTGCCTTGAAAAGTTCTGGACTACCTCTAGGCCCAGAGAAAGAGTTCTGTTGTTGATTAGCAATTTCCATGATAGATAATAAAGTAGGAAGTGGTCGCAAATGTGTTACATATTTGCAAGCTATGGCTTAGGTGCTACTGATTCCACATGGACTTTCCCTATTGTGTATTTCATATTTTCACCCTTTCTTTGATATCAAGCAATCCACGATTGTTCAGTTTCCATGTTTTCATGTGGTTACATATTTTATGTGCTAAAGACAAGAAAACGTTAATTGCTAATACTACCACCTGGTTCTACAAATTCTGCCTCTCCCTCCTCTCCCCCCACCCACTCCACGCCTCTCCCCCCACCCGCTCCACGCCTCTCCCCACTTCCCCTTCTCCCTTTCTTTTGTCTCACTCTGTCACCAGGCTGGAGTGTGGTGGTGTGATCTTGGCTCACTGCAACTTCTGTCTCCAGGGTTCAAGCGATTCTCCTGCCTCGGCCTCCCGAGTAGCTGGGACTACAGGCGTGTACCACCATGGCGGACTAATTTTTGTGTATTTAGTAGAGATGGGGTTTCAACATGTTGGCCAGAATGGTCTTGATCTCTTGACCTTGTGATCCGCCCACCTCCGCCTCCCAAAGTGCTGATATTACAGGTGTAAACCACTGTACCTGGCCTTTCTCTGTTTTATTGGACCTTTGAATCTCCCTGGTAATTAATTTTGAATTTATCTGACAGCACTAAGAGTTACAATACAGAATGAAGCAAAGTCAATGAATTCATCTGAGTAAATCATGCTCAATCTTATTTCAGCTGCTGTAAAAGTAAAATGAGGACCTATGAGGACTTATTGCACAGTCTTAGATCATTCAACTAAGAAGGTTGCAGCTTTCAGTAAAGAGCTCATTTTAACTGTAAGCATTCAAAAACTGTCTTACAGATAAAAAGATATAGAGTAAGAAACTATGAAATAAACTGGAGAAATTTTTGAAGTTTTACCACTATATCAAAGTAGATGGACAGTGAGAATGAGTTCTTATAAATCTTCATTACACTAACAAATACACTCTATGGTATTAGAGATATTTCACTTATACATCAAATGTCATAGAATCAGTTTAAAAAGGTAATTTTCCAGGAAGTTTAATTATGTATTTCAACAGATTACATGTTATGCATATCATTTTGATTTCCATCTCATATCTTATTAATATTATTGCCTAAGATTTCCTTTTGTAAAAACACCTATTTTCCTAAGTGAACTAAACTTGAGCAGATCTATTAGATATATTTTCAGTACTTTTTCTTTCTCACTGCTAGTTTTGCTGCTAAATTAGCCCACTCAATTGGTTGCACACATTTCATTCAGATTATTATTCATAGCTGTTTGAATTTATTCCTTGGCCTCTGCAGTTTTTGTTTCTTTCCTACAAATGTGTCTACTAGTCTATAATTGCATTAGAAACCTTGATACCAGAGTAATCATATTAACTGATAATAGTTTAGAAATTTCTCTGACTTTTAAAGTATTTTTTCCCTGTACATTGACTAGCACTCATATGTTAGAATTACTAAAATACTTATCTTCATTTTCCAAGAGTATGAGTAAAAATATAAATGTAACTGTGTGAATATTTGGACATTCTGACAGAATATTTGAGTACTAAATCATGATTTATATGACATTTATTTTAATGAAGTTAAAACATAGTATGAATTGGGCATGGTGACTCACATCTATAATCCCAGTTCTCTTGGATGCCAAGGCAAGAGGATCACTTGAGGCTAGGAGTTCAAGACCAGCCTAGGCAACCTCATCTCTACAGAATTTTTTTTTTTTTTTTTTTTTTTAGCTGGGCTTGCTGATGCATGCCTGTAGCCCTAGCTACTTGGAGGCTGATGTGGGAGGTTTGCTGGAGCCCAGGAGTTTGAGGTTACAGTGAGTTATTATAGTGCTACTGTACTACAGCCTGGGTGATAAAGTAAGACCCTGTCTCTAAATTAAGAACAAACAAAACACATTATGTAATCAGAATATATTTGAGTGAGTGACAACCATTGTAACATTGGAGAGAGAAAGTTGGATTGACTTCCTGGGTAGGGGGAATTTGCACTTATAACTTCTCTAGAGCTAGTGTGATTAGGAAAGAGGGAGTTAAAAGCAAGTATCTTATATACAGTGTTTGTTTTTCATCATAAATATCCACCTTTACCAGAGAATTTATCCATAATTGAGTAAAAAAGCATGAGTTTTAGAGTAAAGATGGCCTGGATTGAAAACTGGTTTCACTAGTGAGTGACCATGGGAACTTACTCCATTTTATGAGACTCGGTTTAATTCTGTATTAGACTGTATGAGAGGTGATGGATTTGTTGAATAGCCTGATTTAATCATTTCACAGTAAAAACAAATATTGAAACATATTGTACCCTATAAATACAATTATTATTTGTCAGTTAAAAAATTTTTGTTTCCTGAGTCACAAAATTGTTGCCAGGATTGAGAATGCCCCTGTAAATAGAGCGCAGTTTTTGACAGAGTGACTTTGGAGTGGATCTATAATACCATACACAGTTAAAATTGCATCAATTTTAAAATAAGAGTTTATGACCAATAAGTGATAATTTAAATACTTTCTCAGTATTGAGGAATCTTGAAAGTACTATTCCTTTTTTTCACTACCTCTTCTCTCTTCTTTTATCCCATTTCATGCCATTTTACTACCTATTTAGGGCAATTTATAAGCTATTTAAGACACCAAAGCCATTCACATTTTTATGTGATTCTGTTTAAAATTCTCCAAAAATAAAATGTAAATTGTTTCTTGATATTTCTATGCTTGTGTATAAAAATGTATGTGTAGAGGCTCTGAGAACACATAGAACATAAGAAAATGTCAGAAGTATCCTGACTGGTAAATTAAAATGAATCATCATTGGAAGATAGCTGCAAAGGAGCAAATAGATTCTCTTTTATTCTGCAATTAAACAGGTAGTTATCTAGAAGTGTATATGTGTAGTCAGCATGGTGATAACTTTTCTCTGTGGATTAATTTCATTCTGCTTATTGAAGTGTGGCTCTGGATATCACAGGTGGAGAAATACAAGGAGACTAAAATATGTTCAGAGGACAGTGAACAGTTTTAAAAGATCATGAAACCAGGTTAATATAAGAAATTTATCTTTTGGAGATATCAAACATTACTGATGAAATAAATCACGTCTGCAATTTACAAAAATCAAAGTTGTTTAGCGTTGGCGATGATTTTTAAATTTTTTCCATAAGTTATTGGGGTACGGGTGATGTTTGGTTACATGAGTAAGTTCTTTAGCGGGGATTTGTATGATTTTGGCGCACCCATCACCTGAATAGTATATACTACACCATATTTGTAGTCTTCTATCCCTAGCCCCTCTCCCACTTTCCCCACCAAGTCCTCAAAATCCATTATATCATTCTTATGCCTTTGCATCCTCATAGCTTAGCTCCCACATATCAGTGAGAATACACAATGTTGGGTTTTCCATTCCTGAGTTACTTCACTTAAAATAATAGTCAACAGTCTCATCTAGGTCACTGTGAATGTCGTTAATCCATTCCTTTTTATGGCTGAGTAATATTTAATTGTATAAATATACCACAGTTTCTTTATCCACTAATTGATTGGGCATTTAGGTTGGTTTCACGATTTCATAATTGTGAATTGTGCTGCTATAAACATGTGTGTGCAAGTATCTTTTTCGTGTAATGACTTATTTTCCTCTGGGTAGACACCTGGTAGTGGGACTGCTGGATCAAATGGCAGTTCCACTTTTAGTTCTTTAAGGAATGTCTGCACTGTTGTCCATAGTGGTTGTGCTAGTTTATATACCCACCAGCAGAGTAGAAGTGTTTCCTGTTCACTGCATCCATGCCAACATCTACTGTTTTTTGATTTTTTGATTATGGCCATTCTTGCAGGAGTTAGGGGGGTATTGCCCTGCGGTTTTGATTTTCATTTCCATGATCATTAGTGATGTTGAACATTTTTTCATATGTTGATTGGCCATTTGTATATCTTCTTTTGAGAATTGTCCACTTTTTGATAAGTTTTTTTTTCAATGATTTGTTTGAGTTTGTTGTAGATTCTGGATGTTGGTCCTTTGTCAGATGTACAGATTGTGAAGATTTTCTCCCACTCTGTGGGTTGTCTATTTACTCTGCTGACTGTTCCTTTTGCCCATGCAAAATGTCTTTAGTTTAATTAAGTCCCATGTATTTATCTTTGTTTTTATTGCATTTGCTTTTGGGTTCTTGGTCATGAAATCCTTGCCTAAGTCAATGTCTAGAAGGGTTTTTCCAATGTTATCTTCTAGAATTTTTATAGTTTCAGGTCTTAGGTTTAAGTCCTTAATCCATCTTGAGTTGATTTTTTGTATATAAGGTGAGAGATGAGAATTCAGTTTCATTCTCCTACATGTGGCTGGCCAATTATCCTAGCAGCATTTGTTGAAAAGGATGGCCTTTCCCCACTTTATTTTTGTGTTGTTTGTCAAAGATCAGTGGGCTGTAAGTATTGGGATTTATTTCTGAATTCTCTATTCTGTTCCATTGATCTATATGCCTATTATACCAGTACCATGCTGTTTTGGTGACCATGGCTTTATAGTATAGTTTGAAATTGGGTAGTGTGATACCTCAAGATTTGTTCTTTTAACTTAGTGTTGCTTTTGCTATGTGGGCTCTTTTTTGGTTCCATATAAATTTTAGAATTGTTTTTTATAATTCTGTGAAAAATGATGGTGGTATTTTGATGGAGATTGCATTGAATTTGTAGATTGCTTTTGGCAGTATGGTCATTTTTACAATATTGTTTCTACCCACCCAGGATTATGGGATGTGTTTCCATTTGTTTGTGTCATCTATGATTTCTTTCAGCAGTGTTTTGTAGTTTTCCTTGTATAGGTCTTCCACTTACTTGATTAGGTACATTCCTAAGTATTTTTCTTTTATTTTTTATTTTTTTGCAGCTATTGCAAAAGGGGTTGAATTCTTAATTTGATTCCCTGCTTGGTTGCTGTTGGTGTATAGAAGAGCTACTGATTTGTGTACATTAATCTTGTATCCAGAAACTTGCTGAATTGTTCTATCAGTTCCAGGAGCTTTCTGGAAGAGTCTTTAGGGTTTTCAAGATAAACAATCATATCGTCAGCAAACAATGAGGGTTTGACCTCCTCTTTACTGATTTGGATGCCTTTTATTTCTTTTTCTTGTCTGATTGCTTTGGCTAGGACTTCCAGTACTATGTTAAAGAGGAATGGTGAGAGTGGGCATCCCTGTCTTGTTCCAATTCTCAGAGGGAATGCTTTCAACGTTTCCCCATTCAGTATCATGTTGGGTGTGGGTTTTCAACAGATGGCTTTTATTACATTGAGGTATGTTCCTTGTATGCCAATTTTGCTGAGAGTTTTAATCATAAAGTGATGCTGGATTTTTTCCAATCCTTTTAATGCATCTATTGAGATGATAGTGTGATTTTGTTTCTAATTCTGTTTATGTGGTATATCACATTTATTGCCTTGTGTATGTTAAACCACCCCTGCATCCCTGATATGAAATCCACTTGATCATGGTGGATTATCATTTTGAAATGTTTTTGGATTCAGTTAGCTAGTTATTTTCTTAAGGATTTTAGCATCCATGCTCATCAAGGATATTTGTCTGTAGTTTTCTTTTTTGATTATGTCCATACCTGGTTTTGGTATTAAGGTGATGGTGGCTTTATAGAATGAATTAGGAAAAGTTCCTTTTTTCTCTATCTTGTGGAATAGTGTCAAAAGGATTGGTACCAATACTTATTTGAATGTCTGGTAGAATTCTGCTGTGAATTGGTCTGGTCTCGGCCTTTTTTTGTTGGTAATTTTTAAATTACCATTTCAATCTCACTGTTATCGGTCTGTTCAGGGTATCTAATTCTTCTTGATTTAGGGTAGGAGAATTATATTTTTCTAGAAATTTATCCCTCTCTTCTAAGTTTTCTAGTTTATGTACATAAACTAGGTCCCCAATCCTTTCTAGTTTGTAGGGTTTCTGCTGAGAAATCTGCTGTGAATCTGACAGGTTTTCCTTTATAGGTTATCTGGTTCTTCTGTCACACAGCTCTTAAGAATCTTTCCATCATCTTAACTCTGGATAACCTGATGACAATGTGTCTAGGTGATGATCTTTTTGCGATGAATTTCCCAGGTGTTCTTTGTGCTTTTTGTATTTGGATGTCTTGGTCTCTAGCAAGGCTGGGGAAGTTTTCCTTGATTATTCCCCCAAATATGTTTTTCAAACTTTTAGATTTCTCCTCTTCCTCAGGAGCACTGATTATTCTTAGGTTAGGTCATTTAACATAATCCCAGATTTCTTGGAGGCTTTGTTCATATTTTCTTATTGTTTTTTCTTTATCTTTGTTGGATGGGGTAATTGAAGACCTTGTCTTCGAGCTTTGAATTTATTTATTCAACTTGTTTAATTCTATTGCTGAGACTTTCCAGAGAATTTTGCATTTCTATAAGTTTGTCCAATATTTCCTGAATTTTGGATTTTTTTCCTTAAGTTATCTATTTCCTTGAATATTTCTCCCTTCACTTTCATTATCGTTTGTCGGATTTCCTTACGTTGGGCTTTCCCCTTCTCTGGTGCCTCCCTGATTAGCTTAATAACTAATCTCCTGAATTATTTTTCAGGTAAATCAGGCATTTATTCTTGGTTTAGATCCATTGCTGGTGAAGTAGTGTGAATTTTGGAGGGTATCGAAGAGCCTTTTTTTGTCATATCACCAGAGTTGGTTTTCTGTCTCCTTCTCATTTGGGTAGACTCTGTCAGAGAGAAAAGATCTGTGGCTAAAGGCTGTTGTTCAGATTCTTTTGTCCCATAGCATGTACCTTTGCTGTAGCACTCGCCCTCTTTTCCTATGGATGTGGCTTCCTCTGAGCTGAGCTGCAGTGATTGTTGTCTCTCTTCTGGGTCTATCCACCAAGTAAGTCTACCTGGCTCCAGGCTGGTGTACTGGGGGTTGTCTGCACAGAGTCCTATGATGTGAACTGTCTATCAGTCTCTCAGCCATGGATATCACCACCTGTTCTGGTGGAGGTGGCAGGGGGGTGAAATGAACTCTATGAGGGTTCTTAGCTTTGGTGGTTTAATGCTTTACTTTTGTGTTTGTTGGCCTCCTGCTGGGAGGTGGCTCCTTCCAGAGAGCATCAGCTTGGTAGTATGGAGAGGAAGTGACAGTGGACAGGGCCCTAGAACTCCCAAGATGATATGCCCTTTGTCTTCAGCTATCAGGGTAAGGTAGGGAAGGACCATCAGGTGGGGCAGTACCAGGTGTGTCTGATCTCAGAATCTCCTTTAGTGGGTCTTGCTGAAGCTGCTGTGGGGGATGGAGGTGGGATTCCCAGGTCAGTAGTGGTATGTACCTAGGAGGATTATGGCTGCCTCTGCTGAGCCATGCAGGTTGTCAAGGAAGTGGGGGAAAGCTGGCAGTCACATGCCTCACCCAGCTCCTATGCAAACTGAAGGGTCTGTCTTACTCCCACCATTTTCTCCCTAACAGTGCGGAGTCTGTTTTCAGGCAGTGGGCAAGCTGGACTTAAGAGCTTGCCCCAGGCTACCCATCTCCAGGCTGCAAAAGAAAAGGGCTTGGTTCTTCCCCAGCCTTGTGGAGTCTGCACAGTCGATTCATGCCCTCCCCCGAGTTCTAGCCAGGAGGCTTCTCACCCCTTTCAAACTGTTAGAGTTCAGCTGAAGATTTCCTTCTCGCTGTGGTGTTTTCCCCCACCCTCCTCTGGCCACCCTCCTGATGGATCCCTGTGGTGCCAGGCAAGAATGGCCTGCTTGGGGATCCAGTGAGCTCCCAGGGCCTTTCTGCTGCTTTTCGTACCCCTGCATTTTGCTCGGCTGTCTAAATTGGCTCAGCTCCTGGTAAGGTCGGAAACTTCTCCCACAAACAGGTCTTCAGTTTCTCCAGTGGGAGCATGTATTTGGAACAGGAGGATCTCCCTTTCCCGCTTCCGCAGTTAGTGGGCCACTTACAGTATTTGGGGTGTTTCCTGAGTCCTGCAGGAGCAGTCCACTTCCCTCAGACGGTCTGTGGGTCCTCTCAGGATTGCTGGTTTGTTATCGCAGTCAATCTGGTGTCAAAATTCACAACGCGAGCCTCCGCACACTGCTCTGTCCATCTGAGTCAGAGCTGCAATCTAGTCCTGCCTCCCATCTGCCATGATGATTCCCTCGCCGGTGGTGATATTTATGTTAGCAATATCATCCATGCTTTGTTAATTGTTGAAGCTAGCTTTTTGGGCCCAAGTATATTATTCTCTCTTCTTTTTCATGTGTTTTGATAGCTTTTAGTTAAAATAAAAATGTAAAAGATGTAATTCAAAAGGGAATTAATAATTAGAAAAGATCAGCATAGAGAAGAAATGATTCTCAGTGAAGTTTGAAAAACCTATGAAGGAATATATTCTGGAAATTATTGGAAAGTTGTCATGGACCAAACATCCTAAAAGATAATGTTAGAGTTTTAAGGTGCCAGAAAAATATCTGGGATAAAAGGAAAGAAACTGTAAGAAAGTATATTTCGGTTTAATATAATGTGTATTTATTTTTTAGTCACGTATTGAGCACCTCTTATGCACTGGGACATTTTACTCTGGGTAGAGCAATGTCAGGTGTGCTTATGAATCAGATAACAGAAAATGTATTCTTAAAGAAGTTAGAGCTTGACCAAATTCCTGAAAAATATATAGCTATTCATAATACTAATAAATGTGGGTCATATCTAATTAGCAATGATGATATTTAAAACATTTAAGCAAGAGAGGAAGGGATGGGATCAGATTCACATTTTAGTTATCTTTAGATATTGCAGAGAAAGTGTTTGGAGAGCTGTGGGACTATAAAACAACCAACATTTTAAAATACTATTTCAATTGCCAGTGTAAAATACAATGCATCCTTAAACTGCAGCAGGAGAAGATAGAATAAAGGGTACAAATACAAAACATGTTGAAGGGCAAGAATCAAAAGGACTGTTACTGAATGAATTAAAATGTAAAGTGATTTATGCTTTTGTTTTGGTTGATTGCATAGATGTTATCATTTACTAAGACAGTAACCAAAGAAGAAACAGATTTTTTAAAAGGAAAAATGGGTTAGGTTGGGATGTACTCCTTTTTGAGAAATCTCTGATAGTACCTGAGCAAAAAAAAAAATGAAACAAAACTTTGGAAGGAAATTTCCTATAGCCACAATTTATAGAACTTAGTGAGAGTGAGTCAACTTTCATTCCTGTTTGAGTGTTTGAGTACCGACATGGGCCCTAGATGCATTCCTATACAGGTTTCATTACTTAAACCGAGGAAGTACATTTGCCAGTCTTGGTCAGGAGAAGACTCCCAAAAGTTTGGCCTAGCTTTAGTCTGGAATTGTCCCCACATAAAATTTGCTTCTAGTGGTTAAGTTTAGCAAGCACAGTCACAAGAGGGACTGCTGTGACCCCTCTTTCACCTATCCTTTGAGGTTTTAAATATTTTAGTAAGGTTGAAGTCTTTTTTATTTTCTTAAATTGGAGCGAATGGTTACCTTGCATGAACATCTGCACCTGAGATGTGTGGTCTGGCCCCTGTCAATGTTGCATTTGTCCAAAGATCAAAGAAATGAGGTTGGGCCCTAAAGCTACAGGCAGAAGGATAGTGGCAGTGCTCTGATTACCTGTGACACTTGCAGGCTTGGACCACTACAGATCTTGATGTTAAAAATTCATGATTGCCACCCCCCCACCTAAGTAGTTATGAATTCAGAGACCTTATGGGAGAATAAAACAAAGTATTGCACTAGCTCTGAATGCTAAAAGAAAATACGACACTTTGTGTTTTCTTCAACTATTCCTCTGAAAGTGAATTTAATAATACATTTGGGGCACACAAATGTCTTCCCCCATTCAGGGGAATATTGAACACACGTTGAGAGTTTAATGCACCTGAAATCCACATGCAAGGTTGTCTACAAAAGATATATGTCAGAAAGGGCAAAGGGTTAGAAAGGAAGCACCTACATGAATCAAGAAACCATCCTAAACTACACAGATTTTTCTCAAATATGAAATATTTATTTTTTTCTCAAATTCACCCATGCTGCCAAAATTCTCTGAATTTCTATTAAGAATTTTGTATGTTCTAGTTATAAATTTCCAGTAGCTGTGAAATGGCAACGTATGTAATGCACGATAAATTGAAAAATATGTTTTAATAGTATTACTGAAAGAATATTACTATACTTTCAAGTCATAAAATGTATTATAAAATGTAAACTGCAGAGACTTATGCTCTAATTCAAAAAGTTGTATTACAAAGAGTTCTGCTAAAAAGTTAATATTTTATCTCCACAATACTATAGTTAATATCCTTTAAACTTGACGAGTTATTTCTAACACATATCTATCTACCCTCCTGAGTTATGGTAAAAATAGACAAGAAAAAAGAGGATAGTAGGAGAGTAGAGGGTGGAAAACAGGGGGTTTAATTCTGGGGTGTTTTTCTACCTTAAAGAATTGAGACCACAGGAAAATTGGACAGAATTCACTAAGTTATTTTTGCATTTGCTTAAAATTTTACTTAGTAGAGAATGGGGACATAAAATAGAAAAGTGTTCTCTTTCAATCAGACTTCAGCTTTGGAAGCAGAAACACAAGCAGAATTTTTTTTACTGTTACTGTTGTTGGGTGAAATATGTCAAAATTAAAACTTTGACAAAAGTTACATTAGTGAATGGGAAACCAAGTGGGCATTGCAATGCTTAAGCAGTGCCAAAATATTTTCTGAGATTTTAGATATTGCTTAGGCTTGCTTACAGGGTCACAATGCACTGAGCAGTAACCGAGAAAATGGTTTAGCAAGCTTGAGACAATTCCATTTTGTCAAAGGAGCATGTTTGAACTTCCATATCCATGAGTTTTGCATCTTTGGATTCAACCAGTTGCTGATCAAATTATTTGGGGAAAAAATTGCATCTGTCCTGAACATGAATAGATACTTTTTCCTTTTATTTTTTCATAAACAATACAAAATAGCACCCATTTACATAGCATTTACAAAATACAATGTATTACAAGCAATCTAGAGGTGATTTAAAGTAAAAGGGAGGATATGCAGAGTTTATATGCAAACACTATGCCATTTTATATCAGGAATCTAGGTCACCTGATCATTGATTTTGTTATCTATGGAGGGTCCTGAGACCAATCCCTTATGGGTAGAGTCATAGTGACAGATGAGAGTATTAACATAGTTTTAATTCAACAAACTATCAGATTATATAAAATAACTGTAATAATAACAGATGCCTCTTAATGCTGTTTATGGACAAGGTTATGCTGAATTTTTCAAATGTTTAAAGAAAATGAAGTTACAATCTCTCTTGGAATTAGTACCTGGTACTTAAACAAAATCAACCCAAACTCTCTGTTGAGAGGGCCATATATGTTGTTTTTCATGAGAGTAATAATTGATGCTGATGTTTTACTTAAGGATTAAGTTGGAAGACAGGGTGGTACACTTCAGTGGCTATAGAGCACATTTTTTTAAAAGCCTCTAACACAACTTTGTGTTTGTGTTTGTAAAGCAAAACCTGTGTGTTATCTACTAGCAGGTCCTACAAAAGGCCAAATAGTAACAAATATGTGAAAGCCATTGTTTCTGACTTGGTCAACAGATATAGCTCTAAGTCAAGTCCAGTTGTCTATCATTACTCAAAATATTGCTCAGTTAAATAAAAAATCTGTTTTTTCTAGGCTACCTTTCAGTCTCCTTCACAACTTTCCTCCACCAACTTCTTAATATTGCAGTTCCATGGGATCCTACTCTTTTCTTTCTTTTCTTATGTCATGTTCTTTCCCAGAGAGAAGTCTTTTGTGCTTGTCATTTTATTAGTCATGTAAGCCTAATTCTAAGAAATATATTTTTATTCAAAACTATTTTCGAAACTCATATTAAATGCCTACTGTAATCTTCACATGGATGTGTTTCTAACTCATATGTCAAGGAGAATGCAGCCATTTCCCTCCATTCCACATGAAATAGATTCTCCCAATCTTGAGTTAGAACTACTATCATCCACCCAGTTTATCCAAATTTGAAACCTGAGTGTCAGTCTAGATTTCACTTGTTCTGTCATACCTAAGAAATATCAGTCTCCCCAGCCATCTTATTTGGTACATCTTATTTACTCTACTATAAATAATTTAGCTGTTTATTTTGTAAAACCTATGTAATTTCCATTTGTTTGGTTTTAGGTTTGTTTGTGTCACTTGTTTTTTAACATCTATGAAGACTTCCTGACTCTGTTCAAATTATTTGATGTATTTTTCCTTGTTTTATTAACTTGGTGGGCATGCTTATATCAAAACTATTATGGCATTAATTATCATTTTAATTGGTTTACATTTCACTCTACTGTGTGAGTCTATGAGTTTCTTTAAGAAAACAACTAGATTGTAATCATCTTTGTAGTCTCAGAACTCAGCACAATTTCTTGACTATAACAGGGCATTCAGGCTGGGCATGGTGGCTCACACTTGTAATCTCAGTGACTTGGGAAGCTGAGACAGAAAAATGGCCTGAGGCCAGGAGTTTCAGACTAGCCTGGGCAACATAGAGAGACCCTGTCTCTAAAAGATTAAAAAAAAAAAAAATTTAGCTGCGCATGGTGGTTGCAAGCCTGTAGTCCTAACTACTGGAGAGGCTGAGGCTGGGGAGGATTGCTTGAGCCCAGAAATTTGAGGTTACAGTTAGCTATGATAATACCACTGCACTCTACCTTGGGTGACAAAGCAAGATCCTGTCTCAGGGGAAAAAAAAAAAGAAAAAGCAAGCAAGAAAGAAAGAAAGAAAAGAGAAAGGAAGGAAAGGAGAGGAGAGGAAGCCCTTCAAGACATACTTGGTAAATACAAATGAGTGAATTAATAGACCCTATTTGTTTATTCATTTACAGCCTTTTTAAAATCATATTTCAAAATATTTGACTTCAATGAATAAAGCGACACAAGGTCTTTGTTAGGGACTAATTGTTTATATCACCCTAAGTTTTTTATGGTTTTAAAATGCTTATAAAACCATAAATGCTAATGTGGCTCTATTTGGAGATGGGGCCTCTAAGGGAGTAATTAAAGTTAATCGAAACCCCAAGGAAGCAAAGCCCTGATCTTGAGAGGATTCAAATCCACATAAAAAAACACCAGAGAGCTCACTCTTCCCCATGCGCTCCCCCACCTGCCCCTTGCACCTTGAAAGTATAGCAAGAAGGCTACTATTTGTGAGCCAAGAAGAGAACTCTCACTAGAAGCCTCATCAGTAGAAACTTGATCTTGGACCTCTAGCTTCCAAAACTGTGACAAAATTTCATTTCGTTAAGACACTTTAGTCTGTCCTACTTGGTTGTGGCAGCCCAAGCTGCCTAATACAGTCTTCTATCAGAATTTTTTTCTATCAGGAAATGCCATACAAAATACATTTGTGGTAGTGCTGTGATTATCTACCGCACAGCCATTCCCAAATATTTTTTTTTCCATGTATGTCTCCCACGATACAGATTAAAAGTGTCAGCTTTTCCAATCTCTTTCTTAACTAAGAACATGGCCTAGATGTGGCCAGTGAACCACAAAGGAAATCTTCTGGAGCTGAAGGGCAAAGATCTTTACTTGCAGTTTCCAAGCCCATTTTTTTCCTGCTTTGTTACATTGCTCTGTGAACATGTGCTTAGAGAGACATTGCATAAAACAGAATAAGATTAAACAAAAGAATCAGAAAACATTGGGTCCCTGCTGGCATTCTCTAGTTACTGAACAAACCTTCGGATTACCTGCCTTCTAATGTCCTGAGTCATAATAATGCTTATGGTTTAATCAATTTTCAGTTGGGTTTTCTATTACTAGCCAAAAAAGCATCCCAAGTGACTCAAATGTTAGATGAATTACTAAAGGTAGCTACTTCTTTATATATCATCTGATTGTGTCTAGTCTTGTATTTGGTAGTTTCAAAACAAGTTGGAATTTAAGTTTAATCTTTTAAACTTGTTGGTGAATTAGAACCCATTTATCTTCAAATGCTGGACATTTTTTCATCTAATTTTTTTTTCAGGAGGATGGTCTTTGTGTGAGACTTTTTATGTTACTTTGTCTGAAAATTCAGCATGCCAGTGGAAACTAATCAACTCGTCACCGGGTACATGGAAAGATAAATAAAAAATCTGAATACCATGTCTGTATGTGTTTGGTCTCTATTGTGCTGATTTTTTTTATCTTTAACTTTTAAGTTCATGGGTACATGTGCAGGATGTGCAGATTTGCTACATAGGTAAACATAAGCCTTGGTGGTTTGCTACACAGATCACTCCATCACCTAGGTATTAAGCCCAGCATTCATTAGCTATTCTTCTTGATCTTCTCCATCCCCCCACTTCCCCAACTGCCCCCAGTGTGTGTTGTTCCCCCCATGTGCCCATGTGTTCTCATCATTCAACTCCCAAGTATAAGTGAGAACATGCAGTGTTTGGTTTTCTGTTCCTGCATTAGCTTGCTGAGGATAAGGGCTTCCAGCTCCACCCATGTCCCTGCAAAGGACATGATCTCATTCCTTTTTATGGCTGCATAGTATTCCATGGTGTTATATGTACCAAATTTTCTTTATCCAGTCTAACATTGATGGGCATTTAGGTTGATTCCATTTCTTTGCTATTGTGAATGGTGCTGCAATGAACATAAGCGTGCATGTATCTTTATAACAGTTATTTATATTCCTTTTGGTTATATACCCAGTAATGGAATTGCTAGGTCAAATGGTATTTCTGCCTCTAGATCTTTGAGGAATCGCCACACTGTCTTCTGTGATAGTTTATTTTCTCAATTCCTATTGGTCCTCCAGTTCTTTACCTGGGAGGGAAAAAAATAACAATTGTTTATCAGAATCACAAAAACTTCTGGAGGATAGAGGGTAAATTCTGCTTTTGCTTCACAGACCTGACTCAATACCAATGTATGCATCTGTTGACAGATTAATAAGAGAGAAACCACAAAAGAAGAAAGAAAAAAAGATTTATTTAAAAATTCCCAACACTGTTGAAAATTGCTGATCTGGTTCTTTCCATCTCTAGTTAATTGAGAAGTCACAGAAAAGCTAGGAAGACATTGAGATTTTTCTTTTATATTATTCAGTCCTCATGTAATTTTATTAATTATATTTAGACTAAAGAGTAACATGCATTAGAATGATGGTATAGAACACACATCTGGCTAGTTATATATCCAGCTAGCTACATATACACATGTAAACATAAATGAATAGATAGATCATCTGTATGTTTTGAGCATATTTAACATAATATCTATATTAAGTGCATCAGTTTATGTAACCCTCAAAATTGTTATATGCAGTATCGTAATTGCCACCTTACAAATTAAGAAACAGAAATTTGAATATGTATAGTCTCCTAAAATCATAAAGCCAGCAAACAATGGAGTCAGGGTTTGATCCCATTCAGCCTGACTTGGCCTACCCACTTAATCATTGCATTATACATACCAAATAATCGGAGAAAGTTTAGTTTCTGATATTACTCTCTAGCCCCTTCTCACTAAGGAGTTGTTATCAACCTTTAACCAGTGGATAGGAGATTAGTCTTGGTTTTGCCATATTTGAAAGTAATTATTTAATGTAAACTTAAAAATGAGTTTCAAAGATTTATACAAGTTTTGAGAAGTGAAGAAGCCAGATAGTACTTCTAATCTTTAGTTTCTAGATTATTTCTTCTTTTTTTTTAGTAATACATTGCTTTCATATTCATTTTAGATTTTAACTATCCAGAATGGAGGTTTTGTTCACTCTAATTTGGAACATGTAAATGAAATTATTCATTCTGCATGTACTACAATTAAATTATAAATAGATTCTCACATATATAAATAAATGTGATATTTATGTGATAGGATAAAAATTTAGATAAGGTATCTACCAGTTGTAGGCTATTTATTAGATGGCCTTCTGGGGAAGCTTTTAGCATTTTTTTTTATTGTTATACTTTAAGTTTTAGGGTACATGTGCACAATGTGCAGGTTTGTTACATATGTATCCATGTGCCATGTTGGTGTGCTGCACCCATTAACTCATCAGTCATTTAGCATTAGGTATATCTCCTAATGCTGTCCCTCCCCCCTCCCCCCACCCCACAACAGTCCCCAGTGTGTGATGTTCCCCTTCCTATGTCCATGTGTTCTCATTGTTCAATTCCCACCTGTGAGTGAGAACATGTGGTGTTTGGTTTTTTATCCTTGCGATAGTTTACGGAGAATGATGGTTTCCAGTTTCATCCATGTCCCTACAAAGGACATGAACTCATCATTTTTTATGGCTGCATAGTAGTCCATGGTGTATATGTGCCACATTTTCTTAATCCAGTCTATCATTGTTGGACATTTGGGTTGGTTCCAAGTCTTTGCTATTGTGAATAGTGCAGCAATAAACATACGTGTGCATGTGTCTTTATAGCAGCATGATTTATAGTCCTTTGGGTATATAGCCAGTAATGGGATGGCTGGGTCAAATGGTATTTCTAGTTCTAGATCCCTGAGGAATCTCCACACTGACTTCCACAATGGTTGAACTAGTTTACAGTCCCACCAACAGTGTAAAAGTGTTCCTATTTCTCCACATCCTCTCCAGCACCTGTTGTTTCCTGACTTTTATTGATGGCCATTCTAACTGGTGTGAGTTGCTATCTCATTGTGGTTTTGATTAGCATTTATATGTCTGTGTAGGAGCTAATATCAATAGAAGAAATAATGATGATTCTCCCATTATTTAAATGGAGTTTATATCTAAGAGCTATTTTAAGCTGTATTTAAAATTTCAAAAATTAGCTCACATATGCAAAACTTCATTGAATATTTATTGATTTTTGCCTGATCAGCATCTGTTTCTTTCTATTCACTCTTCATAGCACACTGCTTTCCCCTACACATGTTCTTGCTGGTATTATAAATCAAGATGTCAACCCCCACCATCAACACCTAGTCACGGTGGCAAGCAATGACACAAACTAGACAAAGCACATTGAGATATTTGAATTTTAAGGAAAGCTACCCAATAATAAAAAACTTGGAATTATATCATCTTAATGTCTATAAAGCAAAGAGACTGCCAGTTAGTACCCTCTAAATAAATCATATGAGCTTTCCTGGTATGTATCTTTCTTAAATGTATTTCTTTAATTTTATCTTTGATTATGAAAGTTTAAGTTACCCATAGTAAATTTACCTAGAGGAAGTATTCAAAATTACTGATATGAAAACTCAGAATGAAATTCAAACAACAGATCCTCAGTGAAATTTGGGGTATTTATAATGGTTTATGGCATTGAAATGCAAGAAATGACTTTTGAGATTCCCATTAGCATTCCAGAACTGAAAATTAACTGCCCCAAGGTAATCAGCAGTGAAATAACTAATTAAGTATTTCCCTGTGGTCACCTGGAACCATGCGTCCAACAAAAGCACAGCGTTGGGTTACTAACTGCTGTCAGAAAAACTTAGAGAGGTTGAATAATTCTGAAAGCATGGGTAAGGAGATTTTTTTCTGAAGGTATTAGATATTTTAAAAGCAAAGCAAACGAATGACAAGCTCGAATCTTAAAATTCTTGCCTCAAGGCATGGACTGAAACTCAGGGTCTTTCTGTGACTGTGTTGAAAGAACCTCTTCTGTCTTATAGCTTTAGGGCTAAGATCACTGAAAAAAACAACTTCAGAGATTAATTCTGTACTTTGCTGAATTAAAAGTCAGTCAAATTTACAACCTTTTCAGTTCTTTTATGTAAAGTTCAGGCACAACTCTAGAACTAATATAGCCCCAACAATTGGAACCATTAGAGTGCAATATATGGGAAAATAAGATCAGCTGGAGAACTCTGATCCCTCAAATCCTTGTGATATATCCCCTTATGGAAAGAATCCATCTTCTCTTGCAAGATAAATCAAATAATCTTCGTATGGAGAATCTTGTAGCCAAAATCATGAATATATACAGATATTGAAATACAGAATTCAAATAGTGAAGCTAATAGTTAGTCCTGGAAGGGTTTATGGGAATTTGTTAATTTGTATACTTAAAGCCCCGAAATTATTTGTAAGATTGGATTTTGAGAATGCTTAGTCAAAGAGGAGGCTGGGGATTATGATTTTGGATCAGACTGGATTTATCCAAGTAGTTACCCTCAGAAGAGTTCTTGCATTCAGTGAGCTAGTTCAAGAAGCCAGCTGCTGTTCTGGTTTAGATAAAGCAAATCTGGATCCAATTTGCTAACTGACATTGGAAGACCAAAAATCTCTCTTCATGTTTAGAGGAGGTACTGTCACAAACTTCGAGATGCTGGAAGACTGGATGGAATCTTTTATGTGCATCCATTTACTCACTGTGGTTTTCATTTTCAACACAATAGATTGAAAGATAACCAGATCACATGGAAGGTTAAGATCTGCATACGTTGTGACAATGAGCCAGTAGGCTACTAGAAATAAAATATAATTATTGGGGTCTCTTGAAGAAAAAGAAAACTATACATACTTTACATCCAGAAATATATACTTTGAATCTTTTGTTAGCCCTCTGCAAAGAAACCTGTATCAATATCCATAACGACCTTATACTGGATAATGAGAAATACCTGAAACTTTCAGAGAACATTGGGTACATAAAGGTACAGAATACCACTGTGGCCTGCAGGTAAAAGTGGTACTGCCTAATGGGGTTCAGCAGATAGAGAATGCCTGGTTCTGAACCCAACTGATCTGTGTTTCATCTTGTTCTGTTTTTCTCATTTTCCTGCGAGCAATAATCTGAATACAAATTATCAGGAAATGGCAGAATCCTCCATTGACAATATAGTAAGAATTATTGTTGAAGGAATGGTCAGGAGGAAGTCACTGGAGACACCTCTTCCTACAAAAGCAACAATGCATTCTTGGGTTATTTGAAGATATCAGAGCCACCAGAAAAGACCTAAAAAGTACATCAGGGTGAATACCTCCAAATCATCCATATACAAATCTTTCATTTGTCTTGAAAAATTTCTAATGAGTCTTAGAAAAATTATTGGATTCTTGAAATTTAATAAAGAATGCTCCAACTATATCCATTATCGCTAATGCTGTTGCCCTACTGGGATAAACTAAGACAGCTCCTTGTTATTGGTATTGGCTATTTAATAGGTTAATTTTTCGCAGTAAAACCAACAGTATCCTTTTACTCTTTGTATTAGTTTTCTACTGCTACTTTAATAAATTACCACAAATGTAGTGGTTTAAAACACAAAAAAGTATTAAAGTCCCAGATCTCAAGTCTAAAATGGATAAGCAAGGCTACATTCTTTCTGGAGAAAATCCTTTTCTTTGTCTTTTCCACATTCTAAAGGCTGTCTGAATTCCTTAGCTAGTGGCAACGAATCATTCCAGCCTCTTCTTCCCTCATCACATCTTCTGTCTGACTCTGAAATTCCTGGTATCCTCTTATAAGCACCCTAGTGATGACCTTGTGTGCACTGAGTTAATATAGGGTAATCTCTCCATCTCAAAATCCTGAACTTAATCATCTCTGCACAGACCTTTTCCTATGTAAAAAATGTATTTCCAGGTTATAGGGATTATAGTGTGGACATATTTTGGAGCTGTTTGCCTCTCACACTCCTGTATCCTTGCTCTGTATCGAGATTTCATTCCTAGTGTGGCCTTACTCTTACAGTGACCATCATATAACAATGAGAATATTATGATGTTAATCCTAGAGGAGTATTTTATGTTACATATAGATGTGTACAAGCAAGAGTATTATAGGGTGGGAGATAACCCAGCAAAACAGAAGATCTTATAAGTATTTTATTTCAGGAAAATTTCTGGAGTTTGAATGTTCGGTAGGCTGATCAAGATATGACCTCTGTAGTAAGTGAAATGCTGTAATCCCAGCGCTTTGGGAGGCCCAGGTGGGCAGATCATGAGGTCAAGAGATCGAGACCATCCTGGCCAACATGGTGAAACCCCATCTCCACTAAAAATAAAAAAATTAGGTGGGCATGATGGCACATGCCTGTAGTCCCAGCTACTCAGGAGGCTGAGGCAGGAGAATCGCTTGAACCCAGGAGGGAGGTTGCAGTGAGCAGAGATCGTGCCACTGCACTCCAGCCTGGCAACAGAGACTCCATCTTAAATTAAAAAGCCTAATATTTGGAAAGCTACTTAGGGTTTTGAATACAACAAGATGTCCTGCTATAACCCATTTATCTGGTGCAATAAAAAACTGAAAATTGTGTGTGTCACACAGTTAGACAAAGCAATATCAGGTTACATTGCTGATGGTTTTTCAACTAGTCTGAAGACACGACAGAGGCAGTGATTCTCAAAGTGTCTATGGCCGACTGGAGATAGTCTTTGAGAAGCATTGCTTTCACAGTTGGACAGTAGGATCCCATGCTGAGAAAAAAAAGCCATCCTTTTGGTAGTTAACCTCAGAGAAATATCTCTTGATGTGCTACTAGACTCTCATAAAAGTTTAACAAATGATGGTGTGATACCAGACACTGTTATCAACACCTTTTGGGTTGGGTACTGTTATGGAGGATATGCTGTATTTTTTAAACCATTTATCTGTGTGGTGCTGTTTCTCTTAAAGCCAGATTATATAAGACCAGGAGCCAAGCAATGGATATGGGAATGTGGGAATGGTGACTGTAAAGTACATTCCTTGTTCTTCTCTAAAGTAAATCCCATCTTTGCCACTCTAGAGTCAGCTTCCAAAAGAGCAAACAAACGTGGTTACATTACATTGGAAGTTGATAATGCTATGTGGCCATTTTAGGCATTTCATGGCACCAGATCCATAGACAAAAAATAATTTGAATTGCTGGTAAATAGGTTTTCTGTTAGACAAAGAAAGTAGAGAAAAATGTAAGATTGGGGGTATGCTATTTTAAACTAATATAGCAGTTGTAAATTTCAAAAGATTGCAAATTATAAAGTGTTATTTAGGCAGGATTATTTCAAGCTTTTTCAAATAGTTTTAGGCAAAGTATTTCAAACAGCTAAGTTATTAGGCACGAGGAAGGGGAAAGTAAGGGCAAGAACACTGTAAATACAAGTTATAGATTTGTACAATTGTGGAAGTATTATGGTGTTTCCTTATCAGGTTCTACTAAAATTAGTATATATTTCTTCTTCTTTATACTGCTAATAAAGGAAACACTGATTGTAGATACATGTGGCTATAAGATATCTATAAAGAACCCTCTCCCCACCCACTCCCCAACAGACCCCAGTATGTGATGTTCCTCTCCCTGTGTCCATGTGTTCTCATTCTTCAGCTCCTACTTATAAGTGAGAGTATGTGGTGTTTGGTTTTCTGTTCCTGTGTTAGTTCGCTGAGGACAATGGCTTCCAGCTCCACCCATGTCCCTGCAAAGGACACGATCTCGTTCCTTTTTATGTCTGCATAGTATTCCATGGTGATTATGTACACAGTTTCTTTATCCAGTCTGTCATTGATGGGCATTTGGGTTGATTCCATGTCTTGCCTATTGTGAATAGTGCTGTGATGAACATTCACGTGCATGTATGCTTGTAATAGAATGATGTATATTCCTTTGGCTATATACCATTAAAGGGATTGCTGGGTCAAATGGTATTTCTGGTCCTAGATCTTTGAGGAATTGCCATACAATCTTCCACATAATACCTAGGTGATGTGCGGACAGATGCAGCAAACCACCATGGCACATGTTGACCTACGTAACAAATCTGTACATCTACCCCGGAACTTAAAATAAAAATATTATTTTTTTAAAAAGAACAAGAAGAATTCACATCATTCACAGATCATGAAGCTTCTGCAGAAACTTGGAGTTTGGGTTGACAGACTTTTGGGGAGGGAAGGAGGAGATATATATATATATATATATATATGTTATATATATGAAATAGATATTTGTCATATATGACATATGCTAGTACAATAGTATATAGTAATATGAAATATATAAACATATGTATATATAAAATGGAAAGGATGCTAAGTAAGTTAAATTGTTAAAATAAAACAAAATGATTTTGTGTTTATGTTGAGAAGCCAAGGAATGCAGTGGGTGAATAAGTGTTGTTTTTCCAAGCATATTTTTATTTCCAACCTTTTTTGGTAATAATGCCTTTTGGAAAACTACACTGCCCAGTCTCATGTGGGCTGCCCCTGTTTCTACCTGGTCAAATTGTAAGTCTATGACCCAAGCTAATTCAGTTGGGCACTTTCTCCCATGAAAGTTAAACTTTACAAGAAAGACACAACAATATAACTTATTTGAAACTGGGATATTCTAATGAAAACATATTGAAGAAAATGTACATTACTTCCTTCTACACAAGTTTTCAGCCTGCCCTTTCTTAGATCTTATGATTCTCTTTAGTTTTTTTTTTTTTTTTTTGGCTACCCAGTTGCCTTCAAATTTATTTTATAAATAAGTTAATCAGAAATATTTTTATGTTCTTTATCAAAAAAGCTCTAGCTTATATTTGTATTATATCTCCAAAACTATAAAATAATTTATTCATAAAATTATAAATCATCTCAATTTAAATACATTTTTTACACTTGAATAAAAAGTTTCTAAATGAATTGAACTTCATTTTCAGTCATTCTCTCTTCCTTCCTTACTCATTAAACATAATATGGAACCAAGTATTTTTAATACCCCATGTAGTTTCTCCTGCTTTTCTTGTCTTCCTGGCAGATGGCTATTCATCATTCAAGACAAAACTGCTTTCTCTGCTTTTGAAGAAGTATTAATTCTTCCCTTGATTTTATTCTTATAGTAGAATATGTATAGCAGATTTTATTGGTATTACATGTTTGTGCACTTGTCTTTCTCACCAGACTTAGTTCTATAAGGGGTTTACAACCACATTTTCATCTCTAGTTTCTAACATATGCTTCACACAGAGTAAATAGTCAATGAATGATTATGTAACTGAATATTGAGAACTGGCTAATTTCTCATCAAAGTAGGAAAGCCAGAATTATTTCAAAAATATTTAATTGTAAAGAGGTTGATACAAATTGCAAAGAAAAGAATACCCAGAAGAAATAGGCTGATTTAACCTCTTTTCCGATGTTATCCATCTCATAGAAACAAAGAAAAATACGGGAAGAAGAGAAATTTGCTTATGTAATTTATTCATAGCAGACGAGAAAAAAAGCCAAAGATATTACATTCTATCAGCAATTGCAAGATTTCAAAGCAAGTTGGCATATTTTAATCATTTTTTTTTCTTGTTTACTACCTGAGGGGTAACATTTATCCAGGGACAAGAAAGCAACATAGAAACAAAATTTTCTTTGTTGCTCTTTGGTTTGCTTTTTGCAAAATACCAAAATTTTTCAACTAGTAAAGTCTATGTACACAGAGGTCAATCAACCCAGGAGAATTGAAGAAAGATATAAACATTCACGTCACTGACCTTGTGACAAGGCCAAGACGCTTACATTAGAGCAGTGCTCTCCACGTGGAGCCAGTGCATTCTAGAGACTATGAGAATGTCCACTGAAATGAGGATAGAATATACAATATCAATCTCTCTCTCTATATATATGTATTTTTAAAAGTTAAAGTTCGTGTATAATTAATAGAAGACTTGACACTGAAAGCCCCCGTAGTTTTTATGTCAGATGATCCTGTGTCAAATATGTCACTGATGAGAGGAATTCTGATTAAAGAAGCAAGATCTACAACTCAGTTTCAGAGGCTCATACTAATAAGTTTTTTAGTGTTACTGGGATATCACAACTTATAAATCTTAAAGGGATTTGTAGACTATCTTATCTAGTTTTAACTACATTTATCCTCCAAATAATGGCTCTCTTTTTCTTTTCTTCCCCACCCGCTCGCTTTTTTTTTTTTTTTTGAGACGGAGTCTCGCTCTGTCACCCAGGCTGGAGTGCAATGGCTGGATCTTGCCTCACTGCAACCTCTGCCTCCCAGGTTAAAGCAATTCTCCTGCCTCAGCCACTCAAGTAGCTGAGATTACAGGCACCTGCCACCACCCCTGGCTAATTGTTTGTATTTAGTAGAGATGGGGTTTCATCATGTTAGTCAGGCTGGTCTCAAACTCCTGACCTCAGGTGATACACGCTCCTCTGCCTCCCAAAGTGCTGGGGTTATAGGTGTGCACGACCATTCCTAGCCAGAATAATGGTTTTAAATGATTCCTTTAAAGACATACAGATTGAAAAATAAATTATAAAAGCAAGTAAATAAAAATACAAAAGCATAATTGAAAGTTTTCCTCCTACTCTCTGCTATGTTATTAGTAATGTTATTAAGTATAGGTTTGTTGATTAATGATCTATTCATGTATGAGCAAAGGTTGGGTAAAAAACAATCAGGAAAAATTTGTAGAGTAGTACACACACGTTTCTAGAGAGAGAGAGAGAGAGAGAGGCACTGAGTGGAAGGGACTCAGTTGACTAACTCCTTAGAGAAAATGTAGAGAAACCAGCTACATACAGAAAAATATAGCCCATGGATGGGTAAAGGATGAAGTATCAAAGAGAGCACATGGAAAATAGACAATGTAGTCTTGATCAGCAAAAACATCTGAATCAAGAGCAGGACCAAAGCAATTATCTTTGTTTAGTGGAGCAAAGACTTTGGAATAAGATTTGTATTGCAAAATGATTGTTGCTCCCTTTAAGGTATACCAAAAAACCAAAAATGGAGAAAAGTTGAAAACAATAATATCCAAGATTTGGCCTGGGATGTTTTCTTATTTATTCCTAGCTAGTGTACATTTAACAGCAGCTTAGTGAGATGAAGTTAGTGGACCATGATCAGAATCAAACTAATGCATTATCCTTGTTCATATTTTAAGATTGCTTTATTGAAAAAATATACATGTATAAACAATAAATAATATGATTGGATCAATTTCAGATACTATATTAAATTTTGAGATCCAATTAAAAGAGCCCTAGAGTAATCATTTCCTTTGTATATAGAAGAATGACTGCAACTCCACTAGCTGTAGGAAATGACATTTTATGTGGTACCCAAGGAAAGAGCCCATCTTTTCTCATCTCTTATTTTCAGCAGAAATTTTAGTAGTAAGTAAAATTAAATAATTATATTATTTAGTTGTTTCTAGAATAAGGATATGTTTTTAGAAGTATTAAACTCATATGGAATAAGCCTGGTGGAATTTATATTTTTTCATTTAAATGACATTGCTTTTCATATTTTAATATATCTAAAATTGGCCTACATCTTACTATGTGATTACATATTATAGTTTCCCTTGGTCTGGTTATGGACATGATGTACTTATTCCTTATATGTGCACAAACTCGGTTATTGTTCCTGGTTATCTGAGCAGAAAAATGGAACTCTTCCATGTTTCAGTCAAACACACACACACACGCCCACACATACAATTCAGAAACCTATAGGAACTTTGTTTGTTGTCTGATTACCTTCTGTTGACATTTCTCAGTGAGAAGAAAGAAACAGCACCAACATATCAAAAAAAAAAAAAAAGCCTGCCATGGAAACACAAACACAATAGTAAGCATTGTTTTAAGAATGCCGCATTACCAACTATCTTTATGTCCTAGAGGACAATAATGTGCAGCAATTATAGAAATTTCTTACTTCAAGTCAAAATGTTTCAGAAAACCTGAACTGGGAAGAAATTTTAGGAATCACTTGACTACTTAATTTTTCTTACATTTCCTTTTTATATATGTTCAAGAGTGGTATACAACAAATATATTTGCCAAAATATGTACAAAAACACACTTTTCAAAGAAAAACATACAAGCAGCCAACAAATATGCACAAAAAATGCTCAAGATCACTAATTGTGAGAGAAATGCAACTCAATGAGCTACCATCGCACAACAGTCAGAATGACTTTTGTTAAAAAATCAAAGAATAACATGTTGCTGGGGATGTGGAAAAAAGGAAACACTTATAGACTGTTGATGGGAATATAAATTAGCTCAGCCACTGTGGAGAGTAGTTTGGAGATTTCTCAAAGAACTAAGATTTGAACTAGTATTTAATCCAGCAATCACATTACTGGGTATATAACTAAAGAAAAATTGTTCTACCAAAAGAAACATGCACCCATATGTTCATTACAGCACTATTCACAATAGCAAAGACAGGGAATCAACCTAGTTGCCCATCAGTGGTGGATTGGATAAAGAAAATGTGGTATGTATACACTGCAGAATACTATGCAGCCACAACAAAGAACAAAATCATGTCCTTTGCAGCAACATGGATGCAGCTGGAAACCATTATCCTAATCAAACTAAAGTGCAAACAGAAAACCAAATTTTGCGTGTACTTATTAGTGGGAGCTAGGCTGAGCATGGTGGCTCATACCTGTAATCCTTGCACTTTGGGAGGCCTAAGCAGGTGGATCTCTTGAGCTCAGGAGTTCAAGACCAGCCTGGGCAACATGGTGAAACCCTGTCTCTAAAAAAATTATAAAAAATTAGCAAGGCGTGGTGGCACCTGCCTGTAGTTCCAGCTACTCAAGAGGCTGAGGTGGGAGGATCACTTCAGCCTGGGAGGTCAAGGCTGCAGTGAGCTACGATTGCATCACTGTACTCCAGTATGGGCAACAGAGCAAGACCCTGTCTCAAAAAAAAAAGTAGGAGCTAAACATTGAGTGCTCATGGATATAAAGTTGGGAGCAGTAGACACTGGACAGGGAAGGGAGAAAGGGGGCCATGCATTGAAAAACTATCAGTTATGGTGCTTACTCCCTGGGTGACAGGTTTAATTATACTCCAAAACTTAGCATCGCACAATAGTACCTTTGTAACTAACCTGCAAGCACGTATACCCTGGTATCTAAAATAAACATTGAAAATAAAATGAAAGACACAAAAATAAAAGCTTTTTAAATAATAATAAAGTAACATGTTCAATTGATTAGAAAGTGCTGAGTTAGTAAAATTGGTAGTAGTGACTTAAAATTGATGGTATTTTAATTGAGAAGATATACAAAATTTCTACTTCTTCCCATCAGATATGATGTGAAGATATCTCTTGGGAATACATCAGCACTTTTCTATTACTGTAATACCTTGTTGACATCTAGAAAATCTTTCTTGAATTCTTATTCACATTGTATTACTAAACAAGCTTTTACATTTCCATCTTCTTAGATGCTGGACTCCTGGACTGATTCCTTCATATTCCTTCTTTCTATTGTAGCTTCCTCTCCGTGTTTTTATGGCAGGAGCTTTGAAAAATAAATGTGGAGGTGTTGTAGAAACATGACTGGGCAAATACATCAGCAAGGTGGAATTGCAATGGAAAGAAGACTTGTACACATTTAGGTTATAAATTATAAATATAAGCTCTTAAAAAAATAAATTCCTTAGAAAATATACCTTGACTACTTTTTAAAGTGAAAGCAGAGAGCTGCTAAGAATTTATATGAAAAGCATCCAGCAACATCAGCAATGATTTCTATGTATCATAATATCCTGCAACATACATTTTATTAGAGGTTTATATTTTAAATTTTATCTAATCTCCCTTGAGTCTATAAAAGCCCATACCATCTAACATTAAGAATGCACCAAGATTGATTGTATCTTATCAAAATTTCCATTTCAATATGCCTCATGCTAATATAATTATAAAGTTGGAAATAACACATGTTCAATGTACCCAAAACCATTTTACAACATCAATTGCAATAGAACTATGTGCAGAATATTTCATGCTTCTATTCTCTCTTAAGAGTAACACCGTTAGTAACTTTCATATGTCATTTAGTTAACAAGACAAACAAAGTTGAGGATTTCAAGCCCAATAACAGAAGTGAACAATTTTGATTGACTGGTACATTACAACTCTTATTACATACTGTAGGCCTAGGATATTATAATAATTAGCTTGTCAAGTCAATTGTTATTCTTCATTAAAAGTGAATATAAGGGAGCAATTAATCTTACAACTTTAGCTTAATTAGGACATTCTGTTTTTGTAGTTGGTTACAGTTCAGTGTCTCAATCTAAAGAATGTATCATTTTCTAATAGAAGGTTTCATCTTCATTATTTTGACTATGAATTCAAACTGCAAATGTAAGCTTATGTAATAACTTGGTAAAAGTTCTGAGTTATTTACAATTTGCCTTTTGAAATTCATTATAGATATGAGATCTTTTCTAACTCTTCACCTTAGCGTTATGAGACTGTGGACTCAGAATGTGACACTCCTTAAAAGTGATTCTACCCTATGTGAATCATGTTTCTGAAAATGCTGACTCCCACAAAAATAGACAAGGCTCAAGGACTTTTCTACAATCCCAAGAAACATTAAAAATAAATGAAATCAGAGTTGAGTTTTTCTTACATAGTAAAGGTTAGATGAGTGACAATAAAATATTGCTTATTGGTAATCAGTTTCCAGCTTACATTGTGGATTGACTGTCTGCTTATAGTGTCTGAAAACTTGCAGGTGAAACATGTGGCACAGATCACCGAAATGATATTGGTTCTGCTCTCTGCCTTCTAACGAAATAAAGACAAAAACTAATAATATTTAAAAATCAGTTCCTGCCTTTATTCAATGACAATCCCCTCAGTTGGAAAATTAAAGAAAGAAAAAAGTCTGTGTGTCCAGTAGATACTAGAAGAAAACATTGAACCATAGATGAATGAGCCCTGAAACGTGGGCCATTTTGTCAATTCCTCCACCCTTACTCAACCTTGACTTACAAAATTCTATAGAGAAAACGTTATGTTCTCCTTTGAGAATATATAAAAACTTCCATCATCAACAAAATGTTCCTCATAATACCCTGAAGATATTACTGCTGCTGTTTTTGTGAGCCAACATGGTGAAACAGGAAAGAGCATTTACGTAGATTAAACAGATCTATGTTTGAGTCATGTTCCCCACTTCTCCCTCAGTTGGTTGACCATGGGCAAAACACATATACTATCAGCTTCATTTACCAAGTGCTTTAGCTCACTTGAACAGCCATAACCAAATACTAGAGAATGCCTGACTTAAATAAGAGAAATTTATTTTCTCACACTTAGGGAGGTGAGAAGCTCAAAATCAAAGTATCAGGAGGTTTGGTTTCGTCTGAAGCCTCTCTCCTTGGCTTCCTGATAGCTGCCTGCTTGCTGTGTCTTCACATGTTTTTTTCTCCATTAGTGTGTATAATGCAGTCTCTATGTGTTCAAATGTCCTCTTTTTATATGGTCAAGAGTAGTACTGGGTGGTCGGTTGCAGGAGGGCAGAAAAACCTAAACAGCTAAAACAAAAACTAAGCAAAGAAACTACAAGACGAGAAAATCCAAAATAAGACACATAAGATGGTCGAACCCCTGGTCACAGTGACATGTCTCTGCCTCTTCCAGGCAAACTCAAGTAACTGGGGGTCTCTAAAATCTCCTCCTTTTCTGGAATACCTAGTGATTATTCCACTCCGTAATTAAAGAAATATCCAAAAAATAGGAATACTGAATGGTCACAGGAGAAGTGGGAAAATATCAAACAGCCATTTCACATAGCAAGAAAGAAGCTGTTAAAATTAGCTATAAAAACAAGGATAAGCCTGGGCTGATAAGACCCTAACCAACAGGATCTGGCTAAGCTGGTTTAAAACTATCTAGGTCCAACATAGTGTTGGATTGGACTCATTCCCTACCCCAGACCTAATTATATGCTCATTTTCATACTAAATCACACACCAACCAGTGCCATGACAGATCTGAGCATGTCCATATTTAATATAAAAATGGGTGGCACCTCAATTTTAAGACATCTCTACCTTTTTTCCTAGAAAACCTCATGATTATTCCACCTCCTAATTAGAAGAGCCCATAAAACTAGAAAACCAAACTCTATTTGCAACTCATTCTCCTGAGTATGCCCACGCTCCTGCTCTTGAGTGTGTACTTTGGCTTTGCAATAAAAGTTTCTTGCCGTTTGCTTTATTCTGACTTGTCCCTGAATTCTTTCTTGCAATGGTGTTAAGAACTTGGAACAGCAGCTGGTGCTGGAGTCTCATCAGTATCTAGAGACCCACCTAAGCCCTCAGGCAATAATATTAAATTAGTGCCCGCTCTACTTGCCTCATTTTAATTTAGTCGCTGCTTTAAGGGCCCTATCTCCAAACACAGTCATATTTATCAGATTTAGGAATCATTTGGAGGAGTCATTAGGGTTTTCTAAAATTACATCATCACAAGCCCTCCTTTCTGTAACCTCAAGGTGGTATATAAGCTTCTGTTACTCATTGAAAAGTTGGATCTTCCTTCTGAAGGCTCACGTGTATACATATTACATAAATGTGTATGCCTTTTCTTCTGTCAATCAACCTGCCTTATGTCAGTAAATTTTCAGTAAACTCTTAGGGTGCCAAGAGCCTATGACCTCCACAGGACTCATCAGAAAAAAACTGGGAGCATTTAGGCCACCAGAAGATGAAAATAATTCTAAATATTTTGTTGTTAGGCAAGAGGAAGACATACTAGTCCTTCAGAGAAGTTCATTAAGGGATGAAGAGCAAAAGCACCAGAGGGGAGGAGATAATAGTTGAACATCACAGGAACACCAAAAACAGAATGTTAGACAGGTAGCTTGCCAGGAATGCAACTGTCCCTTGATATCCTCAGGGAATTGGTTTCTGGGCCTCTTGTGGACCAAAATCCGCTGATACTGAAGTCCCTGATATAAAATAGAGTAGTATTTACATACAACCTACACACATCCTCTTATATACTTTAAATAATCACTAAATTACTTATGCATCTAGCATTAGTAAAATCTCTAGAATACCTAATGCAATGTTGTAAATACTACATAAATAGTTGTTATACTATATATTTTAAAAAGTTGTTTATTGAATATTTTTGATCCAGGGTTGGTTAAATCTGCAGATATAGAACATGTAGATATAAGGGACCAAATGTATTTATCCACAGGAATTGGAACAATCTGGGATTCAGAAACAGAACTCCAGGAACTTCAACAGCCTGGTTCAGAAGAAATTGCCAAGATAAGATCACAAGCGTAAGGAACGAATGGTTGAAATGGGTTAAATAAATTCATCAGTGAGTAAATAAATCAGCCACCCACCTCTGTGCTAACCTTGTAGTTGCATTGATTTCTTAACTGTCAGTATAATTTTAAGTGTGGAGTTTAATTTTTACTTTTAGAGATTTAAGCTTTGTGAACACAGGGCCCATGACTACCGTGCTCACTATTTATATTTACAGAACCAAACAAAATGCCTGACACATGATGGGCAGTAAATAACTGTTCATTGATTAGTTGACAGGCTATTCATTCAATCTGTGGTTGAATGATAATGCTAGGAATTAAACCAAAACTGTAACTAAAGTCAACACACTAGACCAAGAAAATAAGATAAATAAAAATAACATACTTATAAGTGTATGAGAAATAAAAATGAAAACAACTACATGATTAAGAAGACATTTATGGAGCCAACAAACATAAAAAAAAAAAGGCTCATCATCACTGGTCATTAGAGAAATGAAAATCAAAACCACAATGAGATACCATCTCACGCCAGTTAGAATGGTAATCATTAAGAAGTCAGGAAACAACAGATGCTGGAGAGGATGTGGAGAAATAGGAACACTTTTTTTTGTTTGTTTGTTTTGAGATGGAGTATTGCTCTGTCGCCCAGGCTGGAGTGCAGTGGCGCTATCTCTGCTCACTGAAAGCTCCGCCTTCCTGATTCACACCATTCTCCTGCCTCAACCTCTCCTGAGTAGCTGGGGCTATAGTAACCCGCCACAACACATGGCTAATTTTTTTTTTTTTGGTATGTTTTTAGTAGAGATGGGGTTTCACAGGAACACTTTTTGCACTGTTGGTGGGAGTATAAATTAGTTCAACCACTGTGGAAGACAACGTAGTGATTCCTCAAGGATCTAGAACCAGAAATACCATTTGACCCAGCAATCCCATTATTGGGTATATACTCAAAGGATTATAAATCATTCTACTTAAAGACACATGCACATGTGTTTATTGTAGCACAATTTACAATAGAAAAGTCTTGGAACCAATCTAAATGCTCATCAATGATAGACTGGATAAAGAAAATGTGGCACATATACACCATGGAATACTATGCAGCCATAAAAAAGAATGAGTTCATGTTCTTTGCAAGGATGTAGATGAAGCCAGAAGCCATCATTCTCAGCAAACTAACACAGGAACATGCAGTGTTCTCACTCACAAGTGGGAGTTGAACAATGAGAACACATGGACACAGGGAGGGAAACATCACACAATTGGGGCCTGTTGGGGTGTAGGGGGCAAGGGCAGGGAGAGCATTAGGACAAATACCTAATGCATGTGGGGCTTAAAACCTGCATGAAAGGTTGATAGGTGGAGCAAACCACATGGTACATGTACACCCATGCAACAAACCTGCATGTTCTGCACATGTATACCAGAACTTAAAAAAAAAAAAAAAAAGAATGCTGCATCCCAAGTTGTCAATGTCATCATCGTTCATACAGATGTTTTCTGGCTTTCACAGTATTGTTCATGGTGAATATTTTTGATATCTTAGTTTTTTATCCTTCCTTTATCAAGCATATGCATGCAGATATCCCTATTATCATGAATTTTTGTCAACATTTCTAACAGTTTTTGGAAATGATGTCTATGTTTTAGGACATCTTATAAATCTGAGTTGTGCAACCCTAAGGGAGAAGTTGGAAAACTTATTCTTTTGGCTTTTTTATAGCTAATAGAGTGTAGGCATGGAAATTATGTTCTGCCAATCAAGTGCACCTATCTGAGACTTTACTTTGGGAAAGGAGGAACAAAAGTGAGTGAGGATGAAGGTGGGGGTATGCAGCCTACAGGCACAACACAGTGAGGGTCATGGGTGGGGACAAGCACCAATGATGCCTGTTGCATGTCTGAGTCTTTACTGGTGCATTTCTGTGATACAGTTGGGAGACTTGGCTGCATAGCCTCTAAGCCTGAATCTCTAGCAGTCATAAATACGCTTTCAGCTACGTGAATTAGCTACAATGGTTTCTATTGTTGGCAACTATTATGACTGAGAAGTGTCTCTCAAAGGTATATCCATTAACTTTATCACAGATTCAGCTAAAACCCATAAGTTAATAACCACCAAATATTTTTTTCTCTATTAAAAAAAGACATTTGAGTTTCAGACTATATTTTCACTTGTTTATTGGACATCTCCACTAGGATATATACCACAAATACTCAAATTAAATACATTTAAAACTCACTACCTCACACCCAGAGTCAGATGTATATTACCAGTCAGACTAAACAAGTGTCTATTCTAATGAGGTTTTTTTTCACCATTTCTAGACATGATTGAGTTTGGTCTGAATTTCATTTTATCTTTTTTATCTGCTCCATCAAACAGAAATATGTGTAATGATGAAAATGTTGTAAGTCTTTGCTGTCCAAAATGGCAGCCACTAGACATCTGTGGCTATTGATACTTGAAACGTAGTTGTTGCAACTGAGAAAGTGAATTTAAGTTTAAACAGCTGTACTTGGCTAGTAGCTGCCTATTGAACAATGTGGTTCTACATCATATTCTTCACCTTTGGTTTAATTTTTGGATGTATCAAATAATATTTTATACAAACTCTACAAATTTTTACAATAGAAATGAAGCTAAATAATGTATATTACATTCTGTAAGCCAATACTGATAATTCTTTGGGTATTATCCATTAACCAGTTATACATCCACCTAAATGTAGTGTCTATAAAGTGATTATCTGGACTATTGATGTGTCCCGAGTAAAAAAGAATTAATAAACTCTCTGAAGTCAAGAGCTATGACATATGCATTAGCAGAGTTGATCATCAGAACCTGCCAAGTATATAGACTTTGTATCAACTGATAGAACAGATGTTTACCTTGCTTCTGGATAAATCTGTATAGTCCCTGTCTAAAATATATTTGCTAGTACATTCCAAAGCTGGAACTTATCCATTTTTTAACATAGTTTGAGTGGCAGAGTTTCTTAGTTCAGGCACTGGGGGGCAAATTACAGATTGTGCTTACTTGGAACACCTGGATCAGCTATTTTTAATTAATTGCACTATTGAAAACAGTTGGAAATTTAGCTAAACAAGCAATTTGATGAGGTTTTTTTTGCAAAATTGACCAAATTTACATATGTTTTATTATTCTATAGACAGGAGGTTGGCAAAATTTTTCTCTAAAGGGTCAGAATGAAAATATTTTATGCTTTGTGGGCCAAAAGGCAAGATTGAGAACATTAAGCACCTGTATAGTCATTCAGAGATGTAAGAGCCATTTTCAGCTTGTAGACCATATGAAAACAAGGAGGATAGATATTGCCCACAGACTATGGTTTCTCAACCCCTCTATTGTCTCTGAATTAATAGTAATACATGATTTTGTCTTAATGTATAGGACCCAATATGTAGTCATTATCCTTAAAAGTTTTAGCAATTATTTATCTCTGATTTTACATTTATAATTCTAGATGAACTTGATAGGTTTTAAGTGCCCTGATAAAAGTTCAGGTTCATCAGGCATAGTTAATGAAATGTGTATCATGTGCTCAGTGTTGCAAGTGTTTTAAACATCACAACATATATTAATTTTTTCTAAATGTTTATAGGAAATGAGATGTCAGTTTGAAATTTCAAACGACAATAAGTCTCTAATTTTTTAAAAAAATTAATATTCATATTCAAGAAAGTGATCCGTGCATATTTGGAAAACTGAAGTAAGATTATGATAAAATATAGGGCCCACTTTCATTCCATCCTATCCCTGATTTTTACATTTAAAGGCAAATATTTTCAGTTTTAAAAAAATGTTACCTGAGAAATTTTCTTGCTTTTAGTCACTCCAAGATCTTTTTATTTCTTAATACGGGAAGTGAGAATTTAGCCTTCATCATTCCCTACCCCCCACCAGGCACTTGCAAATACATATGTTTTTGTTTCTTCATTCTGTATGTAAGAAAAAATACGGTTGAATTAACACAGTCTGTTTAACAGCCCAGTTTTTCTCCATGTCTTTTATTTATTTTTTTTTTTTTTTGAGATGGAGTCTCACTCTGTTGCCAGGCTGGAGAGCAGTGGTGTGATCTAAGCTCACTGCAATCTCCACCTCCCAAGTTCAAGTGATTCCCCTGCCTCAGCCTCCTGAGTAGCTGGGACTACAGGCAAACACCACCACACCCAGCTAATTTTTGTATTTTAGTGGAGACAGGGTTTCACCATGTTGGCCAGGATGGTCTCGATCTCCTGACCTCGTGATCCGCCCACTTCAGCCTCCCAAAGTGCTGGGATTACAGGCATGAGCCACCACACCTAGCCTTCCATGTCTTTTAATGTTTCCTATCATATGCCATGGTGTCATTCATGCTCCCTGTATATTCAACATTCTGCAACATTTTCCCTTGATCTATGCCCATTGATGGATTTAAATATGTTGTAACCAACTCAAGTTCAGCTGCTTGCCACTGAGAGGACAGAACCTGAGAAACAAGGTGTGATGAAAAAGAAGCAACTTGATTCAAGTGGTACTACTTGGGAAATGGCAAGGCTCATGCTTCTGAAAGACCATTTCATATTTGGAGCTGAGTAAGGGGCTGAGAAGGGAAAGCTGGTATGAGAAATATGAGGGAGCAGTGCAGAGTACAGGGTCTATGTGTCTTATGTGTCTTCTTCCAATGGCTACCTTGAGTTGTTGTCCACCTGAGGTGCAAGCTAGTGCCATCTCAACAGTAGCAGGGTTGTACTTTTGTTTTGTTTTGTTTTTTGAGACAGTCTCTCACTCTGTTGTCCAGGCTGGAGTGCAATGGCGTGATCTCGGCTCACTGCAACCTCTGCCTCCCAGGTTCAAGCGATTCTCCTGCCTCAGCCTCCTGAGCAGCTGGGGTTATAGGCGCTCATCACCAGGGCCCAGCTAATTTTGTATTTTTAGTAGAGACAGGGTTTCACCGTGTTGGTCAAGCTGGTCTCGAACTCCTGACCTCATGAACTGCCCGCCTCAGCCTCCCAAAGTGCTGGGATTACAGGCATGAGCCACCATGCCCAGCCAGCAGGGTTGTACTTTAACTGCCTTGAGGTAATCTCTAGATGGGGAGGATTCTACAGCTGGGTCTCCCTGCCTGGCTCGTTTCAATATAGCCCTTGGAATTTATAAGCAAGCACAATTCTAGATAAACTGGCACAGTGCAAGGAGTATCCAGTGGGAAGAGAGGAAAACAAACAATTTCAAAGTATATTTCAAGGCTAAGACTAGAAAGAAGGAAACAACATTTAAATGCATTTTGAAGCTAAACTACTTGTTTACAACTCCCCACTGTCAAATTCCATTCAGTTTCTATGGAGAGTGCACAACACAGTCAATCTGGCTACTTCCTGCTAAAAAGGGGCACAGTTAGGGAACACCAGAATGGAGTCTGTACATTTGGAGTAGGAAATAATTCCTAGTCCCAAACTCATAATAGGAACTTGCTGGAATATTAATGTGTGAGGACCTAGGAACTTTTGAGAAAATCTATCTTGCATCCCCATTCAAAGCATACAACAGCAATAAAGTTCACGGCAGCTGAAGAGGTCAATGAACAGAACAGCAATCATGCTGTATATAAGTCTTCTATGCATTAAGAGTGGCTAAACCATAATGTTACAGGCTCCTGGGAGAGGGTATCTACGGCAGAAACATGGGGCTCCAATGCATGCATAGCTTGGATTATATCATGAGAATAATCTGATATATATATATATATAAATATATAAATATAAATATATAAATATAAATGTATGTAAAAATATATATATATAAAACATTTAGTCTTAATGCACAGTGCCACCTTGGATCCCAGTATATTTAAAGCCATATGGGTTCAATCTGCTTATAGGGCATTACCTGAGTGGATATTGCCCTATTCCATTTCTAGTGCTATTCTGGCCAAATTGGGTGCCCTGTTTGTTCTTGGAAGGGGATATCATTTCAATTACCTCATTGTCTTGGAGTGGGGCTGTCACTACCCCTTGTAGGTCTAGAGCTTTGTATTGCAGCACCAAGATAGCCTGGTCTGGCACAGTGTTTGGCAATATGTCCTTGTATGGTGGTGCCAAGGCATCTTGGGCCAAGCGGTCAGTGCAGACATTGAAAGGCTTACTGGGGCAATGGTAAGAGTAGCTGGAACAGCAGCCACAACCAGCAGGGCCACTGCCACTGCTGCTAGAGCTACTGCCAGAGGAACTGGTGGAGCAGTGGCCAGAGCCATGTCATCAAACTTTGAGGCTGAAGCAATGGCCAGAGAAGCCCCTGGGAAAGCAGCCAGAGTGGCAGCCATTGAAGCCAGGTCCAAAGGGGGCAGGTTCAGAACATTTAGGAGGCTTATTTCCTCATTGTCTTTTTCTTCCTGGGTTCTACTATCAGGTTGGAGGAAAGCTTTGTTTTTCATTACTTTGTTCAGTCTTCAGCCGATTTTCCCCTTAACCTGAGTCCTAGTTAGGCAGTAAGATAAAAGCCTGAACATAGGATACTTTTGCGCATTTCCTAAACCCTCTGACTGAACAATTCCAGCGGCGATAGTTTATAATGTTGGGTGATTCCATTCACATGACAAATTTTATCATCCAATTTGTACAGATGCTAAACAGTGTTACAATAAGAAATCATTTCTTTTTAGACATGGACTCATAGCTACAGGCTCTCCAATTAGCCAAGATGTACCCCACGGGGATGTCATATGGAATAGAAATCCTGCCACCAATTTTATGTCTATATAGAGCATGTCACATGATCAAAGGTCCAGGGGTAAGATGAGCTCCCTTGGGCTGGGAATAATGTCACTCCCAGTCCCAGTAGCCTTGCTTACATAAGTGTCTCCACACAGCCATGACAGCCAGCGATGTCAAGGAAAGAGTTCCTCATGTGGGCCAGTGGCTAGTAAGAGTCTGGAGAGCTTTCTCTATCTCTTCATCTTTGCACCGAGTCCAAGCCCTCCTGACCCACCAACCGTAACACATAGAAATAGAGTGATAACAACCAAGGCAGACCAAAAGAGCAAACAGGTTAGAGTGAGGATTATGTGAGGACTGAACCCAGGTACTATTGATATTATTTTCACATAAGCAGCACAGAACTCAATCAGCACGGTGGCAGGCTCATCTAGAAAAGTGTACAAGCTTCCTCTCCCCATAAGTCTCAATGGGAATATCTAAAATTTTTGATATTTGTTAGCCTAGAATTTATTATCAGAGAGAGTAGCCCAGGATAATAAATTCTGCCTATTTCCTGAAAGAGGAATGCTCTATCTTGCTGCCTTCTGACAACCAGATGGACCTGATCTTTTTAGTTAGTGGGACCCTGCTCTACAGATAGACTAGATTGGAAACTGTGCTGAACACCCTCAGAGACAGGGAAAACATTAAACATAAACAGACACAGGGATCTTATTGCAGACAGACTATTCTGAACCAATCCCCAAGGAGAGGAGACCGAAGAGAAGTTCTTCAATCATATCTCAAACCCAGTAGGCACCATGGAATGACCAGTGCTAGGTTCAGATAGCACCACAGATGACTTATACTAGGTCCAGATGGCTAGAGAGTCCACATGATAGAGTCAGAGGATTTCCGGGTGCACTTTGGTTGACTTACAAAGTTCTTGAAGCCCATCACCTTCCCATATGTAACTTTCCTTACACCAACAAAGCATTGCAGACACCTGATGCCATGGGGGCGGGGTTGGGGGGGGGGAACAAATGGGAAAATCTCCAAGGCAAAAGCATCCTCAGCAGCTGCTGTGAGTCCCCTGGAGTTCCCAGCTGTGGGGTCAGCCAATCACGAGCAGCTAGCCTTTGTAAGTAGACATTGTCTTGTCCAGTAGTGTGAACAGGCAAGCAAGCTCTAGAACACTGCATAGCTAATTACTCCACTTATTGGAAACCAGACAGACAAGGAAGGCCACTTGAAACATAGCTTCTCACACAGGGCACCAAATTTGTAACTGACCTAAATTCAGCTGCTTGATGCTATAAAGTCAGACCACTAGAAGTGAGGTGTGTTGAAAGAGAAGCAACTTTATTCAAGTGCTAGCAGTTGAGAAATGGCTAGGCTCATGCCTCTGAAAGATCATTACATATTTGTGGCTGGGTAAAGGGTTTGAGAACGGAAACTTGGTATGAGAAACACGCAGAAGAGTGCAGGGTATGGGCTCTAGGTGTCTTGTTCCAATGGCTATCTTGAGCTGTTGTTCATATGAAGTGTGGGATGGTGCCATCTCGATAGTGGCCGGTTGTAAATTAACTTCCTTGAGGTAATCTCTGGATGCGGAAGAATTCACAGCTCGGTCACCACACCTGGTTCACTTCCAGATTAGCCCCTGGAATTTCCAAGCAAGCATACAATTAGATAAACTAGCACAGCATAAGAGGTTTCCAGTGAGAAGTGAGGAAAACAAGTTTCAAAGCATATTTGAAAAAAAAACTAGAAAAAAGAAAAAAAGTTTTAAAATACATTATGAAGCTAAGCTATTCAGTTATTATATTACATTGTTTTCCCTAATATGAGTATATGTTAAAATCAGATGATGTCAATTCCCTATCTTGTGTTTTTTTTTTCTCAGTTGCCTTGGATCTTCATAAGCTTTTAGTAGTGATATTTTTATCATTAAAAGTGATATTTTTATATACTGAGTATTCAAATCCCCAAATGCACTAGTTTGCTCTGTTTATTCAGGTCACCTTTCCTGTCCTTAAAAAAAATCAAATATATTGAAAATCTGTTAAAATGTAATGTTTTATATGGAATTTTTGGTATTTAAGAATCAAATACATTCTATACGATTCTAAAAATTTCTTATAGCTGGTGTATCATAAGGCCATTAATTATTGAATATTAGTTATGTTTCCAACAATCATGATAAAATTTTCTTCTTAGATTCTTCTAGTTTATTTTTGTATTGATTTCCCATGAAGATACTCACATTAACTTAAAATAATACAGATTTTATTTCTTGTTTTTCAGTTTATATATCTTACTACAATGCTGATTTCTAATACCATGTCATAAAGGGGACGGAGGGTTTCCTTAGCTTCTTCTTGACTTTAATGGCAATGTGAGTTTTACCGTACATATGTTAATGTTGTTTTATAAAATTAAGGATATTCCTGGCTATTCTGATATAGTTAGAAGTTTTGTTTAATTTTGTTTGCTTGTTACCTTAATCATGAATGAATGTTAAATTGTATTATCTGTTGAAAGGTACGGGTTATAGCCTTTAAGCTATTGATTTAATAGATTACATTAATCAAACTTTTGATATAATTCTATATCTTACATTCCCAGTATAAAATTTATTTATTTATTTAATTTTTTTTTTTTTTTTTTTTTGAGACGGAGTCTCGCTGTCACCCAGGTTGGAGTGCAGTGGCACGATCTTGGCTCACTGCAGGCTCCGCCTCCCAGGTTCACGCCATTCTCCTGCCTCAGCCTTCCGAGTAGCTGGGACCACAGGCGCCCGCCACCTCGCCTGGCTAATTTTTTGCATTTTTAGTAGAGACGGGGTTTCGCTGTGTTAGCCAGGATGGTCTCGATCTCCTGACCTCGTGATCTGCCCGCCTCGGCCTCCCAAAGTGCTGGGATTACAGGCGTGAGCCACCACGCCCGGCCCCCAGTATAAAATTTATTTGATAATGTGTAATACAGGCAACATATATCTATTACAGAGTTTGTTACATTTGATTTGTAAATATCTAATTATTTAATTTAAAAATTCATATTCAAATGAAAAATAAATTTTGACATGAGAAACTTGGCATGTGAACCAGTTTACAGCCCCACCAACAGTGTAAAAGTGTTCCTATTTCTCCACATCCTCTCCAGCACCTGTTGTTTCCTGACTTTTTAATGATCGCCATTCTAACTGGTATGAGATGGTATCTCATTGTGGTTTTGATTTGCATTTCTCTGATGGCCCCAGTGATGATGAGCATTTTTTCATGTGTCTGTTGGCTGCAAAAATGTCTTCTTTTGAGAAGTGTCTGTTCATATCCTTTGCCCACTTTTTGATGGGGTTGTTTTTTTTCTTTTAAATTTGTTTGAGTTCTTTGTAGATTCTGGATATTAGCCCTTTGTCAGATGAGTAGATTGCAAAAATTTTCTCCCCTTCTGTAGGTTGCCTGTTCACTCTGATGGTGGTTTCTTTTGCTGTGCAGAAGTTCCTTAGTTTAATGAGATCCCATTTGTCAATTTTGGCTTTTGTTGCCATTGCTTTTGGTGTTTCAGACATGAAGTCCTTGCCCATGCCTATGTCCTGAATGGTGTTGCCTAGGTTTTTTTTAGGGTTTTTATGGTTTTTGGTCTAACATGTAAGTCTTTAATCCATCTTGAATTAATTTTTGTATAAGGTGTAAGGAAGGGATCCAGTTTCAGCTTTCTCCATATGGCTAGCCAGTTTTCCCAGCACCATTTATTAAATAGGGAATCCTTTCCCCATTTCTTGTTTTTGTCAGGTTTGTCAAAGATCAGGTGGTTGTAAATGTATGGTATTATTTCTGAGGGCTCTGTTCTGTTCCATTGATCTATATCTCTGTTTTGGTACCAGTACCATGCTGTTTTGGTTACTGTAGCCTTGTAGTATAGTTTGAAGCCAGGTAGCATGATGCCTCCAGCTTTGTTCTTTTGTCTTAGGATTGACTTGGCAATGTGGGCTGTTTTTTGGTTCCATATGAACTTTAAAGTAGTTTTTTCCAATTCTGTGAAGAAAGTCTTTGGTAGCTTGATGGGGATGGCATCGAATCGATAAATTATCTTGGGCAGTATGGCCATTTTCACGATATTGATTCTTCCTATCCATTTTCTTTCATTTCAACCTTGGAGAATCTGATGGCTATGTCTTAGGGATGACCTTCTTGTGAGGTATCATACTGGGGTTTTCTGCATTTTCTTAATTTGAATGTTGTCATCTCTAGCTACTTTGAGAAAGTTCTCATGGATGTTATCCTGAAATATCTTTTGAAGTTGGTTCCATTGTCCCCATCTCTTTTAGGTACACCAATCAGTCGTAGATTCATTCTCTACATAATCCCATATTTCTATGATTCTTTTTTCGTTTCTTTTTTCTCTATTCTTGTTTGACATTCTTATTTCAGAAATCCAGTTTTCTACCTCTGAGATTTTTTTCTCTACTTGGTGTATTCTACTATTAATACTTGCAATTGAATTATGAAATTCTTCTGTGTTTTTTAGCTCTGTCAGCTCAATTACATTTTTTTCTATACTTTCTGTTGTCTGTCTGCTCTTGCATTGCTTTATTATGATTTTTAGCTACCTTACATTGGGTTACAAAATACTCCCTTACCTCAATGAACTTCATTCCTATCCATTTTCTGAATCCTGTTGCTGTCATTTCAGCCATTTCCACCCAGTTTAGAACCCTTGCTGGAGAGGCAATACTGTTTGGAGGAAAAAAGGCACTTTGGCTTTTTGCATTGTGACCATTATTTCACTGATTCTTTCTCATCTATGTGAGCTTATCTACCTTCAATCTTTGAGGTTGCTTACATTTGGATGGTTTTTTGTTGTTGTTTTTGCTTTTATCCTATTTGATGACCTTGAGAGTTTGATTATGGTATAAGGTGAATTTAGCTGACTGGCTTCATTTCTGGAAGATGTTAGGGGGCCAACGTTCAGCTCTTAACTCCTGGGCAGTGTGCTGTAACTCTGGGGGACTTGTATTGGACCCTGACTTTGTTCTCTGGCTTCTAGAGGTTTGGATTACACTGTGCTGGGAGGAAGTTGAGGTGTGGCAGTTGTGGCAGAGTGCTAGCAGATGGTGAAGTGCCTGCCTCCATGTGGGCACTCACCACAGTGGCAGAGGCAATGCAACTGGGAAAGATAAGGGGCCCCTGATGGAGAATTGTGCACAGCCACACTGGAGGTGGTATTGGCTTGGGGGTGTGACACTGGAGAGCACAAGTCCTGGTGCCTTTTCTGTACCTGGTAAGCAGGAGTGATCACTCAGGTTGGGAAAGGATCACTGTTCTTTGCTCAGTGTTAGCACAAGGACTGTGCACTAGTGAGGGTGGGGTTTGCTGGCTCTATGCCCACAAGGCTTCATCTGCAATGTCAGTGGTCATGAAGAGGTGAAGGCAGACTACTCTCCTGTGTGCTGGCAGGTAAAAGAGCAAAACCCATCCCCCTGTGAAGACATGCCAACAAAGCAATGTGGGGATGTTGTGAGCCCATGGGAAGCTGCAGTACGGGGAGGGAGTGGGCAGGCTGCTGCAAGGCTGTAGGGGCTGCCTCACTGGAGCTCTCCACCAGTCAGTCATGGTCCACTGGCACAGAAGCTATGGTATGGGCTGCTAGGGCACCCAAGAGTGCCTGGCAAGCAGGCTTGGCCAGGCTTGGGCCCCAGGAGAGACCAAGGTGTGCTCAAGTCAAACCAGCCTCATCTGATGGGCAAGACTGCCCTCCAGAGATCCCCTAGGGCTAAAGTCTCTATGAGAGGAAGTAGAACCTAGGGGGATGGCTGTCTCCGGCCATGTTCCAGGAGCAGTGCTTCCACACTGAACCTTCTGGGCTCCACATCAGCTGGCTTGCTGTCCTTACCACTGTTCTAAGCAGCTCTCCCTGCCAGCTTGAGTGCCTGTGGTAGTCGAGGGGTCCTCTCCTGCTGGGGCTCCAGAGGCCCACGGTGAGAGTACGTTGTTCCTTGCCAAATCAACTCACCCATTCCCCTGAGGCTGCTGTGGTTCAGAGTCCCAGTGTGCCATAGCCCTTTCCAGGGTTCCCAGCTTTCTCTCCTTTCACCCCAGTTTATGTGTCTTCCCTCTGTCCACTCTAGGTACCCACTCTCTGAAGATCTGTAAAAAGCACACCCATCTTTTGGTGAGTGCTGTTGCATCTGGCTAGTTGTTCATCTTGCCCTCTCCCCCACCTAGCCAACTTTCAAATGTTTTGCGTGTTCTACGTTTATGTTGAAACAACATATGATTTCGTTGGTTGGACTCGGCATTGTAAACTGATGCTTGTGCACTTTTTATTGATAACTATCAATATTATATTTTGTTATCAGGACCATTATTCCTTTATTTTATAGTTTCCAGAACTTAATTTATTTTAAAATCATTTTGAGGTTGTTCTACAAGTCTAATGTGTCACAGTTGATGTTAATTGTTGATGTCCTTCTTAGGTTCTCAGGAGGTTTTGAATTTAATCTGCAGGGTCTAATTCTGTGGAAAGATTTTCTTGTGAAATTTTCTCCTCGATGTTTCTACTAACCTTTCCCCTTTGGAGACTTTGTGGGCACTCCCTGTAGATGACTTTTCAGATTCAGATATTCAATTAGTGGCTAAAAGCTCCTGTCACAGTTATATTGGCAATATTCCAGTTCCAGTTATATAACCAAGGGGTGACTTGACCCAAGCTCCCTCTGCAATGATTTCTCCTGCTACCACAAGCACACTGATTGAAATAAGCAATAGTTCAGTCAACATTCCCAACATTTTAAGCTTTCTTGATTCATATAGTAGTCTTACTGTGGTTCTCTGTCATTCATGAAGTTGTTTTGAAGGTATCTGTGTTTCCGTAATGACTTGCCCTGCCCCTCCATTCCCAGAATTTATAGTCCAAGAAAAGGTTTATTTTTATGGAGCTGTGTTGTTTTACTTTGTGTTGTTATAATGTATTTGAACATTTATATTGTAATTCTCATTGCTTACTTGTGGGCAGGGAGAAATTCCCAGTGTAACGTTCATGTCCTCAACTTTAACAAGTTTTTCAAAACTTATTGAAAGCAGACATGAATATAGCAACTTTTAACTTTGAATTGCATTCCTTTGCAGAGGAAGAGTAATTCTTCTGTTTAGCTTTCCTGTAATTTCTCTGCACTAGTTAGAGCCTTCTTTCTATAAAGGACAGATGCAACGATTTGAACTGTTATTGTGTAAATATCTATCATAAACAGTGTCAGCTGGTATACAATGTCAGTGAGACAGACTCTTACCTTCAAAGTAGGTTGTGTATGAAGAATGGGTCTATCCTGCTTTTTTAAAATATTTATTTTGAAGTAATGACAGACTCACAGAAAGTTGCATAGAATGTAGAGAGTGGTCAACCTTCTTTTGTAAATGTAATATAGTACTAGATTCTTGTATTAGTCCGTTTTTACACTGCTGATAAAAACATACCAGAAACTGGGCAATTTACAAAAGAAAAAAGGTTAATGGACTTACAGTTACACATGGCTGGGGAGATCTCACAATCATGGTGGAAGGCGAGGAGGAGCAAGTCACTTCTTATGTGGACAGAAGCAGGCAAAGAGAACGCTTGTGCAGGGAAACTCACGTTTTTAAAACCATCAGATCTTGCGAGACTTATTCACTATCATGAGAACAGCATGATAAGACCCAATTCCATGATGCAATTACCTCCCACTGAGTGCCTCCCACAACAAATGGGAATTCAAGATGAGATATGGGTGGAGAAACAGCCAAATCATGTCAATTTTCTTGCATTTTCTTTGCTATCTTCCATATTACTTTTCAAATATTTGATGTATTTTTGTACATAAAGATGGACTCTCAACATACTTGCTTTTAAATTTCAACTTCTTTAAAGATTTTTTTACATGGTCAACATTTCGCTTTAGCCATGCAAAAAAAAAATTAGTAAATGTTCTGAAATATTTACTATTTAATGACATTTTTTATATAGTTAGATATGCAAAATAAAACTTTAATTTCACACGTGTGCACACACACACACACAGAAAATGTTATTGGAATTTGCACAGAGCACAAGCAATAACTATCTTATAGCATAGTGTTCCTCAAAATGGGAATTGCTATTTTACAGAAGACCTAGATACTGAGAATATCACATCTTCTTGTGGACTTCTGAATATAAACAACACGATCTTTAGCTTCTGTATATCCTGGCCATGGGCCATTTCTTTAATATTGCTTGTCCTGATACCAAAGCCTAGCAGAGACATGACAAAAAAGAATTTTAGACCAATATCCCTGATGAACATTGATGCAAAAATCCTCAATAAAATACTGGCAAACTGAATCCAGCAGCACATCAAAAAGCTTATCCACCATGATCAAGTGGGCTTCATCCCTGGGATGCAAGGCTGGTTCAACATACACAAATCAATAAACGTAATCCAGCATATAAACAGAACCAACGACAAAAACCACATGATTATCTCAATAGATGCAGAAAAGGCCTTTGACAAAATTCAACAACGCTTTATGCTGAAAACTCTCAATAAATAAGGTATTGATGGGACATATCTCAAAATAATAAGAGCTATCTATGACAAACCCACAGCCAGTATCATACGGAATGGGCAAAGACTGGAAGCATTCCCTTTGAAAACTGGCACAAGACAGGGATGCCCTCTCTCACCACTCCTATTCAACATAGTGTTGGAAGTTCTGGCCAGGGCAATCAGGCAGGAGAAGGAAATAAAGGGCATTCAATTAGGAAAAGAGGAAGTCAAATTGTCCCTGTTTGCAGATGACATGATTGTATATCTAGATTGTATATCTAGATAGGCGACTTCAGCAAAGTCTCAGGATACAAAATCACTGTGCAAAAATCACAAGCATTCTTATACACTGATAACAGACAAACAGAGAGCCAAATCATGAGTGAACTCCCATTCACAATTGCTTCAAAGAGAATAAAATACCTAGGAATCCAACTTACAAGAGATGTGAAGGACCTCTTCAGGGAGAACTACAAACCACTGCTCAATGAAATAAAAGAGGATACAAACAAGTAGAATAACATTCCATGCTCATGGATAGGAAGAATCAATATGGTGAAAATGACCATACTGCCCAAGGTAATTTAGAGATCCAATGCCATCCCCATCAAGCTACCAATGACTTTCTTCACAGAACTGGAAAATACTACTTTAAAGTTCATATGGAACCAAAAAACAGCCTGCATTGCCAAGTCAATCCTAAGGCAAAAGAACAAAGCTGGAGGCATCATGCTACCTGACTTCAAACTATACTACAAGGCTACAGTAACCAAAACAGCATGGTACTGGTACCAAAACAGAGATATAGACCAATGGAACAGAACAGAGCCCTCAGAAATAATATCACACATCTTTGTACACACTATCTGATCTTTGACAAACCTGACAAAAAGAAGAAATGGGGAAAGTATTCCCTATTTAACAAATGGTGCTGGGAAAACTGGCTAGCCATATGGAGAAAGCTGAAACTGGATCTCTTCCTTACACCTTATACAAAAATTAACTTAAGATGGATTAAAGACTTAAATGTTAGTCCTAAAACCATAAAAACCCTAAAGAAAACCTAGGCAATACCATTCAGGACATAGGCATGCGCAAGGACTTCATGTCTGAAACACCAAAAGCAATGGCAACAAAAGCCAAAATTGACAAATGGGATCTCATTAAACTAAAGAGCTTCTGCACAGCAAAAGAAACCATCATCAGAGTGAACAGGCAACCTACAGAAGGGGAGAAAATTTTTGCAATCTATTCATCTGACAAAGGGCTAATATCCAGAATCTACAAAGCACTCAAACAAATTTACAAAAAAAAAACGAAAAAAAAACCCCATCAACAAGTGGGCAAAGGATATGAACAGACACTTCTCAAGAGAAGACATTTATGCAGACAACAGACACATGAAAAAATGCTCATCATCACTGGCCATCAGAGAAATGCAAATCAACACCACAATGAGATACCATCTCACACCAGTTAGAATGACGATCATTAAGAAGTCAGGAAACAACAGTTGCTGGAGAGGATGTGGAGAAATAGGAACACTTTTACACTGTTGGTGGGAATGTAAACTAGTTCAACCATTGTGGAAGACAGTGTGGAGATTCCTCAGGGATCTAGAACTAGAAATACCATTTGACCCAGCCATCCCATTACTGGGTATATACCCAAAGGATTATAAATCATGCTTCTATAAAGACACATGCACACGTATGTTTATTGTGGCATTATTCACAATAGCAAAGACCTGGCACCAACCCATATGTCCAACAATGATAGACTGGATTAAGAAATGTGGCACATATACACCATAGAATACTATGCAGCCATAAAAAATGATGAGTTCATGTCCTTTGTAGGAACATGGATAAAGCTGGAAACCATCATTCTCAGCAAACTATCGCAAGGACAAAAAACCAAACATCACATGTTCTCACTCATAGGCGAGAATTGAACAATGAGAACTCATGGACACAGGAAGGGGAACATCACACTCCGGGACTGTTGTGGGGTGGGGGGAGGCGGGAAGGACAGCACTGGGAGATATACCTAATGCTAAATGATGAGTTAATGGGTGCAGCACACCAACATGGCACATGTATATGTATGTAACAAACCTGTACATTCTGCACATATACCCTAGAACTTAAAGTATAATAATAAAAAATTGCTTGTCCTATATCTTATCATATTTTTTTTCTCTTTTTCCTTACCACTGCCTCCTCTTATTTCCCAGTATTCAGTGTAAGGTGATTACTCTACTGTTTTCTCAGTGTAATACTCCTCTTCCATCTTTTCTGAATCAGCAGGTCACATGCCTAAAATGTCATTTATTTATTTATTCATCAAAGAACACTGCATCAATCATTTAGTCAACTACTAGGTATTGAAAGTCTCACTAAATCCCACACTGAGCTAGGAAAAAATGGGGCCAAAAAAGAAAGAAAGGAAATACAAAGAGAAAATCTCCCTATTAAAGTATTTCGACTTCCAAAACATGAAATCTAATGCCTGTCAGAATATATGACTTTAAAATTCATGTGAATTTTTAAAACTTTTGCCTTATCAACTTTTGCCCATTATAAAAATTGTGGGTTTTAAAAAATATTTGTTCTTGACAATATTGCTTCTAAATGGTCCTCTATGTCTTCCTACAATGAATATTTGCCCATCTTATGTAATAAAAAGGAAAATAAGCTAAAAAAGCTAAAAGAAAGGTAAACCAGAAAGACACAGTAATATTTGATTATTTTTAAAATAAGGAAAAATTAGAGTAATTTGTGTTTTTAACAATTCTCCTTCTCTGTATAGACATCTAATCATGTTATTTGTTTCCAAAATGTGGCTGATAGTAGATACTATTATAGGTTGTTCTTAGACTTACAAATGTCTAAAAATTGTTTTAGCAGTATGACAAACAAAACTTTAAAGTGATATACACTATTTCAAAACAATATTTATAAATGTGTTTCAAACGTTGCTTTCATTAAAGTTTTCTTGTAGATAAAAATTATCTTAAAGATGATGCATCTCCTAAATTTCTAATACACATAAAATAGTTTAAATTTCTTTTTCTACTTTTTTGTTCCCTTGGTCTTTATTTTCTATTTTATTAACAAAAAAGTCATTGCATTAAGACATCAACCCCAAAAGAAATAATTAGAAATGTTAATCACAAATAACAGATGTTGCTTTCCTTCTGCGTAAGGTTTAAATTACCAAATGATTTGTTAATGCACAGAAAATATTCTATTGTGTTTTTGTTTATTCATGTATTAACTATGTATATATTTCTCTTCTGACATCACCTATTTCTCCTGAACACATCTGAAATTATTGGTCTCTGAACTTGTGTAAAGGAAGCATTTCTGCCATTAATTTTTGTACAAGAAAAGGTATTTTTTTATTTTTGAAAATAATGCTGCCTTGAAAAATATATATAGGTATACTTATAGGTTTTGGAAATGGCCTTGCAGTTTATATAACACATACAGGTACAAGATTAAAAATCTTATAAGATAAACGGGTTCGCTAGCAACATAAAAATATACTCAAGACAGGCCAAATGCATTTATGTAGGAAATAGGTGTTACAACTGTACACATCTCAGCGATATCCTCTTTGCTGAGGTAGAAAATACCAGAGGCTAGCATACCTCATCCCAATACCCGCTGACTGGTACAAGGGTATCAATCATTTTTTAAAAGTGATTTTTCTTTAAAAATATTCCACCATATAGAAACCAAAAAAGGGCAGAAGAGAAAAGAAAACAGGCTCAGAAGTCAAAGTTTGTATAACTTTACTTTTATCTGCAATTTAAGGTAACCACTACCTCCTCTAACTTCCCAGTATTCAGTGTAAGATAATTACTCTACTGTTCTCTCTCATAGTGCATAGTATTCTATCCAATTTATATTAACTGATCATTTCAATTGAAATACTAAGCTGAAATGAATAACTGATTAACAAAATAACCAGCTTTTTAGTGCATATGAATGTCTTTTAATTTTTACTACCTAAAACTACAACCTCAGGCTCTAACCTACGTTCTGCTAATCAGCCACTGTGTATGCCCTCTACGAAAACGGGTAAATTATCTGATCACCACATGTAAGCCATGGTAAGGGTCAGGGGGTGTCCAGTTGAGAAAAGAGAAATATTGTTCATATCTAAGGCCTATGCTTCACTTCTGTAAATGAGCTAATGATTATTTTTTACTGGAAATTATTTTACAACAATATTCCTTACACCCTTTCACTTGTGGTAACTCAGAGTTTCAAGGATTTTAAAATGTTACTTTTGTTTCTTAATGACTAGTCATTGATTTAGGAAGTTGTCCTAGAGTACCAACCCTGGTAAGTTTTTATGAATTTGGAATTAATTTATACATTATCATATTACCAAAGGGGAAAATAGCCTTAGATACGAGTGTTTCAAATGTGTTTTCATCTTTTCATAGGAATATTAGAAGAATATGCTTCTCACTTTATAAAGTAGAATGTCTAATGTACTCCCAATATAAAATGAAAAGAAGAATGGACAGAAGAAAAGTATCAAAACAGAAAAGAGAGTTCAGCTCACATAATCTTAAGAATGTCAGTGAATCAAGCTGTTTATTTGTGGTAAATCATGTGAAGCAAAGTCTGGGACCTGATATTGTCCTGGGAATATGTTTGAGCCCAGATGACTAGAGGTTCAACTGAACAAAAATGACCATCCTCTCCCATCAGGAGTTAGATGAATGACGATCTTCAGATGTCCAAGAAACAGCAACTGAACCTTAAAGCCATCCACGGAGGGTTCTAGCACAGATATAAACAGAGGTTCAGGGGCAATGTTCTGAATCTAGGGGAGGAAAAGAGGTTCGGATAAGAAGGAGATTTTGGTGGTAGACAGGTCACTCAGATAGCAGCTTAGTTCTGACTGTAAATTGGGACACATTGAGGGACCTGGAGCTCAAGAGTTCATAGGATGTCAGACCTCAGACTTTTCAGAGAATCTACATTAGTAAGGGCTAGCTAGTAAAAAAGACATTAGACTGGAAACCATAGTTGAAATCTAATTTTAAGTACTACACATATGGATATGGCCAAAAGTAAGGAATGCAACTAGGAAATTTGGATCCAGGGAACGGCATAAGAACCAGCAGCTACCCTTCCCCATTGTGCCACCCCCATTCCATGTTGGAAAAAGTTAACAACGCTGTCAGGTTTTGGGGTGGCTGAACCTGACTTTGTTTCTGCTTTTGTGAGTCCTATTTGGCCTAAGAAATGGAACGATACTGACCCTGCAGGGAAAGAGATCAGGAATTGAATGTGAATATCTGGGGATGGCTGAGTCAGGAGCTATGAGTCTCGAAAAGGTTTATTCAGTGCAAGGACATTTTCAGGAACTTATAGACCTGTATGGCTCTGTTTCTACTTACTACACATGTAAATATAGCACATATAGTTGTGTGTGTGTGTGTGTGTGTAAGTTCCAATTAGTTCAGGTTATGTAATATTTTATGAATATTTAATCATATACTTTTTAAACTTCGAAGTTTTGTTTTCTTAGTTCTGCATTTTGAAGTAAATACTTTATTTTTTCAATAATTTTGTAGGCCCGTGAAATCTTAAAGGACTACTCTATACTGAAAATGCCTAGTGGAAAAAAGGGGCCATGACTAAATGATTAAGAATCCACAGCAGAGACACTTTTCAAAAGAAGACATACAAGTGGCCAAAAAACAAATGAAAATACGCTCAACATGACTAATGATCAGAGAAATGCGATAGTTTGCTGAGAATGTTAAATGACGAGTTAATGGGTGCAGCACACCACCATGGCACATGTATACGTATGTAACAAACCTGCATGTTGTGCACATGTACCCTAAAACTTAAAGTATAATAAAAAAAGAAATGCAAATCAAGGCCACAATGTGAAACCATCTTATAGCAGTCAGAATGGTTATTATTAGAAAGTCAAAAACAACAGATGCTGGCAAGGATGTGGAGAAAAGGGAGGGTTAATACACGATTGGTGGTAATGTAAATTAGTACCAACACTAGGCAGAGCAGTTTTGATTCCTCAAAAAACCAAGATGGAACTACCATTCAACCCAGTAATTCCATTCCTGTGTGTATATCAAAAAGAAAATAAATGTTTCTACCAAAAAAAGACACACGCACTCACGTGGTCATTATAGCACTATTCACAATAGCAAAGACATAGAATCAACCCAGGTGCCCATCAAAAGTGGATTAGATAAAGAAAATGCAGTACATATACAGCATAGGATACTATGCAGTCATGAAAAAAAAATGAAATCATGTCTTTTGCAGCAACATGGATGGAGGCCATTATCCTAAGTTAATTAATGCAGGAAGAGAAAACCAAATACCACATGTTCACACTTACAAGTGAGAGCTAAACATTGGGTACTCAAGGATGTAAAGATGGCAACAGTAGACATTGGGGACTATCAGAGAAGGAGGGATGGAGTGGAGCAAGGGCTGAAGAACGAAGTATTGGATATTCCTCACTACATGGGTGATGAAATCATTCCTATTCCAAATCTCAGCATTAGGAAGTATACCCATATAACAAACCTACACATGAAATCCCAAAGTCTACCCCTTGAATCTGAAATAAAAATAAAGAGTAAAAAAAAACAATGAACAGCACGATAGTGCCTTGTACATGTTAATCTATTTCCCTTTCCATCTTTTACTACAACAATCCTTTGATATAAATTTCCTTGTGTATTCAACTCCATTTTCTATAGTTGATGAAATTTCTCACAGATTACAGCAATAAATGGCCTACATGTCTAGTTTTTAAAGTTTTGCTGTGTGTTTCACACTTTTTGTTTGTAGCTGCACTGACATTTTCATGGGAAGTTGGAAGGGGATTGTAATGAGTTGCTGACCCAATGTTTTCTTAAAAATAATTCCTCTTGCTTACTAATTACAATTTCTAAAAAGGACAGTAAGCCAAACTAATGATATTTTAGTGTTTCCCAGCTTATCACTTTTTAATTCCTTTTAACCTTGTTTGCAGAATCCTGAAACAAGGACTAGAGAGAGCTAGAGAAGTTGTAGATTGTAGTGCTTAAAAACCTGATGCTGGAGCCCGGGCACGGTGGCTCACGCCTGTAATCCCAGCACTTTGGGAGGCCGAGGCAGGTGGATCACCTGAGGTCAGGAGTTCGAGACCAGCCTGGCCAACATGGTGAAACCCCTTCTCTACTAAAAATACAAAAATTAGCCAGGTGTGATGGCGCATGCCTGTAATCTCAGCTACTCGGGAGGCTGAGGCAGGAGAATCGCTTGAACCCCAGTGTGGCGGAGGTTGCAGTGAGCAGAGATCATACCACTTCACTCCAGCCTGGGCAAAAGAGTGAAACTCTGTCTCAAAACAAACAAAAACAACTTGATGCTGGAATCAAGCTGTCCGGATTCAAATCTCAGCTTGGTTCTTTACTAGATCTTCAATATTGGAGAACTTGGGTATGTTTATTAGGTTTTCTGACCCTTAGTTTCTTCATATATCAAATCACATCACTGAGGGTGTGACACACAAAGATTTAGGGGAAGATTTAGAGCAGCACCTGGTGTCATAGAGTAACACAAGTAACACTATAGGGCTGTTATCATTCTTGTCTTTGAAGACCAAGAATATAATCTTATACTAATTTTTTTAAAATCTGCATTCAGTATTTTTATTACACTTTGATTATACTTGTGGCAACAGAAGTGAAAGAGATATGTCTTTCTTGGTAAGTTTTTAAATTATACCGATAATTCTAAAAATGTATAAGTAATGTTTTATTAGTATAGCAAGGTTTTAACTTTATCAGTGGGCAACAAAGCAGTTATGAATCTAGTGGCTCGATAGAGTTTAAATCAAAACTATGCTGATGACCAATCAAGATACCATGTGCTTTACTTAAAAAATATTGAAATATTAATATCAGAGCTAAATATATGATTGTTAGAGGCTTTGTTGTCAATTTACTAAAACTCATCTCCAATGTATTCAGACACAAATTTATAATTATTAAACCTAACTGGTGCTGCATAGTTTGAAAGCAAAATAAGTGGCTCTGTTCAATTTTGTTGTGTGTGAGTTTTCTTCTTTTTATTTATGTTACATATATTTATCATTACTTATTTTTATCATGTTTGACATTTTCCCTCTATGCCTGAACTTTACTGCCCTTGATGGCATTGGGCCAGAAAGATGAAATACACAGAACAAGATCTCTAAAACACTGATGCTACAAGATTAAATGTGTTGTTTCTGAGGTCTAGCAGATGCTGGGAGGAAAGAAAACAGAATCTTTGTTGTCTCACCATTGATAGAAAACTGAAACCATTGGTATGGAGAAAGAAATCCCTAAGTCTACAGACTTCTACACGTCTTATTTATAACAATGCATCTACATTAGGCAAAGCCTGTCTCATTTTTTATGACTTAATTGCTTTCCTCTCTTTGCATTTATAACACCAATCTACTTTCTGTCTTTCAACATACATCCCAGAGAAAGGGAACAGAAAATAAAGCACATTATTCAGTAGGATTTCACTGTGCACTGAGGGTAAAAAGCAGGCATGTATAAATGGAAATGCATTTGAAAGCCTTCCCCACTGAAATCTGGCAGGAGGTAAAGCACTTCATTAGGATTTGTAACATCACTGGTGAACTGCTTCACACAAAGTGCTACATTTGCAAATAAGGCACAAAATCGACTGTCAAAGAGATGTAAGACTATAGCAGATTCCAATCTGTTTTGCACAAAGTACTCTAAGGAAATACAGTAAGTTTGCAACTCCAAGATTTAGATTTCATAAAGTGTTGGTAGAGATTCACCATTGGATCTTCATTAGGTCCTGAAATAGGCCTCTTAATAATGACATCATGTGAAGGGAATAGCTGAATCCGGGAAGTCAATGGGCATTTTACTGATATGCTCCAAAAATGAATGTAAAAGAGTAATCCACATTCACTAAATTTTAAATGGAGACAGTGCAGTGACACATCCTAATATTGTGATTATCATTGTATATGTCACATAACAAATTGTATGGTTAAATATATTAAAGTAGCATTTCAAAATTCAGTTTCAGAGACATAAAAATAAAGCCTCAGATCTTCTGTTTATATTAATTTCCATTATTGGCAAACTTATTAGCATGTAATAGGTATGTTTGCTTGCTGAGTTACAGACACATAACTTGTGAGCACCTTTTGAAACAGATCCCACTGTTCAGTATTTATCTGTTTGTTTACTATTCCCTTCTTTTAGAACACTATCCTTCCTCCTCTTTTATATTTTGTTCTGGTGAATATGTAAAATCTTTAGGAATGAACCTGTTATCTGTAAACATAAATTATATTTATAATGAAATGATCATTACATTTATAATGATAAATATAATTTATGTAATTTGATATTCATTATCCAAAAAAAATTTAATTCTTTTCTGTGTCCAGGGTAAAACAAAGGTTGTTTGCATATACCTCATTTCCCCCCTCTGCAAAGAGAAGTATATGAATTGATGTGTTTCCTTTTGACCTTGGATTATAAGAAACTTAAATTTAATTACCTTGCTTACATGTAGTATGAATCTCATAATCTTGTATGAGATCCTTTGCATTTCTGATTCTCCTTTTCTGAAGTGTTTGGATCTTCATTTTTACCTGGGTTTCAACTATGCTGTCAAAGTATGAGCTCCTCAAGGGCAGAGAAGTTGTTTGATTCTTCCATATCCCAAAGTGCTATAATGTCTGTAGCACAGATGTGTTACATTTTATGTGTGTAAATGATAAATATAGTCTTTCTTAGAAAAAGGTATAGGTATATTTGTAAAAATGCATGAAATTAAAAAGGGTTATAATTAAAATGGCTTGGAGAAAATTATTTATTTCTAGGTGGTATTTTACCACAGGCCTAGTTCTAGGTTGTTGTCCTATGATTTTGAAATGTCCCCGCAGGCAAGAATCACTTTGGATACTTGTCAAACATACAGATTCTCTGGAATCAGTCTATGTAACAGAGAGGTTTGGTAATATTAAATTTAATCCATACCCAAGATGATTCTTATCAGGAAAGTTAGAAGCAACTTTGAATAGTGCTTACAGAGAAATATTGAAATATGCAATGAAAGAAGAATTTGATGTGAATGCAACCAGGAATTGAGGAAGAAATAAAAGTGATTATGAGAAGCAGCTGGGAGCTGCTGCCTGGAGCAGTAGCAATCATCATATTTCTGGGAGTTTTCATTATAAGGAGAAGCTGACAGACCTCTTGAAATCCTCTATTGAGCAGTTCTACTAGAAGCAGATGGAGTGTCAACCTGGGAACACCATGAAAAGTCCCTTTTCCTTTTTGTATGACGATGAGTCACTTCTAAAACCTACTGTGGGAATGAATAAAATAGGAACAGAAAAAAAGGTGATTGGGAAAGTAGAAACTACAGGTCTTTCAATATTCACCTCCCTGAAAAGAGAATAATCATAATTCCACCAGAATATCTGGAACATAAGAAACCAGACACTTAACAAGTACATAACTCAAGGCTGAGAGTATTCATAAAAGTAGTCGTATTAAACTAAAAACACTTAAGAGGGCTAAATATAAAAAAACTCAACTGAATTTAGACCCAAATTGTTGTGATGGGAAATGCAGTTTAAAACCCAGGATCAAAGTAAAAGTGAGCGTAATTTGACAAAATCTTAACACGCTGAGGGAAGGGCAACAGCTCTACTTAGAAGGCTTAGGAAAGCAAGAGTGGCATTACTGACGAGGCTTACCATTGACCTTGTCACACCTGGGAAGAATTCTGTGCCTTAATAATTTCCTTAAACGACTTCATCACACCAATCTCAAACTTGTGTGGCACAAAATGTTCTGAACTGTGCATTCTCTTCATCCGTGTCATCTTAAAAAAATTTCCTCCAGCTTTAATCAGCACTGATTATTACCATTCCATATTCTGTCTCTTCTACTTTCATGAAGGAACTTTGAAACTATGAATTTTTTTGAGTCATTTCTTTTTACCATCACTACATCCATTTATATTATTGATTTTTAAGGAAATTCAAATTATATGTTTTATTGAAAATTATGTACAATTATTTTAAAAATGAATTTCATATACTTAAATTATTTGGGTATTTTAAGATACACATTATTTAAAATTTCACAATGAATTTCTGCTAACTACAATATGGTTTATTCTATTTCACATGTTTATTTTTTGTGATTTTTGCTAACTGCTCTTTTACACATTTTAATTTAGAGAGATTTTTGGTATAAAAATAATTTCTAAAATAAATGGGAACTTGTGGATATTAGCGCCTACTTCTTGGCTGAAGCAGTAATTGGTGAAATGAGCTCAAGCACAGTTAGTGTGATTTCAAGATACTGAAGAAAACTAATAGAGGACAAGTGTATAATGAAATCAGAATTGTCTGTGTTTCTGAATCTTTTTTCTGCTGAGGAAACGCAGTTAGCTGTTCTATACAACATGGGCATAAGAGAGTCTCATATACAAACGAAAGTTCTAATAATGTTTTTTTATTAGCAGTTAAAAGCACATAAGCATTTATCAAATTGTGAAGAAAAAAGATGAAAAGACAAATGAAAAATATTACTAATTTCAGTTCAAGGATAGAAACAATGAATATCCAATGAATATACAAACCCATGAGATTTTCTATGAGAAAGGAATAAGAGAAACAATAGATTTAAAGGACTAGTGAGAGAATTATGCAAATGTGAACTAAGTTTTTTTTTGGAATACTTACAATAAGATACAGCTTATAAGAGATAGTCAACAATCACACAAGACTAGCATTTGGTAACTCAGACCAATAATCACAACACTGTTGAATTTATTTTTCTATTGCTACAAAAAATTATTGGCTGCGTTTGTTTAATACAACACCCATTTATTATCCCACAGTTTTGGTAGGCTCAGGTACAGGTTAGCTGGATCTTCTGCTCAGATTTTACCAGGCTGAACTTATGGTTGTAACCAAGTCTGTATTCCTTTCTGGTGATTAGAGTCCGTTCTCAAGCTCATGTGACTACTAGCAGGATTCAGTTCCTTACTCCTATAAATCCCTTTTTTCTTTGTACTGTCTGCTAGGAACCAATCTCAGCTTGAGTCAGCCCTCAGAGCCTAGCCACGTGCCCCCTTCCACAGGCAGTTCATAACATGATATTTGCTTTATGTCAGGCCAGCAAGAGAATTCCTCTTCTAAAAATTTACCTGATTAGGCCAGCCCCATCAAAGAAAATCTCCTTAAATGCCAAATGATTACAGACTTTAATGACATGTGAAAAATGGCTTTATCTTTGACATATAAGGTGACCTATTTGTAAGAGTAATATTTCATCACATTTACAGGTTTTGTACACACTGAAGCAAAGACCATAATATAAAGTATATATATATTTAAAAGACCATAATATAAATATATATATGTATTTAAAAGACTATATATAAAAATATATATATATACATATACACACATATAAACACACATGCACACACACATATCTCAGATATGTTTGTTGGCCATTTGTATATTTTTTTTGAGAATTGTCTGTTCATGTTCTTAGCCAACTTTTTGATGGGACTGTTTGTTTTTTTTCTTGCTGATTTTTCTGAGTTCTTTGTCGATTCTGGATATTAGTTCTTTGTCATAGGTATAGATTGCAAAGATTTTTTCCCGCTCTGTAGATTTTCAGTTTACTCTGCTGATTATTTCTTTTGTTGTGCAGAAGCTTTTCAGTTATTTCAGTCCCATCTGTTTATCTTTGTTTTTGTTGCATTTGCTTTTGGGCTCTTGGAACATGAAGTTTTTGCCTAAGCCAATGTCTAGAAGGGTTTTTCCAATATTATTTTCTAGAATTTTTATGTTTTCAGGTCTTAGGTTTCAGTCTTTGATCCATTTTGAGTTGATTTTTGTATAAGGTAAGGGATGAAAATCCAGTTTCATTCTTCTACATTTGGCTTGCCAATTATCCCAGCATCATTTGTCCAATAGGGTACCCTTCCCCCACTTTGTTTTTGTTTGCTTTGTCAAAGATCAGGTGACTGCAAGTATTTGGCTTTATTTCTGGATTCTCTATCCTGTTTCATGGGTATTTATGCCCATTTTTATACCAGAACCATGCTGTTTTGGTGACTATGGCCTTATAGTATAGCTTGAAGTTGGGTACTGTGATGTCTCCAGATTTATTCCTTTTGCTTAGTGTTGCTTTGGCTGTATGGGCTCTTTTTTGGTTCCGTATGGGTTTTAGGGTTTTTTTTTTCCCTAGGGCAATGCAAATCAAAATCACATTGCAATACCACCTTATGCCAGCAAGAATGGCCATAATAAAAAAAAAAAACAGATGCTGGCACAGATGTGGTGACAAGAAAACACTCTTACACTGTTGGTGAGAATGTGATAAAAAACAGTGTGGAAATTCCTTAAAAAACTGAAAGTGGATCTACCATTTGATCTAGTAATCCCACTACTACGTATACCCAGAGGAAAAGAAGTCATTACACGAAAAATGATACTTGCACATGCATGTTTATAGCAGTACAGTTCACATATTTATAGCAGTACAATTCACAATTCAAAAGTAAAAATATGGAACCAGCCCAAATGCCCATCAACAAGTGCATAAAGAAAATGTGATATATATATATACACACACACATACATACCATGGAATACTACTCAGCCATAAAAAGGAATGAAATAATCACATTCACAGCAACCTAGATGGAACTGGAGACCATTATTCTAAGTGAGTAACTCAGGAATGGAAAACCAAACATTGGATGGTCTCACTTGTAAGTATGTGCTGTGATATGAAGATGCAAAAGCCTAAGAATGATATCATAGACTTTGGGGACCTGGGGGGAAAGGATGGGAGGCAGGTGAGGGATAAAAGACTACACATTGGGTATAGTGTACACTGCTTGGGTGCTGGGTGCACCAAAATATCAGAAATTACCACTAAATAACTTATTCATGTAACCGAACACCACCTGTTCCCCAAAAACCTATTGAAATAAAAATTCTATAAAAACCCCTCCAAAAAACAAAATCAAATAAATATATATACAAATATATATTATATATATACATATATATAATATATATACACACACATATATATAAATAAATATAAAATATGGCTCCCGAGATTCCTGCAACAACTATACTTGATGCGTGTATACACATATACACATATATATCAGGTGGCAGGAATCTTGGGAGCCTTATTATAATTCTCCCTACCCGTAGTCTCCCCTCTGGCCGGCAAGCATTCACATTCTTCCCAAGTGCAAAGAACATTCACCTCTCTCACAATTCCTAGTGTCATCCTAGCACAGTATTCGCTCAAAATTCAAAGTTCATAATCAAAATCTAAATATCATTAAATATTGTATCTTCACCTCAAAGTCCAAAATTAAATCAAAATATCGTCAGCTCAGAGTCCAAAATCTAAATTATTTTAAATCATTGGCAGATGAAGCTTTTCCATACAATCCTTTAAATATAACTCTTCGAGGCACTTTTTTTTTTCATTTATTTCTTGCACCTGCTTCCAACCATAGAGCCTCTAACAAAATAGCAATTTGCTTCAACTTCAAGGTCAGCTTAAGAACATCCCTCCGAGTTTCACCTACCTTCCTTCCTTTCTTTCTTTCTCTTTCTTTCTTTCTCTTTCCTTCCTTCTTTCTTCTTCCTTTCTTTTCTTTCTTTCCTTCCTTCCTTCTTTTTCTTTTTCTTTCCTTCCTTCCTTCTTTCTTCTTCCTTTCTCTTTCTTTCCTTCCTTCCATCCTTTCTTCTCTTTCTTTCTTTCTTTCTTTCTTCTTTCTTTCTTCTTTCTTTCTTTCTTTCTTTCTTTCTTTCTTTCTTTCTTTCTTTCTTCTTTTTCCTTCCTCCCTCCCTCCCTCCTTCCTTCCTTCCTTTCATTCCTTCCTTTCATTCTTTCCTTTCATTCTTTCGTTTTTTTGTTCTTTCATCTCACTCTGTTGCCCAAGCTGGAATGCATTGGCATGATCATAGCTCACTGAAACCTAAAACTCCTGAGCTCAAAGTATCCTCCCACCTCACTCTCCTGAGTAGTTAAGACTAGAGACATGCGCCAACACACCCAGCTAATTTTTAAATTTTTTGTAAAGATACCTCAATTTGGTACCCAGGCTAGTCTCAAAATCCTGGCCTCAAGTAATCCTTCTGCCTTGGCCTCCAAAAGTGCTTTCAACTTCTTTTAAAATGTTAATTTGATTAGGTCAAGCCCTCTGGTATGATTTGGCTCTGTGTCCACACCCAAATATAACCTAAAATTGTAAAAATCCCCACGTGTCATTGGAGGGATTCACTGGGAGGTACTTGACTAATGAAGGTGAGTTTTTCCCTTGGCTGTTCTTGTGATAGTGAATAATTCTCATGAGATGTGACGGTTTTATAAAAGGGCAGTTTCTGCACATGCTCTCTTGCCTGCCACCATGCAAGATGTGACTTGCTCCTCCTTGCCTTCTGCCATGATTCTGAGGCCTCCCCAGCCATGTGGAACTGTGAGTCAATTAAACCCCTTTCCTTTCTAATTACCTAGTCTCAGGTATGTCTTTATTAGCAGTGTGAGAACAGACTAGTACACCCACCATGATATCTTCTTTTATTAAATCAGAAACAGTCTACAATAAGGATTAATCGAAATTTTAAAAAGCACAGAGGAAAAGGGGATCAATAAACCTTGTGTGGGTTATGAATGCCAAACAAGGGTTCTTAGAGAAAGGAGAAGCAATTATAATTTAGATGGATCCTGCTGCAAACGACAAAGATGTATTCATCTCTTTATTTTTCTGTATATATGTATAAATATAGTTGAACAAGTGTCGGCTTTTAGCTCCACTGATAATAGCTCATCAGATTTAACAAAAGTGAATGTCTTTGGTGAAACTACTGATATAATTGATTAACTTGAGGACTAACAAAATTCATGAAGTCAGACATTTATCAAATCATAACTTTTACAACTGAAGAACTTTTAGAATAGCATGTGGCTCTTTATCTCAAGATATGACAATGCACTTACCTTGACTTTTAAACTATGAAATGAATGGTTTTTATTTAATATTATCAATAAAACTCAAATCTATGTTAACATTTTTGGCATATGACAAAGTAATGAATGCATTCTGATCTTTTATGGTAAATTATTGTAATGCTTTTAATTTTTCTGTCTGTCAGTATATTTGAAGCAGTATACTGTGATCCTATACCTCAGTCTACATTAACTCAGCGAAAATATACACACTTGGTTGCCAGCTAGACACCTATGCTCAGGGCAAACTTAAGAAACATCAACCAACAGTGCAAAGACATGCAATATCATTCAGCTCCTTTTTCTTGTATGATGCAGATTCGTTCTCCTTGAAATGGGATAACTGGTATATAAAAATCCAAGGACACTTATTTTTCCCTCACTGAACTTTCTATAATGTTCACATTTAATTTCTCTAAAAGGAGTTACATAAACTGAAAGATTATATCTGGGGAAAAAAAAGACGACCAAATTTGCTTCTGGGTGAGGGTGGTTGGAGTAAATTTCTAAGATCCAAAACAAATGGATGCTCTTGAAAAGTCCCTCTCTGGAAAGAAATATGTTCTCTTTTTTTGGCTACACTGTTCTTTAAATTAGATGAACAGATGTCTGACCAATTCTGATAGCAGAAATCAAGTAGCAAAGTTCCATCAGATACAAGCCTGCTCTATGTGTGTTTTGTTTGTCTGTTTAGGCAGCTCAGCTCTCACGTGACTATCCTTCTGTAATCTCTATTTCCTTTGAGAACTCATCACCTATTGTGTGTAGTTTTGATGGAAGAACAAATCAAATTGCCTGTTTTCCAACAAAGAAATTATAGAAAATAGATTCTGGTTTTCTCAATCTCAGAAGCCAGAGTAAAACCTGACCAAGTTCAGTCAATTAGATCCTTGGTTTTAAAATTAAATTTTGATTTGAGGGAAGAAGATAAATCTGGACATCATTCATGGCAAACTGACATGCAGACAAGATCATTCTTTCTATAAAACTATTTTTTTATTCCCTCTTGTTTAAACATCTAATACTCCACTGATATGAATAAGCTTATCAGATCAATATTTCAACTCTAATCCATTGTGTTAGCCTCTGATCTTTCTAATAATTTTGAATTTTTTGCCAAACTGGCCAGTTTCTGCTATTTTCAAGCTAGCGCCTCTTATATAATCTATATTTCCAATTACAAAAATTTTCTATGACATTATACAATACCTAAATGTTCATTCCAATAACTAACCATCAGCAGATTATGACTATAAAGAAAAAGGCTTGGCCTGCTGACTTTGCTTTTGGTCTGTGTGATATTTTGACTTTAGGAAATTATTTCTTCCTATGCTTAAGAGTTTGGATCGTTTGTTTTTAGCCATCAAATGGAAGAACTTTTGTGCAGTAAAGCTGAACTGCTTATGCTGATCTCTGGTAAATTCCAGAAAGTGTGTTCCATGGGTAAAGGGATTTTGTTTGCTTCGATCCCTCCTGTATTCTGAGCAGCTGGACAAATCCCATCCAGCACATTTTACTCACCAAACGATTTTTTCAGTAAATGAATAAATATATGAGATAATAATTAAATGTTCACATACATAACCAGAACACATTTTTCTCAATTTGAAACCAAATTATGTTAGGTCTGCACTGGCATACCTAACGATTAAATTTCTGCTTTTGATAACATATGACAAATTTCCCTTAAAGGCCAGTGACAAATTATCTAACTTTTGATGTTTATATCTTATTTATTTGTCTAAAAATATTTTTGCAGTGAAATTGAACTTTATTGTCCAATACAACTATTTGAGTAATTGTAAAAATATAAAATAATTTAAACAATATTAAATGATTCAGTTAAAGTCATAAGTTTTTATCCACAGAAATTATGAAATGGCTAAATTTACTTCTGAATGGCCTACTATTATAGCAAAAAAAAAATCCATATAAAATGGGAAAACTGGCCAAAGTTATCTGTAAGTACAACATAATATATTTAAATGGCAGCTTGAGGGAAAAGTTTATAAAAATTTTACATATTTTTCTGTCAAGAAATCAGAACTACTATATTTTCAGTAGTTAATCTTATTAGTGGTTCTTTATCCTTAAGATGCAGATCTAGAATCTGGTCCTCAATTTATTTTGATCCTCAGTATCACTGTGACTGGGGCTGACATCAGTGTCTTTCCAGATTAGCAGAGGTTACTATGTCCACATTAGCTGTATTCAGATTTTTAAAAAAAAATTTTCAAATTTTATTTTAGATTCAAGGGGTACAGGTGCAGGGTTGTTACATGGGTATATTATATGATGCTGAAGTTTGGGGTGTGATTGATCCTGTCACCCAGGTAGTGAGCATAGTACCCAATAGTTAGTTTTTTCAACACTTGCCTCTATTCCTTCCATTCCCCTCTAGTAGTCCTCAGTGTCTATTGTTGCCATCTTTATATCTGCGAGTACCCAATGCTTAGTTTTCCCTTATAAGTAAAAACCTGCGGTATTTTTTTTTACTGTTCCTGCATTAATTCACTTAGGATAATGGCCTCCAGCTGCATCTATGTTGCTGCAAAACATGATTTCATTTTTTCATGGCTGCATAATATCCCATGGTGTAGATGTACCAGATTTTCTGTATTCAATCCACTTTTTATGAGCTCCTGGGTTGATTCCATGTCTTTGCTATTGTGAATAGAGCTGTAATGAATACATGAGTTTAGCTGTATTCCAGAAGAAATTGCTTTTATTTCTTCCAGAGATCTTTCTCACTAGGTTGTCCAAACATTTGAGGGCAGAATCACTTTAACCTGGCTAGAATCTTGAAGAATGAATGTGCAGAAAGATAAAAAAAAAAAAAAAAAAAAGTATATCTATAAATAAATTAGGCTTTAAAAAATTTGGAAAACTAACATACAGAATTTTCCCAACCTAAAAAACATTCCTCTTACTCTCTAGTCCTTTGCCTTGCCTTATTTTTTCACTAAGGTTTTATAAATATTTACCTATTGGTTTATCTTTGCCTTGCCTTATTTTTTCACTAAGGTTTTATAAATATTTACCTATTGGTTTATCTGTTTACTGCCTGTCCCACAAAAATGCAGAATCTATGAGAATGGAGAATTTTTAACTAAGTTTTGCTTATTTCTCTATCCATTATGCCTGGAATGTAGCCTGGAACGTGTAGTGGTTGCTCAGAAAATACTCAAAGGAAAATATGGATTAAGGGATTTGAGTTTAAATTATTTTAGGAACACATCCTCTTTCCCTGTACCATAAAAATGTAAAATTCAATCCATATCTGTATAAGAGGCCCTGAGATAAGACATCAGTAACAACTATAAAGACGGATCAGCAAACAACATTTTTCATAAGGGAAATTATGAAGGCATATTTTCCTATTGATTATTGAAAAAGCTTTCTAATTTATATTATTATCCTAGTAAAATTTTCCATGTGATTTTAGATTTTAGAAAAGTCTCTGGCTTAAGATCTGGTTTTCAAATTTAATATAATTTATCTAAATTATTACCATAAAGTAAAAACTCACTATCTCCGTATCCTTTAAATCCTCTTAAAATGTGTGTCAATATTTTTTTAAAAATTCACCTCAGTAATTGTTTCCAAGATTTAAGATAGACTGAAAATATAATCTATATTTTTAAACTATAATCCTACATTTACTTTTATTCTCATTTAATTTTTTTAATATAACACTTTAGTTCTGGTGACATAAATAGAAACAAATGGTCTATTACAATATTAATTTAAAAAATTGGCAAGACTAAGAATTTTCAAAAACTGAATTTTTCCCAAGTTATTCTTTTATGTTTAGACAGATGGGTTTTAGTTTAACATTTAGCTACTTGACATTCAAGAACTAAAAAGCTACTAGAAAAACCAGGGTGGGCAACTACAAAATTTTTGAAAAACAAACACTAATCTTGATTTATGTGAAACTAATCTCCAGCCTATGCTCTCATCACTTCAAATTTTATTTTAATAAGTTAATTATGTTTTAGGCATAGTTAATATAAGACCTATTGACCCATCAAATAAAAATTATCTTATTATTACAAAATGGTGATAGTCTAAGGAAGTAACTGTTTTTAGTTAATAATAATAGAGACAAAACAAATACAACAAAATGTAAAAAAAAAATGATGAAAATAACAAGTATCCTAAATGGAGTAGTTCAGTTTATCCAATAAGCTGAGGATTCAGGCCCTACTCAAATTAGATATTCCTCAGTAATTATTTTGAACTTCACTTATAGTAAAATAAGTAACTTCCACTTTATTTTTCTACAAATTAATGCTCATTCATGTACTATGGTACAGAAAGCTATGATTTTGTTCACATTTAATGCTTATTTGAACACTTGGGCAAACCTAGATTGCATTCTTAAGAAAATGTCCAGGCTTGCCTCTGGCCCAGAGCTCCAAGATGAGACTACAAATCAAAGGCTTAAATTATCCTAACAAAATCTTCATCTTGTTCCTTTGACATCTGATGTCCAGAATAATTTTCCTTCAATCAGAAACTCAGATAATCTCCAAAATTTTACAGGCATGTTCACGGTTGAAAATTTTACAGGCATGTCCATTAGATAGGCTTTAACAAAATATATTTTGTTTTTCCTTAGAGAATTGCCTTCATTGAATAATATTTTAATATGATTCCCTTGGATTTTATTGGATATCACCTAAAATTGATGTTTGGTACTTGAAAATTCATTTTCAAATTAAAACCTAGTAACATGTTCCTCCACCAAATAAATCATGTTTATATTTAGAAGTCATGCCAGTTTAGAATCTCTCTTCTTATCTTCCTTTTTCTTGGAACCTATGAAACTCAATTATAATTTCAAATTTTAATAAACATATTAATCTGGGCTTTGGCTTTATTTATTTTTAACTTAATATCCATTTTTAAAATTTCTAAATCTATGTTTAGAGTCATATTGGACAATATGTTGCCATATGCCACCTCAATAATGTTTAGTTATAAAATGAATAACAAATTCAAATATAACCCATTAATTTTGTGCTTTTAAAATGTTTTTATTGAAGTGCCTCTAAAAGCTAAGTGAATGCATGTTCTGACCATTTAAAGGTATAGTTTGAAGTTTCTGTTGTTGGTAAAGAATATTTTTGAACACTATGTCTTATTTTAGAAAATGCAGGCAGATTGCGTTTCATTCCATGACATATTAGGTGTCATGTATTATTAGCATAAAATTAATGTTTCAGTTGTTTTATCTTCTCAAAGTGGATGAGTCAACGTGCATAGTCATTCTTTTAGTATTAAATACTCCTAGCGTGTCACCCGGAAACTATGATCAGAACATAGTCTGAAACTAACAACTGTCTTAGACATTCACTAAAGAAGGCAGGGAGAAAAAAAAAATATTGTGGAAAATGACTAGAGCCAAAATATACTTCGGGTCTGCTGATTTTGTTAATTATTTGCAAGTCATACTGTGACAGGTAAAACTAAATTCAATTAAACATAGTGTATATTTTACTAATACTATTGCATTAAAAATAGGGGAAATCATCTAGAGTCACACTGCATTCCAGTCAATATTATGTGAATGAAAACAGCAAGATAACAGTATTTTCAATCTTTATAATTTGTTTGTCATAACACTAAACTGCTGGATTGGATTTCTACTGGAAAATCAATTCAAATAGATTTCCTTGGAGTCATAAATGTCATTATTGTACATGGGTCATCCATAGCAAGTCATATAACATTAATTAGTCCCACCATCATACCACCGGAAAAAATACTAAGCAATACCACTTACTCCTCAAAGAAACTTGATTCATCAAGCATCTACTATGTCCTCTGTTGGCTTATAAAGAAAGTGCCCTAATTCTTTTAAATTTCAATACTGTCTGCCATAATCTGAAGGGTAGTAGTGAACAGGTATAGAAAATGTTGAAACAAATTAATATCAGTTCAGAAATTAATGTATTGAATTTCTACTTGTGGCAGTATGACAGATGAGACATTTAGAACAGCCAATGCAGTGCAAAACAGCTAAATGTTGAATAAAATAAAACTTTTTATCTCATTGTGGATACATTTTCTCAATCATTACTTTGCCTGTTCTCTATCATAGTCATTGTGGAATCAAATTGTACATATATTAGACATGATACTACCACACAATTCACTGAGAATCTTCAGATTTCCTTCTTCTTCTTGCTCTAGGGAGTGTTCGATTCTATTAGGAATGTCTTTATTTTGGGGTTTAGTTTGAATGCCCCGGGTGCTCAGTGAGGGCTCTCCACTACCACTGGGCTAGAACTCAAGAATGTCCCCATAAGGCATAATTTATGGTATCACCAGTCAGTTCACAGCCCAGAAGCAGATGATGTATATTAGATGTCATGAAGTCTTTGCCTACACTTGAGTTAAACAACCTCCACTCTAGTAACCTTGGTAAATTTCCATGCAAATTCTATATACCATCATGCACTGCCTTATCTCTGGAACCTTTACATTTTTGTGAGAACTCTAATTTCTGCCTCCGTAGCTCAGCTGTGGTTCTCCTTAACTCCCATTATACAAGCATTCCCATAAAGACGTGTAAGGTAATTTGCATGGGGCTTAACTTCTGTGTTTTCCTTTTTGCAATAATTATAGTCCTATTCTATCTATTGCTCACTGCCTGAAAACAGTTTCTGCGTATATTTTGTTTAGTATTATAGTTTTTTTTCCTGGGAAAGCAAGTTAGTCCCAGTTACTGTGGCACGGATGGAACTAGAATGCTTCTGACTGTTAATTTATTATGTAAAATTATGTATTGGCATAATTTTCATTATATAAAATGGCAAACATTTTTGTATATCTTTGCTAAGCGAAACTCTCTTGGCATCATCAGAATTCTCCAACAAATAACTACAGTCTGTACCATCTTGTAAGTATGTTTTTTGACTAAACTAACTAAACATTATTCCTCATTACTGCTGTTTTCCAAACTTTGTCAAAATTGTATTTTTAATCTAGCTGCATATAAAAAATAGAGCTTAAAAGACAAGAATCATAATTTTACTGTTTAAATTTGTGGACCTGATGGTGTTTCTCTAAATTTAGCTCATTACAAATAAAATAAAATTTATCCTACTAAAAACAAAATGAGCATATTTTTTGCTGTTCTGTTTCAGTCACAGTCCATAGAGAAGTCTTGACTTCCCCAGGCATTGAATTACATTAATAGTTGGAAAGGTCATTTAGTTTTCTTAAGACTATGAAATCAAATTGGATCTAAATGTTTGCTCACTTATAAATGGTCAATCTAAGGTGATATTTTTAAGATAATTTTAAAGAACCTCTAGATCTCTTATGTTGAATTATTATTATTGATCTTATGTGACTAATTATCTCGCTTGAAATAAATATATATAAGATAAAATATAGACACTTTGCTACATTCAAAACACAGGGTTCTAAATGATTACTTTTCATGACCAAACAAAACCATTCAAAGGCTTGCTTGTAACTTTATAGCTAATACTAATTAGATATTTACTGGTTTATTTTATTTTACTTTATTTTATTATTTTGTTTTATTTTATCTGAGATGGAGTCTTGCTCTGTCACCCAGGCTGGAGTACAATGGCACAGTCCCAGCTCACTACAACCTCCGCCTCCTGGGTTCAAGTTATTCTCCTGCCTCAGCCTCCCGAGGAGCTGTGTCTACAGGACGTGCCACCACACCTGGCTAATTTTTGTATTTTTAGTAGAGACGGGGTTTCACCATCTTGGCCAGGCTGATTTTGAACTCCTGACCTCGTGATCGGCCTGCCTCGGCCTCCAAAGTGCTGGGATTACAGGCGTGAGCCACCACACCCTGCCGACTGTTTTTTAAATTGACAGATAGCATTGTATGTTTTGGTCATTTATGATATAATGTTTTGAAAGACATACATTATCAAATGCTTAAATCTAGCTAAATAACAAATGCATTATCTCATACAATTATCACTTTTGTTTTAAGAGCACATAACATCTATGCTTTTTATATTTTTCAAGAATACAATCTATAATCATTAACTATAGTTACCTTGCTGTACAATAGATCTCTTGAAATATATTCTTCCTAATTGTAATTATGTATCCTTTGACCAACATCTTTCATTTCTCTTCCCCCACATAACCACGCAAGCCTCTGGTAACCTCCATTCCTCTGTTTTTATGTGATCAACTTTTTAGATTACATGTATCACTGAGATAATGTAGCATTTGTCTTTCTATGCTTGGCTTATTTCACTTAACATAATGTCCTTCAGGTTGATCCACGTTGCTGCAAATAGTGGGACTTAATCTTTATAGCTGAATAAAATTCGATTGTGTATCTATCCCACATTTTCTTTATTGATTCCTCCATTGATGGACACTTAGATTGATTTCACACATTGACTAGTGTGAATAATGCTTCAATAAACATTGGAGTGCAGACGTTTCTTTGACATATCAATTCCTTTCCTTTGGATATATGTCCCATAGTGAGATTGCTGAATCATATGGTCATTCTATTTTTAATTTTTTTGAGGAAGCCCCATGCTGTTTTCAATAATGGGAGGTACTAATTTATATTCCCCAAAGCAGTGTACAAGGATTCTATTTTTCCTATATCCATGCCAACACTTGTTATCTTTTGTCTTTTAATAATGGCCATTCTAACTTGGATGAGGTGATATCTAATTGTGGTCTTGGTTTGTATTTCCTTATTAGTGATGTTTAGCTTTTTGTTTACCTGTTTTCCATTTGTATGTCTTCTTTTGAGAATGGTCTATTAGGTCTTTAGCCAATTTTTAAAAATCAGGTTATTTGTTATTTTTGGTGTGTTGTAGTTTTATGATCATTTGTCATAATAAAATTTTAAATTTCCCTTTTGATTTCTTCATTCACAAACTGGTTGTTTAGGAGCATGTTGTTTGCTTTCCATGTAATGTAATGTTTCCGAGTTCCTCTTGTTATTGATTTCCTATTTTATACCATTGTGGCAGAAGAAAAACATGATATGATTTCAGTCGTCTTAAATTTGCTGAGACTTAATTTGAGTCCTAACATATAGTCTATCCTGCACAATGGTCCATGTGGCATTGAGAAGAATGTGAATTTGGTAGCTGCTGGATTGCCTGTAAGGCCCATTTTGTCTAGAGTACCAGTGAACAATATACCCTCTGACGTTTCTGTGTTTCTTGTCAGAGTCTTTACCTTTAATCCTGAAGAACGTTCTTCAGCATTTATTGTAAGACATGACTGGCGATGATTAACTCCCTTAGCTTTTGATTATCCAGGAAAGTCTTTATCTCTCCATTTCTGAAGATCAGCTTTGCTAGGTATAGCATTCTTGGTTGGCTGCTTTTGTTTAGCATTTTGAATATACCGTCTCACTCTTTCCTGGCCAATAAGGTTTCTACTGAGAAGTCTGCCGTTAGGCATATTTGCTTTCTTTCTCTTACTGTTTTCAGGATTCTTTCTTTGTCTTTGATCTTGGACATTTTGATTATTATACATTATGGGGAAAATTTTATTTGGATTGAATCTGCTTGAAAACCTTTGACCTTCTTGTACCTGGAATTTACATCTTTGGCTGGGTTTGAAAGGTTTTTGTTTTTTCTTTAAATAAGCTTCCTATGCTTTCGTCTCTTCTTCCTCTTGATCACCAATAACCCATACATTTGCCCTTGTTATTGTTATTACATAAATGCCATAAGCTTTCTTTATTCCTTTTTATTTTTTCTTCTCTGAATGTATATTTTCAATTAACCTGTCTTCGAGTTCACAAATTATTTTCTCTGCTTGATCAATTGTGCTGTTGATGCTCTCCATTCAATTTTTTTATTTTGTTCATGTATTCTTTAGCTTTAAAATTTTTTTTTTAAATTTAATCTCTGTAAAATTTCTTTGATAAATTTATAAATTCTTCCTTTTTATTTTATTCACGTTTGCATAGTTTCCATAAAACAGTTATTTTGAATTTTTTTCAGGTGGTGCCTACATCACCATCTCTTTAGGATCAGTCACTGTCACATTATTTTGTCCATTTATGATGCCTTATTTCCCTACTTGATATTAATCCTGTGGCTGTGCATCAAAGTCTGTGCACTGATATTGGTACCTAACCAAGTTTTCACAGCCTGGCTTTCTTCAGGAGGTTCCTTTAGCAGTCAGTAGTGCTGTCCATAGACTCAACGCAAGTGAAGTTAGGTGATTGCGAGGTCTTTAAGTTGTTGAAGCACTAGGGGGCCCCCTAAGCCTAGGACCTCTGTATCAGGAATACTTTCAACTGCTGAGGCTGACATAGTGCTGGGTCTCATTCAAAGTCCATGATCTCTGGGACCAGCATAGCATTGGGGTATACCTAAGGTCATGACCACTATGGCCTGCCTGACACTGAGGTTTGTTCAGTGTTCAAGGCCACTGTAGTCAGCCAGTGATAATGTGGATTAGATCTTGACTCTCTCTTGCCATGGCCACAGGTTCCTGTCTGGCACTGTCACATGTCTAGAGGCTCTGCCCATTGGTGCTGGCCTGGGGATCTGCCCAGCACTTGGTTTTACAGCAGTGGGGCCTCTGCTGATTCCAAGGCAAAGTCCTGGTTTATTTTTATTTCCTTCTCCACAAGCAGCTGGTGTCTATCTGTGCTGTGCTGCCTGGGGTTGGGGCAGGGGTGACATGGGTAATGTAAAACTTCTTCAATGAATCTTTACTCACTATTATGCTTAAACCAGGTACTGTGAACTCACATCTTGTTTCCTTAGCTCTTATGAAGGCTTTCTCATGCATGGATAGTTGTTCAAATTGATGATTCAGTCAGTGGATGATTTTGGAGAGTCTCACTCTGCCATTTTACTCCACGTCTCTCTGAACAGACATTTTTTATAAATAGGTATTTCATGTCTTAAAAACTAAACTATTATTCAAATTCAGGTATGATGCTGGTTACTGGAAACATGTCATCTAATTAATTTGATATATGGTAGTTTGTGAAAACAAAAATAATCTAAATCTAAACAGATAGACTGTCAGGGTGCAACCAGAGAAACAGCGCCAGTAGAAGACATTTGTTTACAGAGTTATTGCAAGGAATTAATGTGTGCAATTGTGGGAGCTGGCTAAGAAGGTCTGAAGTCCATGGTGCAGGTTGCCAGGAAGAGCAGGTCATATCTTTTATGTGCAGGGTGAATCTGTATTTCACAGGCAGAATTGCTTCTCTTTCAGAGAAGCCTCAGTTCTGTTCTTAAAGCTTCCCAGCTCATTGATTTCAAGACCACCTAGATTATCTGAGATGATTTTACCTACTTAAAGTCAGCAGATTATGGACTTAAAATATATCTATAAAATGTCTTTACAGCAAAACATAGAATAGTATTTGATTTAGTAACTAAAGACTGTAGCCTAGATTATGCCTGAGCGTTCCAGCCTGCTCTTTATGAAGGACTGCCTTGTAAATTTGGTTACTATTTTGTTAAGCATTTGAACCCATATTCATAAAAGATATTGGTCTGTAGTTTTCATTTATTGTGATGTCTTTGTCTGGTTTGGTTTCAGATTAATAATGACCTAATTGAGTTGGGAAATATTATCTTCTCTTTTACTTATTGGAAGAATTTGTCAAGATTTGGTAAAAGGACTTTTTATAATGTCTGGGAGAATATAGTAATGAAGGCTCCTGGGTCGGGCTTTTTCTTTATGATAGGTTTATTATTATTGTTACTAATATTATTATTAATCAATTAACTTGTAAGTCCTATTAAATTGCTTATTTCTGTTGAGTCAGTTTTAGTAATCAGTATCTTTCTTTAAAAATTGTCTATTTCATCTATGTTATATAATTTATTGGCATACAATTATTTATAGTATTCCTTCCTGATATTTTATTTCTATATGATTAGTAGTAAAAACCTCTTTTATTTCTGATTCTATTCACTTTTTTTCTTGATCAGTCTAGCTAAAAGTTTGTCCATTTGTTGATCTTCTCAAAAAATAAGATTTTGTGCCCACTGATTTTGTCTATTGTTTTCCTATTCTCTCATGAATCTTAGCTCTAATGGTTATTATTTCCTTTACTATGCTTGATTTAGGCTTACTCTGCTCTTTTGTTCAGTGTCTCAGAGTGGAAGGTTGGGTTATGGATTAGAAATTTCTCTTCCTGATATGTCCATGTACAGCTATAAGTCCCCCAATAGGGACTACTCTATCTGTACCCCCATTAAATATTGTTATGCTTTTTCATTTTCATTCATTTCAAAGTATTTTCTGATTTCCCTTTTGATTTTTTTGACCCAGTAGTTATTTAAATATTTCTAAATGTTTTTCAATATCCACATATTTGTGAATTTCCTAATTTTTTTTCCTTGATTTCTAAATTTATTCCATTGCAATCACAAAACATATTTCACATTACTTCTATCCTTTTACATTTATTAACATTTGCTTTATGGCCAGGATATGGTCCATCATGGAGGTGTTCTACGTGCACTTGAGGAAAGTATACATTCTATTATTGTGATGTGTTCTATAGATGTTTTCCAGGTCTAGTTGGCCTATAGTGCTAAATCGTTTATTTCCTTTATTTTTTGTCTAATTGTTCTATCCATTACAGAAAGTGGTGCATTGATGTATGCAACTGTTTTTTCACTTTGTCTTTTTCTACTTTCATCAGTTTTCGTGTAAATTGGTGCTCTGTTACTATTGATACATACATATTTATAACTATTGTATCTTCTTGATGAACTAACATTTTATTGTTACATGTTTTTATCATTATAAAATGTTTCTCTTAATAAAATTATAGAATAAAATTTTATAATGATAAAATTATATATCATTTTATAATGATAAAAAATATGGGCCAGCCGTGGTGGCTCACAGCTGTAATCCCATGACTTTGAGAGACCAAGGCGTGTGGGTCACCTGAGGTCAGCAGTTCAAGACCAGCCTGGCCAACAAGGTGAAACCCCAGAAAATTAGCTGGGCATGGTGGCAGGCACTGTAATCCCAGTTCCTTGGGAGGCTGAGACAGGAGAATCACTTGAACCTGGGAGGCGGAGGTTGCAGTGAGCCAAAATGGTGCCGTGGCAGTCCAGCCTGGGCAACAAGAGAGAAACTCTATCTCAAAAAAAAAAAAGTTATTAACTCAATAACATATTTTGTTTCAGTATCTGCCTAGAATTATTATAGCCACTAATTCTGTGGCTGCTGCTTGTATAATATATCTTTATTCATCTTTTTACTTTCGATAAATTTATATTTTAAATCAAGGTGCTGTAGATAGTATACAGTTTGAATTTTAAATCCAGTCTTACAATAGCTGTCTTTTGATTACATTTTTTATTCATTTACATTTAATGTTATTACTAATAATGTTGGATTTGTGTCTGTTAATTTTTGCTTTTTACATGTCTCATGTATTTTTTTCTTTCTCTATATTTTCTTTTTTCATTTTTTTTTTTTTCTTCAAAACAGAGTCTTGCTCTGTCACCCAGGCTGGAGTGCAGTGGCATGATCTCGGCTCACTGAAACCTCCGCTTCCCAGGTTCAAGCAATTCTTCTGCCTCAGCCTCCCAAGTAGCTGGGATTACAGATGTGCACCACTACACCCAGCTAATCTTTGTATTTTTAGTAGAGATGGAGTTTCACCCTCTTGACCAGGCTAGTCTTGAACTCCTCACCTCATGATCCACCCACCTCAGCCTCCCAAAGTGCTGGGATTACAGGTGTGAGCCACCATGCCTGGCCTATACTTTCTTTTCTTCAAAAATATTTGTTTTAATTGGGTGAATATTATTATTATTATTATTTTATTTTTTGAGATGGAGTTTCCCTCTTGTTGCCCAAGTTAGAGTGCAGTGGCGTGATCTTGGCTCACTGCAACCTCTGCCTCCTGGGTTCAAGTGATTCTCCTGTCTCGGCCTCCCTAGTAGCTGGGATTACAAGTGCCTGCCACCATACCCAGCTAATTTTTTGTATTTTTAGTAGAGATGGGGTTTCACTGTGTTGGCCAGGATGGTCTCAAACTCCTGACCTCAGGCGATCCACCTGCCTCGACCTCCCAAAGTGCTGCGATTACAGGCATGAGCCACCATGCCCAGGCAAATATTATTTTATGAGGCATTTTACTTTAATATTTTTTACTTTGTGTAAATGTTTGAGGGTTTTTTCAGTTGTTCCAGAACTGTGTGTGTGTGTCTGTGTGTGTGTGTGTGTGTGTGTATATATACACATATACATGTATTTACTTATTTATTTATAAGCTAGATTAGTCAATCTAGCTAAAAGTTTGTCCACTTGTTGATTTTCTCAAAGAATAAGCTTTTAGTTTTATATATATGCTTATGTATATATTCCAAAATCACCTTCAAGTTTATACTAGCTTAATCTCAGTGATATATACAAATATTATTCCTGTATATTTCTATTCATTTGTCATCCTTTTATGGTATTTTTGTATATATTTATCTCTAAACATTTTCTCAGTCTAATACAGCTTTTCTCCCACTGACCTCTTTTGTTTGTGTCGCTATTGGCAAATATTAGTAAAAGTTGCAGCTTGATATATTATAAGCCTGACAATATATTATAGACATGTAATTTTACACAATTTCTTGTGAAATCAGTTGAAGAATTTGCATTTACATTTTATTATAATTACATAATTAACTTTACTGTTCCTTTTTATATTTTCGTGTAGAATTGAATTACTATCTGGGGTTACTTACTTTCCATCTAAACAGCTTCCTTTAATATTACTTAAAAGGGGGGGTACGTCTGCAAAAAAAAAAAATCACTTAGTTTTTGTTTATCTGAAAATGTCTTAATTTTACCTTCATTTTTAAAATACTTAGCAGTTGACAATTTTTATTTCATCAGTTGAATAGATTAGTCCTCTGCCTTCTGCCCTCCATTGTTTCTGCTGATAAGTTAGCTGTTGTTCTTACTGAATTTTTCATACGTGACAAGTCATTTATTTCTAGGTGCTTTCAAGAGTTCCTGCTTGTCTTTGACTCTTGGCATATTTACTATGCTGTGTCAGTGGATCCATTTGATTTTTTTTTCCTTTTTAGAGCTCATTAAGCTTTCTGGATACATACAGTATTGCTTTTCAATAAGTTTGGAAAGTTGTGAGTAGTTATTTCTTAAAATTTTTTTCTGTTTTTTTTTCTACCTTCTCCTAGTACTCCTATTACACCTATATTGGTGCATTAATATTGTCAAAGATTTCTCTGAAGCTCTATTTTTTTCATTCCTTTTTCTGTTTTTCAGATTGCATATCTATAGGTCTATATTCAAGTTTGTTAAATCTGTTTTCTATCAATTAAAATCTACCATAGAATCTCTCTTGTGAATTTCTCATTTTAGTTATTGTGATTTGTAACTACAGAATTTTCATTCATTTTTCTTCTAATTTATATCTTATTAGTAATATTCTCTATTTTATGTAACATCAACACCATACCTTCCTTTGCTGCTCTCATGGCATTCTTTGAATTCTGTGAAAATATTCATAATAGTTACTTATAAGTATTTTTATTTTATTTTGCTTGTAAAATTGTTATTTTACTTATAAGAATACTTATGTATCCGTCAAATCTTACTTCTGGTCTCCTTCAAAAGCCGTGTGTATGGCCCGTGTTCTTTTTTCCCCAGTGCAGTGCTTGTGTTATACTTTCTTTATTTCTTATCTTGCCTTTTTTTTTTTTCGCTGAAAGTGGACATTTTATATTATATATTATATCAACTTTTACTACTCCCTCGGGACTATGTCATTGTTATTTGTTTGTTTATTTGTTTAGAGATTGGCTAAGTTATTCTAGTGAAGTTTATTCACCTCCCCTTTCCCCCACCTCACTGCAGTAATAACCCTATGGCGTTTTTCATCAGAAGATAAAGCTGTAGTCACTCTGAAATAAAAATAGTTTTGACAGGGCTTCGTGGGTCTCTTTCTCTGATCACACACTAATGTTCATCTACGCTACTCGCTGTTGATTGAGCTATTATTTTCAACAATGCCCTGGGAAATAAATTACTCTAATTTTGGCTCCTTTAAGGGAATACTTCCTTTAGGTGTTTGATATTTTTTTCTGATAGCAGGAAGGCTCCCCACAGCTGTTTTCTCCCTCTCCCTCCCCCTCCCCCTCCTCCTCTCCCTCCCCCCTCCCCCATTCCCAGCCCCTCCCTCTCCTCCTCCCTCTCCCCTCCTCCTCCTTCTCCTCCTTCTTCATTTTTATTTTTTTGGCTCTCTCCTGCAAATTGGACACCCTACAATTTATCCTGAATCTTCATTAGGCATAAAGTGTGGAAATCTCCTCTTAATTGCCTTTCGGCTCAACCTCCACTGTTATAGGGAGCACTCTCAGGCTTGGACTTCTCCAGGTTCTATTGCAAATTAAATTACTTCCTTTGGGAAGAAATATGAAACTATTTATGTTATGTTTCTCATTTCAGAAAATATCTCAGCGCCATGGCTGTGGATCTGGACATGGGAAAAAGAACGCACTTTTCTTTGAGTGATGCTCTCACTTTTGATGCTAAGAATTAAGGGAGCAGATGGAAAATAGCCTGGGGTCTTCTTGGTTGGTCTCTCCTGGCAAGAAACCACTAACTTATAAGCCAGGGCAAGGGTACTTGGGAATCACTCATTTTCATGGTGCCATGTGTAAAGTCTCCATTTCATAGGTGATATCTGGGCAAAAGGAAGAAGTCTCATGTCTCAACCATATTTACCCAGAACTTAGGCACGGCAGTAAGTAGCAGAGGGCAAGTTGAGAAGTGCTAATGTATTGTTCCTCCTGAGAAGAAATTCTTTTGACTTGGAGCTGGCAGGACATGAAACTGTATGTTCTTGGCTGCATTAGTCTGGAGGTTTTGTCTTAGGCTGAAGAGGTAGAGGAAGAACACATTCTTGGTTTGAATATTACGCATTTTCCCATTTCTTACCTAATTTTCAAAAACTTTCTTGAATAGATTTTTTTAATTTGTTGTCTTCCATTAGAATAATTTCCAGAGCTTTGAAATTATTGTATTTATTAAAAAAGAAACACACTAATGATATTTACCATTTCACTGGGGAGCTGGTCTGAAGGGCTCCTCATGCTATTATACTATGAATTTATCAAGTGTAAAATTTTAAATTTTCATTTTTGAAACAATCTTAGCATTCCAAAGCTACACACCTCACTTACTTAAACAATATGAGTCAATTTTTCAAAGAAAATCTTGAAACTACATATTCTTATTGAAAAAACTTGCATTTTTTGACCCAGGGCTTATTTTTCCGCCTGGAGACACATTTCTGCATTATCTGTTTGGCTGTGGTTTCATTTCCTTATTGACATTTATATTCCCATTAAGCTATTTAGTAAGACAAATACTTGTATTAAAAGAAAATGAGAAAGTATGGGAGTGACTCTAATTAAATTTAGTGAGGTTTCTCTTTTTCCAATCACATAAACCACTTGAGCTTTGTACCATTTTTTGAATGAAGTAGGAAATAAGTCACTCCATTTGCCCTCATTTGTTCTTCAAGAAATAATTCCATAATGAAAAAGAGACATTAAAATCTGATTCATTAGGTCAGAAATGAGTCAAGTCTATTTTCTAAACAGAGGTGTAAGAAGTCTGTATTTATTATACTCTGGCTGAAATGCCGTAATTTTCTTGACCTCGTGATTTAGTAACTACCTATCTGAACAAATAGATTCTATATAACATTGCTCTGCATAATGCTCAGCATAATAGTATGTCAAACATAAGGTGAGAAAACTATTCTTAGCCAAAGTCTTGCACTAACTAAATGTGTTTCTTCACTCTCAAGACCTCCAGAGACAATACTGATATTTAGGCAACAAAAAAAGCCTCTACCAAAATTATGAGTATCTCTATTATGTGAATTTTAGGATGAATATAATTCAAAGACTCTACTAAAAATACCAAAACTGCAATGAGAGAATATACAGAAAAATAGCAAAGACAAGAAAAATTTTCTGCAAACAATATTATCATTACCTAAACATGCTAATTTTACCCCAAACTCTTTTCAGCTTCATTCTATGGCAGAATCAGAATTTCTATATAGCAAATGTCCAGACTTATCTTGTAACTGCATTAAAAAGGAAGTAGATGATTTTAATTTGCATTTTGTTTTATATATGAGAGGTTTCATAAAGTTGATTTTATAAGCAATTAAAATGAGGTTAAGAAAACATTCATTGTGTATAAAATATTGTTTAGTACTTTATTTCTTTGGCATGTTCTTCACTGTTTTGTATACTGCTTTATTTCTAAATTAAACTTAATATTATTTTTCTAAATTGATAATAATTTTAATCCTTTCTCATTGCTTTCCCCATATGACTATTCCTATTTTGTTTCTTGAACATAACCTATATAGTCTAACATTTACAATTTATCACAGGCAATTTATTTTCATTTATCACATCCTTTCACTCAGTTTGGCTAGTAGAAATATGGTTCCAAGATTCACTGTAAATGCTCCTTCTAGAAAAAATATCTCAATATATTTCATTGTAATTTATCTTTCTCCCATCCTTATACCCTAAGTGGACTTCTAAGATAGCTTCATTGTGCTTTGCAATAAATTGATAGCCATCTACATAGTTGTAAATTAGCACATATTTGGTAAAATGACTTGTATGTCTGTGTGTTAGTCAATTTCTGCATCACTATAAAGGAGTAACTGAGATTCAGTAATTAATAAAGAGATTTGATTGGCTCACGGTGCTGCAGGCTGTAACAGCATGGCTTCATCTCTTTCTGTTGAGGTCCTCAGAAAGCTTACAGTCATGGCAGAAAGTAAACGGGCAGGCGATGTCACATGGTGAGACAGGGAGCAAAAGAGAGAAGGGTGAGGTTGCAGACTCTTCTAAACAACCAGGTCTCACATGAACTGAGAACTCACTTGTCACCAAGGGGATGGTATTAAACCATTCGTGAGGAATCTGCTCCAATAATCCAATTACCTCCCACCAGACCCTACTTCTAACATTGGAAACCATATTTTAACATGAGATTTGTACTGGATAAACATCCAAACAATATTATTCTAACTCTTGACTCCCCAAATATCATGGTTTTCTCACATTTCGATATACAATGATGCCTTTGCAATAGTTCTCAAAGGTCTTAACTGGTTCCAGAATTAACTCAAAAGTCCCAGATTTCAAGACCCAAGTCCAAATTCTCATCTGTAGATAAGTTCCTTCCACTTATAAGCCTGTGAGATCAAAAAAAGTTATTTACTGCCAAGATATGATAGTGCAGGCATTGGGTATATATTACCATTCCAAAAGAGAAAAATCATCCAAAAGAAAGGGACAATTGCTTCCACTTAAGTCTGAAATACCATAGGACAATGATTAAATACTAAAGCCCCAAAACAATTTCCTTTGACTCCATGTCACACATCCAGGGCATATTATTGCAAGAGGTGGGCTTCCAAGGCCTTGAGCAACTCCACGTCTGTGGCTTTGCAGGGTGTTCTTCCCGTGGTTGCTCTCATGGGTTGGAATGCAGTGCCTGTGGCTTTTCCATGCTGATGTTTCAAGTTGCTGATGGTTCTACCATTCTTGGGTCTGGAGAGTGGTAGCACCCTTCCCATAGCTCCACTAAGTAGTACTCTGGTGAGGCCTCTGTGTTGGAGATCCAACTCTACATTTCCCCTCAGCATTACCTTAGTAGAATTTCTTTTTTTATATATAAGTTCTAGGGCACGAGTGCACAACGTGCAGGTTTGTTACATATGTATACATGCTCCATGTTGGTGTGCTGCACCCATTAACTCGTCATTTACATTAGGTATATCTCCTAATGCTATCCCACCCCCTCCCCCCACCCCATGACAGGCCCAGGTGTGTGATGTTCCCCTTCCTGTGTCCAAGTGTTCTCATTGTTCAATTCCCACCAAAGGATTATAATGCTATAAAGACACATGCACACGTATGTTTATTGTGGTACCTTAGTAGAATTTCTATATGGGGGCTTCACTCCTGTGGAGGCTTCTGTCTGGGCAGCCAGGCTTTCCCATACACCATCTGGAATCTAGGTGGGAGCTACCAAGCTGCCTTTACTCTTGCATTCTGTGAACTTGCAGGGTTAACACTATGTGGAAACTGTAAAGGCGTTTGGCAGCTTTTGTTTTTTACAGTGGCAGCCTGAGCTGTACCTGGGGTCTTTGAGCCACAACTGCAGCCAGAGCGGTCAGGATGTGGGGAGCAGTATCCTGAGGCTGTGCAGGTCAGTAGTACCCTGTGCCTAGACCCTAAAACTACTTTTTCCTCCTAGGCCCTTGGAAAGTGATGGGACGGGCTACCTTGAATATTTACAAATTATCTTCAAGGACACTCTTGTAGATATTAGCACTTGGTTCCCTTCTAGTCATGCTAATCTCTCTGTTAAGTGTTTTCTTCAGAGCCTGCTGGGATTCTTTCTCTATCACAGGGCCAGGCTGAAAATTTTCCAAAGTTTTATGTTCTGCTTCCATTTTAAATATAATTTCAAACTTTAAGCCATTTATTTGCTCTTGATCATGGGTTGTTAGATGCAACCATGCCACTTCTTGAATGTTTTGCTGCTTAGAATTTTCTTTCTGCAGATATTCTAGGTTACTACTCTTAAGTTCAAACTTCCACAGAGCCCTAGGAAATGGACACAATGCAACCAAGCTCTTCACTAGGGCACAACACAGTTGTCCTTTACCCCAGTTCCCAATAAATTCCTCAATTCCATCTGAGACTTCATCAGCCTGGCCTTCACTATCCATGTCTCTATCAGCAATTTGGTCACAGCCATTTAACCCGTAATTAAGAAGTTCCAGTCTTCCATTTATCTTCTTATCCTCTTTTGATAAAATCTTCAACCTCTACCTGTTACCCAGTTCCAAAACCACATCCAAATCTTCATGTATCTTTATAGTAACACCCCACTTCTGGTACCAACTTTCTGTGTTAGTCTATTTTTGCATCACTGTAAGGAAATATTTGAGAAAGAGTAATTTGTAAAGAAACAAGTTGTAATTGTCTCACAGTTCTGCAGGCTATGCAAGCAAGGCTTCAGCATCTGCTTCTGGTGAAGGCCTCAGGAATCATGGTGGAAAGTCAAGGGAAAGCAGGCAATGCCACATGGGAAAATATGAAGCAAGAGAGAAAAGAGGGAGGTCCCAGACTCTTTTGAACAATATGATTTCATGTGAAATAACTCAATAAGAACTCAAATATTACCAAGGGGTAGGTACTAAAACATTCACAAGGGATCCTTCCACATGATACAATCACCTCTGACCAGGCCCCAATCCCAAAATTAGGAACCACATTTCCACATGAAATTTGGAAGGGACAAATATCCAAACCATATCAGTTTGTCTTCCTCATTTGGGTTTAAATTTCTTGAGACCAGGGCCTTGGTATCTTCTATGGTATTGTTCAAAGTTTTAAAATAATAGACACTGAATAAATATATTTATTGAATTCCTTTTCATTTGATTTACTTTAAAAAGAGAAGACTACAATGTATGCTCCCTTGAATACATTTGGTTGTATTTAGAAATAGGCAGTGACTATGTGATGTTTTGAGGAATGTTAAAGTAGACACCTGCATTAGTTAGCTAGGCTGCAATAAAAAAGTACCACAAAAATGAGTGTTTTAAAAAGCAGAAACTTACTCTCTCAGTTACGGAGGCTAGAAGTCTGAAATCAAGGTGTCAGCAGGATTGGTTTCTTCTAGCCATGAGAGAAGGATCTATTTCAGATCCTTTCTCCTTGGCTTATAGATGGCTGTCTTTTCCCTGTGTCTTCAAATTATCTTCCATTTTCTCATTTGTCTATAAAATGTCCTCTTCTTATAAGGATACAGTCATATTGGGCTAGGGAACACCCTAATGACCTCATATTAACTTAATAATCTTTGTAAAGACCCTACCTCCAAATACAATCACATTCTCAGGTACCAGGAATTAGGACTTCGACATTTGAATGGCAGAGGTGTAAAATTCAGAATATAACAGCACAGTCCAAAAATTCTGTTATGTGCACACTTATGAATGTAAATTTCTTAATAAAATTAACATGTTAGAATTCGAAATATGAAGGTAAAAACCACTGGAAAACTTAATACATTGACTTAAATACATAAATGTATATATGTGTGTATATATATATACACACACACACACACACCCCAATGTGTGACTTAATATATTGACATATATATACACATACATATATGTACATATATACACACATACATATATATGTACATATATACACACATACATATATATGTACATATATACACACACATATGTACATATATACACACATATATACACATATATATACACACACACACATATATATATATATAAAGCAATGTGTGACTGGTTAGAGATGTTACTGGATAGGATTTGATAATTTGTACAGGAAAAGGGACAAATTAGAAGAAGAATAAAAACACAAGCATTCTAAATCCTTTGAAGAAATGGAAAAGGGTGCCATGCAATAGGCAAAACTGAGGATAAAGACATAGAAATGGGATGTTAGAGTGCTAAATATAACTTAATGGCCAAATTTCCCTAAATTACATCCTGATTACATATTCTAATTGTAAGATAGCAAAAAGAAAATAGTTCAAAGCTATCTGAGACATTTTTAAATATCTAAACAGCAAATACTGTGATAGTCCCTCTCCTTGAAAATGCTCCATGCCAAATAATGTCACTATTATTGATGTGATATAACCTGTTTTCTCTTGAGAGGTAACTTCAATTATGGCCAAACTCTAACAACATTCTTGGAAAATGTCAGACTCTGGCTACCTAATCTTATGTATGTATAATTCCACGTGGATTACAAAATTTCTGGCATTGCATTGGAGCAAACAGCATCCTTTGTTTAGAAACAGATTACTCTGTTGATACATTTTTCTATGCCAGTCTTATTTCTGCTTCCTCCCTCCTAAGGCTCATCTTTAGCACTAATTTGTTGCTCATTAGCACCTCTGTCAAAGGTTAAATACAGGAAATAAAAGAAGATGAAACAGTCCAATTCAGTCCTCCTCATGGATCCATAAAAAATTTAATGAGAGAAGATGTTGAATTTTATAGGATGGATAAAAGTAAATGTTTATTTTTCAAAAATAATTTCTTTTAAAATTGTAATGAGTGACTTATAAACAAGATTGGATAAAAAATTTATGAAAAACATGTTAAACCCCACTATGATACAAAAGCAATTGTATTAATTACAGCTTCTGAAGATACATAAAGTCAGTATTATTATTATTAGTAGTAATATTACTACTTTTAAATGTAAAAGAGATTAAAAATAGATGAATGTGAATTTCCTAAAGTGTTGCAAATGGTATAAAGCTATTTTTTGCCTATTACATGTTTACGTCATTTACAGTTACTATTTTCAACACTTTCAGAAGTCTTGGCCATGTCAGTGCCCAAAGAAGTATCCTCCCACAAATTAGGTCCACCATTACTAACATGTGTTTGCTACAGATTTTTCTCTGGATAATTCCATTATTCTGCAACTGATTACAATATATTGAATTTCTAGGACATCAAGTAGTAATTTTCAAAGCTAGGATTCTCTGGAAATATTAATGGCATTATCTGTTTTTCTCAAGATGGTAAAGTAACTTACAAATATATTCATGGAGACTTCTATCTAAGTGAATTTAACAGAAATCAAATTCTGTTGTAAAGTTCTTTTAAAATAGAGAGTAAAATTTAACACATAAATTTTGGGGTTGAATTAAAGTGCTACTCAGTATATTTCGACAAGTATTTTGAAAGCTAAGGCATATTGCATTTTTGAAAAAAGCTATAAATTGATTAAGGATACTTCAAGATAACAACTTTTTGATACTATTGAGATGATGATACAGCTTTTAATGGTTTTCACTGTACTTGCAACTATGGGCAATTTCTCCCTCCTGCTATCATCTACTGGTAAAAGGAATTCAATTTGAATTAAAATAGTAATTGTGAACAGTTTTAATATGCTATGATGTTCCAAGAATTGTTTGAACGATCTTAAATGTATAAACTAATTAATCGTCCCAATAAAGAAGGTGCTACGTTTTTAGATATAAGAAAATGGAAGCAGAGAAAGATAAATAACTTGCCTGATATTACTGTGAGAAACATAATGCTCTGAGGAATTTTCACTGTGACTCTTGCAAGTCTGTATCTCCAATATTCTCTCTTTATAATAATGATAATGAAAGACATATAAAACAAAATTTGCCATCTCAACTATTTTTAAGTACAGTGCAGTATTGTTGAGTACATTTACATTGTTTTGCAACCAAACATCAGAACTCCTTTCATCTTGCAAAACTAAAACTCTAATCCCATTAACAACAGTTCTTGTTTTCCTTTCTACCAGCCCCTGTCAATTACCATTCTACTTTTGTCCCCATGAATTTGACAATTTGCCATATCTTTCTATAAGTCTTTTTGTGACTAACTAAATTAATTGAATATAATATTCTCAAGGTTCAACCATGTTGTAGCAAGTGTTAGAATTGAATTCATTTCTAAGGCTAATACTCCACTGTATGTCTATACCACATTTTATTTATCCTTTTACTTATCAGTGGACACTTAGGTGGCTTCCACCTTTTGGCTATTGTGAATAATGCTATGAGCATTAACAAGGGTGTACAAATATCTCTTCATTACTCTTCTTTCAATTCTTTAGGGTATATACCTAGAAGTAGAATTGCTGGATCATATGGAAAATCTACTTTTAATTTTTTGAAGAACTATCATACTGTTTTCCACAGACGCTGTACCATTTCACATTTCTACAAATTGTCTAATTTCTTACATTGTCACTAAAATATTTTATCTTTTTTTTTATTGTAGCCATGCTAATGGGTGTGAGGTGGTATCTCACTGTGGGTTCAACTTGCATTTCTCTAATGATTAGTAATGTTGGGCATCTTCTTACATGCTTCTGGGACAGTTATCTTTTTTGGAGAAATGTTTATTCAAATTATTTGCCCATTTTTTATCACAGTGTATGGCTTTTGTTGTTGCTGTGTTGTAGATCTTTATATATTCTACATATTAACTTTGTATTAGATATATGATTTACAAATATTTTCTTTCATTCCATAGCTCACCTTTTTACACTATTGACTAAACCCTTTGATGCACAGTTTTGAATTTTTACATAGTCTAAACTATTTATTTTGTTGTTGTTGCCTTTGTCTCTCCACCAATGCGTGCACATTACTTTAGTCACTAACTCTTCTGATTCCCTGTGATCAAATCTAAACTGTACAAGCAATGGCTAATATATCATAAAAAAATTCCTTTTCCTGAGAACTGTCCTTGACGAACTATTTCTAAAATGAGCTAAACTCTGTTGACCATGTCCTGTTAAATCCTATGAAAAAAATGTCCACACTTCTCCAAGATGGAAGGTTCAGTTAGATTTACAAATTGTGTGAGCATGGATTTGCACTCCAAGAGTCTGATTCTAGAATCAGTTCTCTTAACTACTACATTCAATGTGGCCCCATTTATAATCAGCATTGAAAAGAAAATTATTGCTATATTACCTGCAAAACATAATATTTAAAACTGCTTTGTAAAAAAGATAAAATCCTTTAATTTCAATTTACAACAAATAGTACATTAAAATAGAACTGTTTCATTTAAATAATTATACATATTATTCTAATACTATAACAAAATAATTTAAATGTTGTTTTGACAATTGCATGAAACTACATGAAAAAATATACTATAGAAGTGTGTGATGATTTGAAGGTGGTTCATGTTTCACTATTTAACAACGGTGTGTTTAATTTCCCTTTGTGAATAATGTTACAAATCATCATTCAGCATTCAGATATAGTGGTAAACAAAAGCATAATACATATAGTTTGACTATGTGAATAGTTTGACTAGAAATGAATTCCTTGTCTATTACTTATTGTGGAAAACATGCATTAAAGTGTTAAAATATAAATTATTATATTTTAATTCAACAGTTACTAAGCACTCGATATTACGTGAAGTGGTAACATTAACACAAGGATTGTGTTTCTTAATTTCAGTGTGCATATACTGTATTTTAAAATGTATTTTTTTCGGAATTAAAATAAAAAATAATTCTAAATTAGATCATCCTGAAAATTTCCCTAAATAAAACATTCCCAAGCTGAATGCATTGGAATTAACTATAATATTTGTATTTTACTTTAACATTATGAAAAGCATACATATACATAATTTTGCATGGTAAGAGACAATAACTGAAAGCCTTTTCAGAAGAAATATTGTTATTCCTATATTGAAGATTTATGGCACACAAGAAAAGACTGAGCTGGCATTGCACAGAATTTTATCCATACAGTTCACAGCATGAATTACTTTCCTCCAAACCTATAGAAGAGAATTGTAAATCTTCATAAAGCTCAAATAAACAACTTGAACATAAGCAAGTTCCCCAAAAATTGTTCTCTTCAAATTCATAAAACTCTCACCTTTTTGCTTATATAATATTTTAATCAAAAAGGAATAATTTAAAATCAGTTGAAACAACTAGGTTACACCTCAGAATTTCTTAATACTTAATTAAGGAAAGCCGTGTGGGTGTGAACTGCCATAAAAATAATTAAATCAGAATTTAAACCTGACTCTTTCTGTGGCTACTCTCTCTATGAGTTCCATCTTTGAGATCTAGCGTGCAATTCTTCATCTAGAAGAGATGAATCCTTTGCCTTGGCAATTGAGTCTCTTTTAATTATTAATACTAATTTCTAATCATTTCAGTCTTTTTTGGAATATAAGAAATTTATATTACTTATATTTTTTGAAAATTTTATATGTACCTCTTTCTTAAGTTTAGTTAAAAGTTAGATTCATAAATTAGTTGCAGATAACTTTATAAAATTCTCACCAGGAATCAGGTTCCAGCCCCAGCCCTTCTATCCACCATCCATAAAACAATTAGTCTCTGAACCCTAGGTTCCCAAATCATTAAATATACATAACAACAACAATTTTCTGATTTTCTTCTTATATAGCTATAGATCATTGAAAGTATAACATTTGCCCATCACTGTACACATAATATAATAGCTACTTTAATTCTGAGAATAAAATATCTGACACTATAGGTATTATTCCATTTTACAAATGTGTCAAAGAGACCACCCAAGATAGCATGGTTATTCTATATAAGAGCTTATATTTGGAAACAGATATTTCCAGTTCCAAATTATCTTCCGACCACGTTATGTTGTTTCCTTGTTTTTCTGAGGGTCACCTGAGCCAAAATCTTTGTCGGCACTTTGTTAAACTGTAGTTACAGTTCTCAGTAATCCAGATGTCCAACACACTTACTTTTCTACTCCTATCTAAAAGTAGAATAGAGGTAACCTGTTAAATTACAGTAAATAACACTGGAGTAGAGATTTGAAAATATTCCACTGAAAAATGTTCTAATCCTGTTAGCTTTCCATGGCTGCTGTAATAAATTACTCCAAAATTGATGGCTAAAAACAACATAAATTTATTTCCTTACATTTCTAGAGGTCAAAATTTCAAAATCAGTATCACTGGGTAAAAATCAAATCAAGGTATCAGCAGGGCCTTGTTTCTTCTGGAGGTTCAGAGGGCAAAATGCTTTTTCTCGTGTTTTCAACATTTAAAACAGCATTCCTTTTGTGTGTGCATGTGTGTGAGAAAGGTTCTCACTTTATTGCCCAGGATGGTCTCCAACTCCCAGGCTCAGGGATCCTTAGACTCTCAAATTGGCCTCCTTAGTAGCCAGGATTACAGACACAGGCCACCACACCCAGCCCTTAAATTTATTTACCCAAAAACCCTTCTTCCACATTCAGAGCCAGCAGTGTGGCATTTTTCTTCAGTGATCACATTGCCTTCTTCTTCTGTACCAGTCTTTCTCTGCCTGACTCTTGTAAGGTCCCTTGTGATTACATTGGGCCACTTGGATAATTCAGAATAACTTCTTCATTCTAAGATCCTTAACTTAATGAAAGTATATCCCATGTTCATGGACTGGAAGAATGAATATTGTTAAAATGTCTATACTACCCGAAGAAATCTACAGATTTACCTCGTTTGCTTCTTTAAAAATTATATCAAAATAAAATGAATGTGTTGGACTAAAATCAATAGTTGAATAAATAAAATCAACCCAGAGAGGCTGCTGCATCTCTCAGTGCTTTTACTGGTTTCTCAAGAGTTCATCTTCAAAGTTTTTAACTGACGTATTACAATAACCTTGCAAGATATCAAATGATCTCAAAGAGTTGAATTGGAAAAGAAGATTGTTTTATTGTCTACTTCTTGTGGGGCTCGTAGAACCGGAATTAAATTTTATCTGTACTAATGGCCACAGGAAAGTGCTCTTCAAATATGTCCCAGTTATAATAAAATAAAGAAGATATATTCACTTTGAAATTAACTGTGATGCCAGATTTTTTCACTGCTTAGAATATTTATGTTCATTCTGCCAAAAGCCTTATATGGTAGTTACTATTACAATTTCCATTCCATTAAGATGAAAACAAGACATTTGTAAGTAAGGCTCTTATTTTGATTACTGTCAAGTAATACGTTGGAGGTAAAGATTAATTTTCAACTCAGGATTTTTTTTTTTTTTTTTGAGACAGTGTCTTCCTCTGTCACCCAGGCTGGATTGCAGTGGGTGACCTCGGCTCACTGCAATCTACAGCCCCCAGGTTCAAGTGATTCTCCTGCCTCAGCTTCCTGAGTACCTGGGATTACAGGTGCTCACCATCACACCAGGCTAATTTTTGTATTTTTAGTTGAGATGGGGTTTCACCATGTTGGTCAGGCTGGTCTCGAACTCCTGACCTCAGGCGCTCCACCCACCTTGGCCTCCCAAAGTGCTGGGCTTACAGGCGTGAGCCACTACACCTGGCCTGAACTCAGGATATTAATGCTTAGCTTAATATTTCACTTCCATACAATATTTTCTGAAATTATTTAAATTTCTTTTCCAGGCAAGGGACTCATTTCTTTTTCTTTTGACCAGGGCCATAATCTTCACCTGTGTATTAATAAGACAAACTGTATAGACAAAATGCTGTTTTGATTCACAGCCACTTAGTGATAAAAATTTTATTCCCTAAGAATTTATTTTAGCCCATTGAATAAATACAAATTGCTCACTCTGGATGTGACATCATTAGGTATCATTGAAATTCAACTTATTTGACAATTCAAAATCCTTCCAACTAGGAAATCCCTCCAATATTATGGTTGAAACAGATGCCATGGTGCTGAGATATGGCACCATGGCAGGAATGTCATAACTGTACTGTTGATTTCATTTATAAATTTCATAAAATTAAACTCTGACCATGAGCTTTGTAAAGGAATCTTTAATAGTCTTCATAATCTCCACAAACATTCTGGACTTACAGAGAAAAATAGGCTTAATGAATGATCTACAGGGAATTTCTGTGGCCCCAGAGATCAGTATGTAAAGAATTATTTCCTCTTCACAAAGAAGATTCTACAAAATGGACCATTTGCTAAGCCATAAAACTAGTACACACAAATTTAACAAGACTGAAAGCATGGGATACATGTTTTCCAACCATGATGGAGTTAAATTGGAAATCACCAATGGAAGGAAATCTGGGAAATGGACAAATATCTAAAATTAAATAATTTTAAACTTTATATTAATATTTTAACATTTAGAAATTTAAACATGCCTAAATATCCACAGGTCAAACAAAAAGTTATTTTAAAAATTGGAAAAAAAAATGTTTTAGGTCTCTGAGGAATCCCCACGCTGTCTTCCACAATAGTTGAACTAATTTACACTCCCACCAACAGTGTAAAAGTGTTTATTTTTCTCCACAGCCTCATCATCATCTGTTATTTTTTAATTTTTTTACTAATAGTCATTCTGACTGGTGTGAGTTGGTATCTCATTGTGGTTTTGATTTGCATTTCTCTAATGATCAGTGATGTTGAACTTTCTTCCAAAGATTATTGGCCACATGTATCTCTTATTTTGGGAAGAGTCTCTTCATGTTTTTTGCTTACTTTTTAATGGTTTTTTCTCTTGTAAATTTAAGTTCCTTACAGATGATGGATAAATGCAGAACTACCATTTGACCCAGAAATCCTGCTACTGAGTATATACCCAAAGGAATACAAGTCATTCTATTATAAAAACACATGCAGGTGTATGTTCATTGCAGCACTATTCACAATATCAAAGACAGAGAATCAACTCAAATGCTCATCAATGATAGACTGGATAAAGAAAATGTGGTATATATACACCATGGAATATCATGCAGCCATAAAAAAAGAATGAGATCATGTCCTTTGTATGGACATAGATGGAGCTGGAGGCCATTATAATTAGCAAATTAACACAGGAACAGTAAACCAAATGCCCCATGTTCTCACTTATACATGGGAGCCAAATGATGAAAACACCGACACATAGAGGAGAACGATACACACCAGGATCTATTCGAGGGTGCAAGGTGTAAGGAGGGAGAGAAGCCGGGAAAATAACTAATGGATACTAGATGTAATACCTGGATGATAAAATAATCTTTACAACAAACCCCCATGACACGTTTACCTATATAACAAACCTGCGCATCCTGTACATGTACCCCTGAACTTAAAAAGAAAGTTTAAAAAAATTAAAGAAAATTTTTTTATGATATCAGAAACATAACATACCAAAATTTATGGGATGCCACTAAATTGGTTCTCAGAGAAAATTTATAAATTTAAATGCCTATATTTGAAAAGAAGAAAAATCTCAAAGAGATAGTTTAAGAATTCACTTTTAAAATGTAGAAAAATAAGGGCAACCAAGCTAAGGAAAAAACAGAATGAAGGGAATAATAAATATTAGAATGGAATTTAATTTGATAGAAAACAGTAGCAAAAATTAGTGAGCCCACTCAGTGCTAATAAGTAGCATTTATATGCATTACAATAAAATAGTAAGCAAAATATTCTGCCAAAAAAATCAGTAACTTAGATGAAATGGTCAAATTCCTAATAAGCCACCTATTACTAAAACTGACCCATGACTGGATGCCGTGGCTCACGCCTGTAATCCCAGCACTTTGGGAGGCTGAGGTGGGCGGATCACGAGGTCAGGAGATCAAGACCACGGTGAAACCCCGTCTCTACTAAAAATAAAAAAAAAAAAAATTAGCAGCGCGCAGTGGCGGGCGCCTGTAGCCCCAGCTCAGCTACTTGGGAGGCTGAGGCAGGAGAATGACGTGAACCCGGGAGGCAGAGCTTGCAGTGAGCCTAGATCGCGCCACTGCACTCCAGCCTGCGCGACAGAGCGAGACTCCGTCTCAAAAAAAAAAAAAAAAAAAAAAAAAACTGACTCAAGAAGAAGAAATATAAAATCTGAGTAAATCTATAGGAAATAAATTGAATTTATAATTAAAAATTTTCCCATGAAGTAAAGCCCAGATCCAGATGGTTTCAATTGTAAATTTTGTTAAATATTTAAAGAGGAAAAATACGAATACTCCATCAAATATAAAAGGAAATTATATTTTCCAACTCATTCTATGAGACTAGTAGTATATACTCTGTACCAAAGCTAGATGAAAACATCATAAGAAAAGCAAACTACAGATAAACATCCCTTGCAAATATAAATGTAAAATCATCAACGAAATTTGGTTTGTATTTGCAAACCAAATTCAGCAATATATTAAAAGGACTCTTTACCAATAACAAATACAGGTGGAATTTATTCCAGGGGTGCAAGGTTTAACATTCCAAAGTTAATGTAATGAATCATATAAATCACCAATGATACAACTATAAATATAAATTACACAAACACATTAATAAAGAAAATATTTAACAATATCCAAGCACCCATAATGATCTAACTTTTTTTTTTTTTTTTCTGAGAAAAAGGCTCACTGTGTTGAACAGGCTGGTCTTGAATTCCTGGGCTCAAGCAATCCTCCCACCTCAAATCCTCCCATTTTAACATCCTGAGTGGCTGGAATTATAGGTATGCGCCACTGCACGCCTCTACCTGGTTTGTGACCAAACTTCTTAACAAACATGGAACAGAAAGAACTTTTCTAAATCTGAATGGGAGCATCTATGAAAAATCTATAGTGAGTGTTATACATAATGATAAAAAATCGAATGCTTCCCCACTAAGATCAGGAACAAGGCAAGAATGTCCACTATCATCTGTTCTATTCAACATAGTACTGAAGGTTCTAGCCAGAGCAATCAGGCAAAAAATAGGCACCCACATTGTAAAACATTTTTATATTCACAGACAACATAATACTATATATAGAAAAGAGTAAATTATACATGCACACACGCACAAAAGAAAATATTAGAATTAATAAACAGCAAGATAACAAGACACAAGATCAATGTGCTTCTATTTATGACAAATGGCAGTCCAAAACTGAAATAAAGAACACAATTCAATTCAAAACATCACCAAAAAGAATAAACATACTTAGGAATAAATTTAACAAAAAAAGTATAAGACTTGGACTCTGATAATAGTAACACTTGATGAGGTAAATTTGATAAATTCTAAATAAATGGAAACAAATTTTACATTAATGGGTTGCGAGACTCAATTTGATTAAGATGATAGTTTTTCCTAAATCAATCTACCAATTCAGTGCAACCTTATTGAAATTTCAGTAAATTCCAGGGCTTTTTTTTTTTTTTTTTGCAGTTACTGGCAGGCAGATTCAAATATATATATGAAAGTACAAAGCATATCAATTTGCCAAAACAATTTTTTTAAGTAATAACAAGGTACAAATACTTTTACTTTCCAACTTCAATACATACCATAAAGCTACAGTTATCAAAACAGTGTAATACTAGCATAAGGGTAGTATATAAATAACAGACAAAAATGAAAAGTATAAAACTAAGTTTTATTTGTCTACTCAATTAATTATTGGCAAAACTGCCAGGACAATTTATTATGGGAAACACAGTGTGTTCCAGCAGATGGTGCAGAGGACATTCAATATACACACGCAGAAAGATTAACTTAGACTCTCACTTTACACCATACACACACACACACACACACACACACAACTTAAAATAGATCTTAGGCGGAAATGTAATAGCTAAACAATAGAGCATTTAAAAGAAAACACAGAAGAAAATTTTTAGAGCTAGGGGCTATACAAAGACATTTTAGCTCAGACACCAAAAGCATGATCCATAAAAGAAAAAACATTGAAAAATTGGGCCTCATCAAAATTCAAATGTGTTGTGTACTGCAAAGACACCATAAAGAAAATGAAAAGATAATTAAAACTCATATCTAATAAAAGACTTGTACCCAGAATTTGCAAATCTACAAGCACTATTGCAACTCTATAAGGAAACAACACAATAAAGAGAGCCAAAAATCAAAAGACATCCTACTAATGAATATATACCAATGGCCAATAAGCACATGGAAAGATGCTGAACATACTGTCAGGAGGGAAATTACAATTAAAATCTCAACGAGATACTATTTTACTCCCACCAAGATGGCTATAATAAATAAGACAGAGAATGACAAATTTTGGTGAAGATGTGGAGAAACAGAAAACTTCATACTTCGCTATTGGGAATGAAGAAAAAATGCAGCTACTTTGGAAAAAAGTTTGGCAGTTTCTCAAAAAGTTAAACATAGAAGTAACTTACAAGTTAGCAATGCCACTTCCAGATAGCCACTCAAGAAAAATAAAAACATATATAAGAAGATAAATGCTCCGTTGAAAAAGGGCAGAATGTTCACAAATGAAGATGTTTAAAAGGCCAATAATCACATTGAAATATTTACATCATCATTAATCGTCAGGGACGTGCAAATTGAAACCACAAGATACCACTTCACACATGTTAGATTGGCTAAAATTAGAAACATTGAGCCATAGCAAGTGTTAGTGAGGGTGTGTAGCAACTGGATGTGCAGCAACTCTCATGAATTGCTAGTTAAAATGGATAATGTCAGGACCACTTAGGAAAATAGTTTGGCAGCTTCTTAAGAAGTTAAATATTTATTTACCATAAGACACAGAAATTCCACTCTTAGGTATTTGCTCAAGAGAAATGAAAACATATATCCTATCAAGGACATATATAAATATTCATAGCAGCTTTATTCATAAGAACAAAAACTGGGCTGGGTGCGGTGGCTCATGCCTGTAATCTCAGCACTTTGGGAGGCAGAGGCGGGCAGATCATGAGGTCAGAAGATCGAGACCATTCTGGCTAACACAGTGAAACCCCATCTCTACTAAAAAAATACAAAAAATTAGCTGGGCGTGGTGGCGGGTGCCTGTAGTCCCACCTACTCGGGAGGCTGAGACAGGAGAATGGCGTGAACCCAGGAGGCGGAACTTGCCATGAGCCAAGATGGTGCCACTGCACTCCAGCCTGGGTGGAAGAGCGAGACTCCATCTCAAAAAAAAACAAAAAACAAAAAACTGAAAACTACCCAAATTTCCATCTACAGGTGAATCAATAAATTATGATTATGCTTAAAATGGAAAAATATTCAGCAAGAAAAGGGAAGAAACTACTTACACATGCAAAACTACCAATAAATTTTTGACAAAATTATACTGAGCCAAAAAAACGCACAAAATATGATTTCATTTATATGAAACCATAAAAAGTAAAATATCAACTATAGTGACAGACATCAAATCAGGTGTAACATAAAGTTAGAGGTAGGGGTGAATGATTACATGGCCCCTGAGCAAACTTTTTAGCATGGTGAAACTATTAGATCTATTGATATATTTACTATGGTGGTGCTTTCATGGGCTTACACTGTGTCCAAAGTCATCAAAATTACACTTGAAATGAATGAATACGTTGTTTGTAAATTATATCTTCATTAAAAACATGAGAAGAAAAAGTGAAGCGAGAGCAAAAAAATGGTTCATTTTGTCAGAAGTGAAGGAATTCACAACAGGTCACTCATCTGGTGAACTATCCTGTCTCTGAGGACTACATTCTTTGTTATAGAAATATTTTTCTAACAGTGAGAAAATGCCCGGAGAATGTCTAGTCTGCAGTATACTACCCCATATATTATATGACCTAATTGTTGCATTCTCTCTAAGAGATCACTTTTTAATGCAAATGGAAATTAGTTTTAATATGCAAATGATTATTAGAATTTAAGTAAGATGCTCAAAGACACATAGTTCAAATTTGGCAACTGATTGATTACAAGACCAGAGAAGATTTTATCACATAGTCCATGTGAAATCCAATGTTGCAAAAAATGTGGTGTTCCATCGTGCTCCACTACTGCAGAAGCTCTTGATCCTTCACATAAACCAACTGGGCTTTGCTTATATGAGGAAAAGAATCAGAATAAAGAAGTTTTATGGAGTGACTTGGAGTTGTTAATTTAGAGTCTGGTGTGCCAATTTTAGTGCTTTTAGAATGAAGAAGGTTATGGCATAAAATCTGTGAATTATAACGTAGGACATTCTCCACAACAAACCTAACGTTTTCTTCCACAATCCTTGCTCAAAAATTATTGACCTCCCTTTAAACATTAGAAGAAAAATTGGAGGCTGACTCATACATATTTACTGGGAACCCACTGTAAATTCAGCACCAGAATATAACCTAATCATCACTCTAGCTTTTACTCATGCTATATAGCACTATGCATACTTACGTATGCCTGATATATGCTAAAGAATAAAAATAGTGTATGCATAAAAAGAGTAGTTCATGTTTTGTGGTATCTTCTCTCTGAAGTGTTTATTAATAAACCATTAAAAGCAAGGTAAAGGGGCACAGTTCAATTTAATGCTCCTATAAATATGGATTTTCCTTTTAATTTTTTAAAACATTTTACTTTTCAGAAACTGCTATCCTTCTAGTATAAAAAAAACAGGGAAAAGAGGCAGATTCATTAAATAAATGTACATTTTTAAGATTCTGAGTTTGTTTACATAATGCCTTCCATTTTTTCTAAACATGGATGAAAATTTAAATCTTGTAGATTTTTAAAATGTTTATTACTCCTGGATTGGGGTGTGTGGACTCCTTAAAAGAAAATATTAATCCTTGACTAAAATTCTTTATCAAAAGAAGCTCAACTGCTACAGAAAATTTGAAAAAATAATAACTTAAAAATGGAAAGAACTTTATTTGTGGGACAGTGAAATATTTTTTAATTTTAATTTTAATTTTAGATTCAGGGGTACATGTGCAGGTTTGTTACAAGGGAATATTGGGTGATGCTGAGGTTTGGGCTTTTATTGAACCCATCATGCAATTAGTGAACATGGTATCCAGTAGGAAGTTTTTGAGCCCTTTCTCCCTCCCTCTTTCACTCCTTTTGGAGTCCGTAGTGTCTACTGTTCCCATCTTAATGTCTGTGTATACCCAAGGTTTAGCTCCTACTTACAAGTGAGAACATGTAATGTATGGGTTTCTGTTTCTGTGTTAATTCGCTTAGGATAATGGCCTCCAGCTGCATCCATGTTGCTGCAAAGGACATGATTTCATTCTTTAAATGACTTCCTAGTATTTGATGGTGTATATGTGCCATGTTTTCTTTAACCAATCCACTGTTGATTTTGTGTCTTTGTTAATGTAAATAGTGCTGTGATCAACATATGAGTGAAGGTGTCTTTTTGGTAGAACAATTTATTTTTCTTTGCGTATTACCCAGTAATGGGATTGCTGGGTTGCATAGTTCTATTTTTCGTTCTTTGAGAAGTCTCGAAGCTGCTTTTCACAGTGGCTAATTTACCTTCCCACCAACAGTGTATAAATATTCCTTGTTTTCCACAGCCTAGCAAACACTGGTTATTTTTTGACTTTTTAATAATAGCCGTTCTGACTGGTGTGAGGTAGTATCTCATTGTTTTGATGTGCATTTTTCTTTTTTTTTTTGATTGAGTAATGCTTTATTTATTTATTTTATTATACTTTAAGTTTTAGGGTACATGTGCACAATGTGCAGGTTTGTTACATATGTATACATGTGCCATGTTGGTGTGCTGCACCCATTAATTCATCATTTAACATTAGGTATATCTCCTAATGCTATCCCTCCCACCTCCCCCCACCCCACAACAGGCCCCGGTGTGTGATGGTCCCCTTCCTGTGTCCATGAGTTCTCATTGTTCAATTCCCACCTATGAGTGAGAACATGCGGTGTTTGGTTTTTTGTCCTTGCAAAAGTTTGCTGAGAATGATGGTTTCCAGCTTCATCCATGTCCCTACAAAGGACATGAACTCACCATTTTTTATGGCTGCATATTAGTCCATGGTGTATATGTGCCACATTTTCTTAATCCAGTCTATCATTGTTGGACATTTGGGTTGGTTCCAACTCAAACAAATTTGCAAGAAAAAAACAACCCCATCAACAAGTGGGCGAAGGATATGAACAGACACTTCTCAAAAGAAGACATTTATGCAGCCAAAAGACACATGAAAAAATAATGTGCATTTTTCAAATGATTAGTGATGTTGAATATTTTTTCATGTTTGTTGGCTACTTGTATGTCTTCTTTTGAGAGGTGTCTGTTCATGTCATTTGCCCACTTTTCTAATGGGCTTATTTGTTGTTTTCTTGTTGATTTAACTTCCTTATAGATTCTGGATATTAGTCCTTTTATTTGGAAGCATAGTTTGTGAATATGTGCTCTCATTCTGTAAGTTGTATGTTTATTTGTGGTTTCTCTTGCTGTGTAGAAGCTCTTTACTTTAATTAGGTCCCACTTGTCCATTTTTGTTTTTGTTGCCATTGCTTTTGAAGACCTAGCCATAATTTCCTTACCTAGGCCAATGTTGAGAAGGGTATTTCCTAAGTTTTCTTCTAGGAGTTTTATAGTTTGAGGTCTTATATCTAAAGCTTTAATCCAACTTGAGTTAATTTTTGTATATGGTAACAGGTAAGTGTCTAGTTTCAGTCTTCTGCGTATGATTAGTGAGTTTTCTCAGCACCATTTATTGAACAGAGAGTCCTTTTCTCGTTGTTTACTTTTTTCTAATTTTTGTTGACTTTGTCAAAGATTGGTTGGTTGTAGGTGTGCAGCTTTACTTCTGGGTTCTCTATTCTGTTCCATTGGTCTGTGTGGTCACTTGCATCATCTGTGATTTCTTTCAGCAGTATGTCATAGTTCTCCTTATAGAGATATTTCACCTCATTAGTTAGATATATTCCTAGATATTTTATTTTGTGTAGCTATTGTAAATGGGATTGTGTTCTTTATTTGATGCTCAGTTGAAATATTATTGGTGTATAGAAATACTACTGAGTTTTGTACTTTGGTTTTATATTCTGAAACTTTAATGAAGTCATGATTAAATCTAGGAGTCTTTCGGCAGAGGTTTTGGGGTTTTCTCAGTATAGAATCATAGCATCAGTGAAGAGAAATAATTTGACTTCCTTTTTCACTATTTGAATGTGTTTTATTTCTTTTTCTTGACAAATTGCTCTGGCTAGGACTTCTAGCACTCTACCGAATAGGAGTGGTGAGTGGGGGAAACGTTGTCTTGTTCCAGTTCTTAAGAGGAATGCTTCTAGCTTTTGCCTATTCAGTGAAATGTTGGTTGTGGGTTTGTCATAGGTAACCCATTATTTTGAGATATGTTTCTTTGAAGCCTAGTTCATTGAGGGTTTTTAACATGAAGGGATGTTAAATTTTATCAAAAGCTTTTTCTCCATCTATTGAGATTATATGAATTTGTTTTTAATTTTTTATGTAGTGAATCACTGATAGTTTATCTTTCAATAAGTCAGTTTTATAGATCAGTCATATTTTCATAAACATGTTTGTAGTATTAATTCAATAATGATCTCCTCTTTTAATATTTGGAAATGGCTTACCATGGCCCGAAGAACCAAAGTCTAATATGAAGAGAACATTTAGAATGTATCTCACTCTCTAAATTACAGTCATATTTCCTAGAAATTTTAGAAATATGAATAAATCCACCTCAGACAAGATAAGAAGGAGCTACTTCCTCAATGCACAGGAATCCTTCTATGTGTCTTTACATGTGCTATTCCCTCCCTTTGAATACGTTCTCCTTTCTCCACCTGTTGAAATCTCAATTCATCTCACTTTAGCATACACTCTTGTACAAAGCCATCAAAGTCCATGAAAACCTACAATGGCCTCTCTGTTATATAAATTCATACCACTGGGATGAGTCCTTCCATTTAACTCTTGTCAGATATATCAGTGCCTGTATCCTTTAACAAATTGTTAAAACTTAGTGATGTGATGCCAATAGGTGTGCAAGCAAACTACATTGATTTATTGTAGGAGAAACTGATTTATTATAGGAGTCCCCTCCTCTTCTCTCCTGTCCTTTCCTATCCTCTCCTATCTATTCCTCTCTATGCTAGAAGATATGCTAGATTTAGAAAGTCTACTTTAGCATATCTACTTCTCATATAATTTTTCCTAGGACCACTAATTAGTGGGTGGTGGGCCACATGACACTAGGCTCTGACAAGTGATGAGAAATGGGATAAAAAAATGACTCAAGTGCAGGAATCTGCACATGCAAGTGGGGCACATAAAAGTGATCTTTAGAGAAAGAATCAATCTGACATACAGAAGGAACAGAAGAAAACAACACCTGTAACCAAGATAGAGCAAGAGAGAGAATTTTTTGAGGAGATGTATGAAATTCTTATACACACATTCAGTATACCCACTTATACAGATTTTCAACATACCCTCCTTTATACCCTATTTTGCTTAATGAAGTTGAGTCAAAAATACATAACTAAGAAATTTATGAAGTGCATTCTTTAAAGTGAGGCATAGATCAGGAGATCGAGACCACGGTGAAACCCCGTCTCTACTAAAAATACAGAAAAATTAGCCGGGCGTGGTGGCGGGCGCCTGTAGTCCCAGCTACTCGGAGAGGCTGAGGCAGGAGAATGGCGTGAACCCGGGAGGCGGAGCTTGCAGTGAGCCAAGATTGCGCCACCGCACTCCAGCCTGGGAGACAGAGCGAGACTCTGTCTCAAAAAAAAAAGAAACTCATATTTTAGACAATAATTTCATCAAAGAGTAGCAAAAATAGACAGTAATGTCAGAGAGATGGTTGTCAAAAGGCATCTATTCACCCATTTTTTGAATTACTCAAAAAGGGCTTGAAAATTTGTTAAAAATAATATTCTCAGAGTTAAAGTTTTAACCATTTCAATGTGGGTTAAATAAAAGTTTAAAAATGTTAACTGATGAGGTAAAATGTTCCTATTTTAACTGGAAAATAATATTAACAGACTGAGAAAAGAATGAAAAAGTCAAGTGAGAGGAGTCTATGGTCCATCCAGGAGAAAAGAAAAAGGAACGCTTTAAAGGAGATGATGACAATGTTCAACCTGGGATGTACAGAATACTTCAAAATTCAGCCACATTTTTAAGGTCATCTTGAATACACAGAACAGACTGGTGCCACTACTATGTAATACATAACACTAGAGCATTTTATTCTTATTACATGTCCATCTAGCAGTTATATAATTTTGATTTGTTGTTGCTATTCTCTCTACAGGAAGATAATGCACTAGTTGTGCATACTAGGAATATGCCACTTCTGTAGATGTCATATTCTTGTTTTAAAGTGCTGGATAAATTGATATTCTGAATGTATGTATCAGTTTTATGTGTTTGGTTAGTGAGTATCTGATCCTGTAGGGTAGAAATGCTTTCAAGGATTTGAGGAAATTACATTGTCAAACCTGTAAGAGTAAGGAACAATCACTTTATTATAGAGAGAAAAACTCTTCTTAAATTTCAATGTTAGAAGGAAAAGAGTAATACAAAGGTAATATACTCTATATTTAGTGTATTTTTTAAAAATGAATAAAAATGCTAGCTCAGAGGAATATTTCTTAGGAAATATCAATTATCAGCATCACCCAAAAATGGCATTGTAAAACAACTATATCAGTATGCCAGTTTCTCCTAGTCACCCCTAGTTAACAGTCACAGCTCTCAGAGGATTCAGACTTTATAGCTTAACATGGAATATGTCATAAAATACATAAAACAACCAAGCATGAATATTGACGCCAGCTTTACTGTAACAATTCTCAGGATAAAATAATGAATTGGCATTCTTGTCTATAAACAAGTCTCTTATGAGTTTTACTTTATCAGATTGGGCCCCGGGGAACTGACTTGCTCAACATTTTTCCTAATCCTAAAAAGCTAAAAACCAGGTCTTAGACCCCAGTATGGCATAGATTCCCTGAGAAATCAGCTTAATACCTTTAGTTCATCTAATTCTGATGGTCATGAACTGCAAGAAGTTCTTAAGAGCCTGGACTTTGTAATTTAAAAAACCTGAGTTTGATTCTTGATCCTGTTACTTATCAACTAGGTGACCTTAGAGGTGTCTTAATTTGTAGAAGGGGGATATGAATATATATTAGGGGGTTGATGATGCTGAAATGGAATGTGTATGTTTCTGATATGTGGACCGCATATAGCAGCTATTATTATAGTAATTATTATTGCCATTAGAACTCTGACATAAACAGTATAAATCTGGCTTCGATTATTATGTTACTTCAAAATTTTGTAGAGTCTTGAGTTAACATTATATTAACGATTATTTTACTACAGATGAGTAAATGAACTACTACATGGAAATTTGCAGTTAATATATGCTAGATCAGTCAGATTTTACTGGATGTATATGACTTATGGAAAGCAGATTGGTACAAGAAAAATTGTTACTAATATGTTTTTAATCACCATATAATGGACAGAAATATTCGAAATTAAACATGTCTATCAAAAATATTTTTATGTAAATTTAGTTGTAATATCTGGTGCAGAAAAATTTCTTAAAACTATAGCAAACATATTTGAGTCATTTTAATTGCCAATACTTATGTTTTAGTCAGATATTTATAAAAAGATATTTTTAATTGAACAAATATGTAATGTTTTTAATACATGCTAGATAATGTCTAGAAACTATAGATTTAGGAATGAATACAAAAGAGACAAACAATGTCTGCCTTTGAGGAAGTTACATTGACAAACAATCTGCAACTTGGAATGGTTATTTCTTTGCATTATTATGGATAAATTATACACAATGACTTATATGGAATTAAATAGGGAAAGCATTTTAACTTTTCCTAGCAATGCAAGAAAAGCACAGAACTCTGAAAATATCTTTTTATGTAAGATACGAGTAGTTGGCTAGGCAATGTGTATATTGTGAGGAAAAGTGAGAGGAGGCGGAAAAATATTTAAACAAGAGAAATACCCTGGTCCAAAGGAATAACACTGAATGGCATATTTGAAAAACTGATAGAAGTATTGGAGATAGAATAAAGTAGGTAATAGGAATCAGGAGTTAGGAAGAGTCGGATTACTTGGTGCTGTAAGAAGCATGTGCTCAATGAAACAAGATTTTCTATGGAAAGAAATGGTTCGAGTCTAGGTGGGTTTGTAATGGTGGGCTGGATCATTGTGGTGATGGGCTTATACGGATGGCTTTGAGAAAATATAGTAAGAAAAATTCTAGGAGTAAAATATATTGGAATGGAAATTATGTTTATTAATGCCTTCTTACTTTAGTTATTTAAACCCAACCATCACTCAATTAAATTGTAAATAAAATCAAAGGCTTTTATTTATTGGTCTCCTAGGAAACACCAAGTCTTTAGAGCACAGGATTGTGTTTATGCTTAAAAATGCTACAAAACAAAGAAGTAAATGATAATCCTGAAAATATAAGAAAGAGTATAACTCTAAAAACCATCATTCACTATAGAAACCAGAGGAAGCGCATAGAGAACTATTGGCATCTGTAGTAGAATTCAAGGCACTGGATATGTATATATAACAGTGAGTCCAGGAATCATTATCATAGATGAGAGAAACTGGAGGCTGGATGAAAATATATCATTTGTTGCTGTCCTAGGACAAAAAAAAATTGCAGTTGAAAATGATGACAATAAAAATAAGAATCAACAATGCCAAAATCTTAATTGGTGATATGCCTCAGTGCCTTAGAGATTTGATGAAAAATGTATATTTGTTTATCCAAATTTTAAGTATGATCCGATATGTAATCAATCACATTGTCTCTATATTCTTGCAAATACAGAAATCTCAGTATAGCCTATGCAACTGGCCTGTGAATAAAGTAAAACCTTATTCTGGTAGCCAGCTTTATCTTCCCTCATTTTAAGGAAAAGAAAATTATCCAATTTTTTGATAAATTCTTCTTAAACATTTTTAATTGACAATGATATATATTTATGAGGTACAATTTGATGTATTATATGTAGATATATAAATATGATTATATACACATACATACACACATTGTAGGAATATAAAATCAAGGTAATTTACATATTCATTTCCTCACCTACTTACCTTTTTTGTGGTGAGAACATTTAAAATCTAACATGGCAATTTTGAAACGTAGGATACATTGTTATTAAGTATAGTCATCATACTGTGCAATAAATCTTAAAAATTTATTCCTCCTAAGTAAAACTGTTGGGAAAAACTGAGTGTTGGAAGGGAAACTGAGGTAGGGCATGCATGTCTGACATAATGTCTTCTGGACTGTGTCTAGACTTGCTGGCTCCTTGCTTCTAGCCCTCCTAGGCTCCTACTTCCATTATCTCAAGTAGCAGAACATGTTCCATACAAATGCTAAATTGTCACAGCTGTAAATCATGTGCTTAATGCAATGTGTCCTTTTGACCTCCACATTCTCACCACCTGTTTCTTTGTTGGATTACCAATAAATACCACGGCCTCCCAGCGCTCGGGGCCTTCGCAGCCTCCACTATAGTGACGGCCCTCTCTAAAGTACCACCTTTCTCTCTCAAGCTGTCTTTTTCTCAATCCTTTAACTCTGCTGGACTTTGTCACCCCCCAAGACCTGGTGTTGGTCTGATCACCCCAACATTCCTGGCTGCCCAATGTAGGGTGACAAAGCCCCCGGTGAAGGAACGTTAGAGCGTGTGAAAGCGGAGATTTATCGTTAAAGGACACCTGAGGGCATCTTTTTAGACGTTGTCTTTTAGACGTCTTTTTAGAAACTCGGCAGGAAAGCTGAACGCTCGGAAGAACCAGGGTTAAAAATGGGACAAAGTGAAAGCAGACATTCCGCTTAAATTTCTTAAGGCATTATGAAGAGGGGGAATGAAAGTTCATACTCAGAATTTGTTATCACTCACTCACTCTAGTGCAGTAAAGCAGTTTTGCCTGTGGTTCCCGGAACAAGGGACTATAGAGTTGGATGAATGGGGGAGAATTGACAGATTTAAAAAAAGCGTAAAGATGGAGCAACAATTCCATTCTCAGTTTGGTCAATGTGGGTGCTAATAAAAAGCAGCTCTTGAGCCATTTCAAACAAATGAGGCAGTCAGATGAGGACGAGTGTAAAAAACTAACTTCAGATTCTGAATGTGAGGAACAGAAACCAGAGGAAATTAAAGGGAAACTGAAAAAAGTTATGTTCTGCTAGCCCGTCAGCTCTATCTGCTGAGTTAAGTGAAAGGCCACATCCTCTCTTCTCTTAATGGACGAGAAGATGAATTAGCTACAAAACTTAATGCTCCTGTAGTTGCAACATTAAAACCTGGAGCAATTGGTGGTGCTATACAAAATTCAAAAGGCTAGAGCCGAGGTAGACCTTGAAGCATAGCAATCTCCCATAACTATAATCCAGCAGGGAGGACGGCAAATGTCCTTCCACTGTATTTCCAAAATCCATCTATAGAGGAGAAAGATACACAAGTAGTATTTGTGTGTGTGTGTGTGTGTGTGTGTGTACCCTGTTCCTTTTAAAACCCAGGGTAAATTTAAAACCTATAATTGATCATTGAAGGTCTTCTCAGTGACCCCATAACGCTCCAATACTACCTTGTTGTCAGTGTAAACAAGGGCGTAGCCCGAAAGCACTGAGACCACTGACAACCAGTAGCCTTCCTGTCAAAAATCCTTACCCAGTAACCTGCCGATGGCCAAAATGCATTCCACTGGTGGCGGCAACCACTTTGCAAACAGAAGAAAGTAGAAAAATAACTTGGAAGAGACCTCATTGTGAGCACACCTCACCAGTTCAGAGCTACCCTAAGTAAAAAGCAAAAAGGCAGCTTACTAACCCAATCTTAAAGTATGGGGCTGTTCTGTCAGATGATTTAACATTAACCACTGAAAATTCCCTTAACCCAGCAGGTTTCCTAATGAGGGATTTAAATCTTAATTACCATACAAAGGTCCGACCAGACCTAGGAGGAACCCCCTTCAGGACAGGACGATAGATGGTTCCTCCCAGGTGATTGAGGGGGGAAAAAACACAATGGGTATTCAGTAATTGGTAGGGAGACGCTTGTGGAAGCAGAGTTAGAAGAATTGCCTATAAATGGTCTGCTCAAATGTGCGAGCTGTTTGTACTCAGCCAAGCCTTAAAGTATCTACAGAATCAAAAAACTCTCTCAATCCTGACTCAAAAGGTTACCTACACCCTCTCTGAAATGAATTTGCATAAGAACTGTTTATGGGAATACATCTTGATGGGGCAGCTGGGTTGTTATGAAATAGGAACCCAGCCCAGCTCTAGAACTCACCCCTGAGCACAAAGGCAATGTTGGGCACACTGGTAAAGGACCACTAGAGTCCAGCAGCCCGGACCGCTTTCTCTGTGGTCAAGAAAGGCCGGAAAACAGGCGCAGGATGGGCTACATCGGTGAGCATAACTAATCCGATAAGCAGAGGAAAATAAGCATTAGGACAAAAGAGGACGCTCTAGGACTAATGCTCATCGGAAAATGACTAGATGTGCTGGCATCCCTGTGTTCTTTTTTCAGATGGGAAACATTCCCCTCTAAGGCAAAAACACCCCTAGGATGTATTCTGGAGAATTCAGCCCAGAGTATATGTACCTTTTTCCCTCTCAGACTTGAAGCAAATTAAAATAGACCTAGGTAAATTCTCAGATAACCCAGATGGCTATATTGATGTTTTACAAGGGTTAGGACAATCCTTTGATCTGACATGGAGAGATAAAATGTTACTGCTAGATCAGACACCAACCCCAAATGAGAGAAGTGCTGCCATAACTGCAGCCCCAGAGTTTGGCGATCTCTGGTATCTCAGGTCAATGATAGTATGACAACAGAGGAAAGAGAACAATTCCCCACAGGCCAGCAGGCAGTTCCCTGTGTAGACCCTCACTGGGACACAGAATCAGAATGTGGAGATTGGTGCCGCAGGCATTTGCTAATTTGCGTGCTAGAAGGACTAAGGAAAACTAGGAAGAAGTCTATAAATTATTCAGTGATGTCCACTACAACACAGGGAAAGAAAGAAAATCCTACCGCCTTTCTGGAGAGACTAAGGGAGGCATTGAAGAAGCATACCTCTGTCACCTGACTCTATTAAAGGCCAACTAATCTTAAAGGATAACAGTCAGCTCCAGAAAAAGCTTAAAGTCCGCCTTAGGCCCAGAGCAAAACTTAGAAACCCTATTGAACTTGGCAACCTCAGTTTTTTTTATAATACAGATCAGAAGGAGCAGGCAGAATGGGACAAATTGGATTTTTAAAAAAAGCCACTGCTTTAGTCATGACCCTCAGGCAAGCAGACTTTGGAGGCTCTGGAAAAGGGAAAGGCTGAGCAAATCAAATGCCTAATAGGGCTTGCTTCCAGTGCGGTCTTCAAGGACACTTTAAAAAAGACTGAATAGAAATAAGCCTCCCCCTCGTCCATGCCCCTTATGTCAAGGGAATCACTGGAAGGCCCACTGCCCCAGAGGACGATGGTCATTTGAGTCAGAAGCCACTTACCAGATGATCCAGCGGCAGGACTGAGGGTGCCTGGGGCAAGCGCCAGCCCATGCCATTGCCCTCACAGAGCCCCAGGTATGCTTGACCATTGAGGGCCAGAAGGTTAACTGTCCCCTGGACACTGGTGTGGCCTTCTCAATCTTACTCTTCTGTCCCGGACAACTGTCCTCCAGATCTGTCACTATCCAAGGGGTCCTAGGACAGTCACTAGTTACTCCTCCCAGCCACTAAGTTGTGACTGGGGAACTTTTCTCACATGCCTTTCTAATTATGCCTGAAAGCCCCACTCTTTTGTTAGGGAGAGGCATCCTAGCAAAAGCAGGGGCCATTATACACTAAAATTAGGAGAAGGAAAAAGGGTAAATATACATACAGACTCCATGCTTCCCTAGTCCTTCATGCCCACGCAGCAATATGGAGAGAATAGTGTTCCCTTGGAAGTTAAGAATTCCCTATCAAACATCAGGAAGCCACTAGGCCCCCAAATTCTCCTTACTTCTGAGTCTACTTCCTCCAATCCCTGCCTAAAGATAATTTTGTGGGAAAGAGGATTTGCTTGTGTCTATTCAGGTGACAATCAGGTGCCTATGTGGGTGCCCACCAAACATCTGAAAATCATGAGCCACAGCAGCTAGTGGAACCACCTGTACAGTGCGAATTGAAGGTTTGAAAAGCCTCGATTTGCTTTCCCTGTGCCTCTGTTAATCAGAAAAGACCTGTTTCTCATCAGTGGCCTCCTGGCTACCGCCACAAAAGTTTTTGCTTCTGCTTCAGTAGATTTACTAACGTGCACGTGAGGGTCTGCTTGTGTTTTGCCAGGAGATGAACAAACCGTGTGGGTACCCTCAAGCTGTGCATGACCATGGAACCCAACCATGGACCAGGTTCCCCCACTACGAGCCATGAGTCAGTTGAATCTGAATGCAAAGATGGAACGAGGACCGACCGGAGTCCCGATGCTTTTAATGGACCAATGTTTTCTGACTCAGCTCCTCTCTACCCTGAATACAAGAGATCCTAATAGTTAGGCAGGAGTTTCATCGCCCCTATTCAGCATGAAGAAGTTACAGAAGACAGACCTTCATTCTTCTGCAACCCCTAGGATTAAGGGTCCCCTTGTAAAAGGGAAAGGGGGAAGCATTCAAACTAGAGCAACTCCTGTTTTGAATAAGGGCTAAGAAAAAAAGCTGGATCACCAACCAGTGATTAAGGGCTGCACAGCCTGCAATCGCCTTGCTCTATTAGAAGGCCACCTTTTACGCTAGTAACGATACCTTTTACAAAATGAAGGGGGGCATGTTGGGGGAAAAAGCTGAGTGTTGGAAGGGAAACTGAGGCAGGGCATGCCTGTCTGACATAATGTCCTCTGGACTGTGTCTAGACTTGCTGGCTCCTTCTAGCCTCCTAGGCTCCTACTTCCATTATCTCCAGTAGCAGAACATGTTCCATATAAATGCTAAATTGTCACAGCTGTAAATCACGTGCTTAATGCAATGTGTCCTTTTGACCTCCACATTCTCACCACCTGTTTCTTTGTTGGATTACCAATAAATACCATGGGGTCCCAGAGCTTGGGGCCTTCACAGCCTCCATGATAACCCCCTGGTGTGCCACCTTTCTCTCTCAAACTTTTTCTCAATCCTCTGACTCCGCTGGACTTTGTCACCCCCACGACCTGGTATTCGGTCTGATCACCCCAAAAAAACCTTTCTACCTTTTAACCAATATCTCTCCTTTCCCCCATTCTCCCCTCCCCTAGCTGCTGGTAATATAAGTTCTACTCTTCAATGAGTTTGACTTTTCAAGATTTCACATATGTTATCATGCAGTATTTCTTTCTGTGTCTGTCTTCTTTCACTTAGCTTAATGTCCTGCAGGCTTAACTATGTTAAAATGATGGATTTTTCTTTTTAAAGACTATAGTATTCCGTTGTGTATGTATATATATATATATTATTTTTTTTTTTTTTTTTTTTTTTTTTTTTTGAGACGGAGTCTTGCTCTGTTGCCCAGGCTGGAATGCAATGGTGTGATCTTCACTCACCACAACCTCTGCCTCTGCCTCCCACGTTCAAGCCATTCTCCTGCCTCAGCCTCCCAAGTAGCTGGGATTACAGTCATGTGCCACCACACCTGGCTAATCTTGTATTTTTAGTAGAGACGGGATTTCTCCATGTTGGTCAGGCTGGTCTCAAACTTCCACCCTCAGGTGATCCACCCGCCTCAGCCTCCCAAAGTGCAGAGATCAAAGGCGTGAGCCAACAGGCCTGGCCTATATTACATTTTCTTTATCCACCCTTCTTTGATGGACACCAAGTTTGCTTCCATATCTTGTCTATTGTGAATAATTCTGAAATAAGCATGGGAGTGCAGATATCACTTTGACATATTAATTTAAATTCCTATATATGTATACCCAGAAGGAGGATTGATGGATTATATGGTAGTTCTAGTTTTTTGAGGAACTTCCCTACTGTTTTCTAAAATAGCTTGGATAACAGTGTACAAGGGTTCCCTTTTCCCCACATCCTCCACAATAATTATTTTTAGTCTTAACTCATGTGTCAGGATGACTACTTTTAATATCTCATTGTGGTTTTAATTTGTATTTGATGATTAAAGACATCAAACATTTTTCATGTCTTTTAAAAAATGTCTATTCAAGTTCTTTGTACATTTTTGAGTTTTCTTGCTATTGAATTTTCAGTTCCTTATATATATTTTGCTTATTAGCATGTTATCAGATGTATGATTTGCAAATATTTTCTCCCAACTTATGCACTATCGCTTCACAGTTCAGTTTCTTTTGCTGTGCAGAAGCTTTTTAATTTGATTCAATCCCATTTATTTCTGCTTTGTGTGCCTGTGATTTAGGGTCATATCCAATAAATTTTTGCTCAAACCAATGTTGCAGAGATTTTCTCCCATTTTATTCTAGGAATTTTACAGTTTTCAGTCTTTAAGTTTTTAATCCATTTTGAGTTGATCTTTGTAGGTGGGTTAGATAAGGGCCCAATTTCACTTATCTTCATATGTATCCAATTTTCCCAAAAATGTTTATTGAAGCTGGCTTTTTACCCTGTGTATTCTTGGCACCTTTGTTATAAAAACAATTGATCTTAATTCCTGGGTTTAATTCCGAGCTTTCTATAATGTGTTGATGTCTGTTTTTTTTTTTTTTTCTTTTTTTTTTTATTATACTTTAGGTTTTAGGGTACATGTGCACAATGTGCAGGTTTGTTACATATGTATCCATGTGCCATGTTGATTTCCTGCACCCATTAGCTCGTCATTTAGCATTAGGTATATCTCCTAATGCTGTCCCTGCCCCCCCCGCCACAACCCACCCCACAACAGTAACCGGAATGTGATGTTCCCCTTCCTGTGTCCATGAGTTCTCATTGTTCAATTCCCACCTATGAGTGAGAACATGCGGTGTTTGGTTTTTTGTCCTTGCGATAGTTTACTGAGAATGATGTTTTCCAGTTTCATCCATGTCCCTACAAAGGACACGAACTCATCATTTTTTATGGCTGCATAGTATTCCATGGTGTATATGTGCCACATTTTCTTAATCCAGTCTATTGTTGTTGGACATTTGGGTTGTTTTTATGCCAGTAAAATACTGCTTTTGAAATTGTATCTGTTTGCTGATGGCATAGTGTCATATATAGAAAACCCTACTTATAAATTAGTGAAGTTGCAGGATACCAAGTGAACATACAAAAATTTATAGTGTTTCTATACATTAATAACAAACATCCAAAATAATGCCATTTACAATAGCATCTAAAAAATACTTGGGAGTAAACTAAGGAGCTAAGACATATAGTGAAAACCATAAAACATTAAATAAATTGAAAATGACACAAATAAATGGAAATAGCTTGCATTTATGAATTTGAAGAATATGGTTAAAATGTTCCTACTACCCAAAGTGATCTACAGATTCAAATTGCCTCCTATAAAAATTCCGATATAATTTGTTTTCAAGAAATAAAATAGTCCTAAAATTTGTATAAAACCACAAAAACTCAAATAGCAAAAGCAATGTTGGTCAAAAAGATCAAAATTGTAGGCATCACAATTTGTTTTCAAAACATAAGGCTATTATCAAAACCGCATGCACACAGATACAGCAAAGAATAGAATGATAGAAAACTTGAAAGTAACCTGATGTTAACACTCAGTAAAAATGACTTCACTGTCCTACGAATACCAACATGTCATGTCTTGAACTGGATTTAATATCAAGACCTACCAAACAGTGTATCATAGATTTTGAAAGTTCCAATATATTGGTAAATTATATTCTACAGAATGTATCAAATCTTTTAACATCGGGAGAGATAACATTTTCATACTGAGATAAAACGTTCAAAATAGTTATTTTCTAAAAATTACTGTTTTTGTTTACTCCCAAGAAACCCCAAATGTCCAAAATTCAATCATTGTCTGAGAACACTTAAAACTCTCTAGCATAGTAATAGCAAACCTACACTAAATAATATGAATCTGCTTTCAGAGTGGTTGGCTGCTAAGAAAATCAGTAAGTTTAGTCAAAAACTTGAAATTTAAAACATACCCATGAATATAATACACATTGATTTTGGTACAAACAAGTGATAATTAAATGTGTTTAGAGAAAAGTCAGAGCTGATCACAAGATTATTTGAATTGAAAATATTCAACAGTACCTTGAATTATTAGATATAAGAAAAGCTTTTTGAAATCTTTTAGTTCAGACATTATGAATTATTAAAAAGTCTGTCATTTAAGATTTATGATTTATCCGTTGCCTTGACTCCTGTGGTGTCCAGCAGGGCATCGTGACAGCCATAAATCTCCTAATCAACTACATATAAGTTCAGATTATCTACTTTGTCAGGAACAGAATGTTCCAGAACTAGAAGGCAAAGGATCAGAGGTACTACAAACCTCTAAAAGAAATGACCAAAAAGAACATAGCAGCACATGATGCACATGGTGAAACATAAGTAGTTAAATAATCACTTAAGAAAACAAAACATCTCCATTCCACCATTCCCCACTACAATACCTGCTTCTTACGGGCAACGACTTTTATCTGTTTGGGTTTTTAACTCTTCTGGTACTTTCCCGAAAATAAAACTTAGTTTCAGACATTATTTTCTTCCTAAATAAAAAATGAGTCAAATTTTATTACCTTGTTCCTCATCAGATTTCTTCACCTTCAAAATTTCTAGAGTTAAATTTTTGCCACTCTTGATTATAATAGTCATTTTAAACAGTATTCTTAATGTTTTAGTACTCATTAGCAGCAGGAGAGCAGCCTAGTGCTGATGATTCTCTACTTCTTCACCTTACATAGGTGACAACAATGGGCATTTTCAAAAGTTCCCCCAATTTTCACCATTAGTGAGAAGAACCTAGGGGTTTCTGGCAATTCCTGATAAGATGTAAATGAACAGAGCAGGGGACATTCAAATCTAGCAGAATTGCTCCAAATAGCTGTTATGGTGTGGGGTGGGGTACCATGGGGGAAATAAAGAGCTCAAGTAAGACCTGGAGAAAGCAGCCCTCAGAGAACACCAGCTACCAAGGCTAAAAAACACTCCCAGTATGAGAACATCCCTGTTCTTAGTGGAAACTGATTTAGCCAATTCTGAGAATAAACGGAGGAGCAATGTAGTGCTGTAAGTGGCTGAGTGGAGAAAAGTATGAAGTGCAAAGAAGGTGAGTTAAGGGGAACTCATTAAAGAAACTGCACATCACGTTAGCGTGTGTGTGTGTGTGTGTGTGTGTGTGTGTGTATGTGTTTTAAGCTGATTAAATTTTTCCTGTGCTCTCCAAGGAACCCTCCTACTGACAGCTGGTTCATGAAAATACAAGATATAAATATGAATATATTTAAATACAAATACTGATTTTAAAAACATTCATAATGATATATTTTTATATTGTGTAACAACATGAGATCTACCCACTTAATTTTTTAAGGGCGCAATGCAGTATTGTAAATTATAAGCCCTATGTTGTACATTAGATGTTTAGAACATATTTATCTTGCATAACTTTTTATCCATTGAAAAACAAGTTTCCAGTTCCCCTCCCTCTAAGCCCTGAGAGCCACCAATATACTTGATGCTTCTCTGAATTTGACTATTAGATTCCTCACAAAAGTGGAATTGTAGAGTATTTGTTTTCTGTGATTGGCTTATTTCACTTAGTATATTATCTTCCAAGCTCATCTATGTTGGTGCATGCAGCAGGATTTCCTTCTTCTGAATAATGTTCCATTAAATTATACACATTGTAAAATATCCATCCATGGACGTTTAGGCTGTTTCCATGTCTTTACTATTGGGAATAATGCTGCAATGAATAGGGCAATGCAGGTATCTCTTCAAAATCCTGATTTTAATACTTCAGGATATACACCCACAGGTAGGATTATTGTATTATATAGTACTATTTTTAATTATTTGAAGTCCCTACATACTGTTTTTCATAATGGCTGCACCATCTTACATTCCAACAGTGTACAAGGGATCCCATTCCTCTACATTCTTGCTTTTTTGTTTTGTGGATAACAGCCATCTTAATGCTGCAGGTAGCTCAACAGGAGTAAGCAGGCAGGAAGGAGAAGGCTCTCCCTAGCCCACTACACCTGTTGGGTGACGGTTTGGTAATTACCACATTGCCTCTCTAAACATGCTAAATCGGCAGCTGGCGCCAGGGAGAGGCCACTTCCCGATGATCCACACCTGTTGCACTAAAGTCTTAATTGAATGCAGACACCAGGGAGAAGCAACTTCCCAGGCATGTGCATTAAGAGACAAAATGGCAAAATATGTCCTTCCCAAGCACTCCACTGGAAAAGGGAAGAAAAGCCTCAGATGGGCATGCATACTTCCTAAACACACTGCATGTACTCAATTCCCAAGTGTAAGGAGGGCACAACCCATGCAGACAGCCCACCAAGGGAAGAATCATGGGAAAGGGGCCAGCCTGTGAAGCACTAGGATCAAGGTTCAACACAACACTTGACCTTCACAAGCCCACTTGGGTTTTTTCCAAGTGTACCTTCCTTTCTTTCGTGTTCTAAAGCCTTTTAAAATAAACTTCCACTCCTGCTCTGAAACACACCTCAGTTTCTTTTTCTGCCTTATGCCGCTCAAATTCTTTCTTCTGAGGAGGCAAGAATTGAGCTTGCTGCAGACCTGTACAGATTCACCACCAGTAACTCAGATATTTGCCACTGGTAACATATTTTGTGCCGTGAGACTCAGATATCTGCCACCCCTAACAATGAGAGGATGTTTATGAAATTGGAAAGTGTGATGCTTTGTTTTGTTCTTCTTGCTTAAGATTGTTTTGGCTATTCAGATCTTTTGTAATTTCATATGAATTTTAGGATTTTTTTTTTCTATTCAAGAAGTACATCCTACTATTTCCAAGTACATAAAATAATTTGGATGACATTACACTAAGTAAGTGAAAGTAGCTAAATAAAGTTCTCTGAAAGATCAGGATGTTGAATGCATGCTCCACTACTCTGTCTCCCTCCTCAGAAGTGTCAGACTTGCTTATCTTTCCCAAATCTCACAAAGCCTTGTCAGCTGAAGAGAAGCTACTTGTACATTTTCTTTGTTCCTTGCTGCCCTCAGACCTCCAAACTAAGCTGGTTTTCCCAATGCTCCAGGTTGAGGCCAGACAGAAACAGCCCTCTCAGGCAGCATCCCAAAAATCTTGGGATGTTGGAAGCATGCTCCACTCACCCACTTCCCCTGCCCCCAAGTCACAGGCCAAAGCCATCTTCTTAGCTCCCAGTTGTACTGTCTTTGGAAACAGCTGATGTCGATTAAGTGAAATTGCTCTTCTAACCTGATTCAATGTGGATGCTCTAGTTTTGTGCTGGATTTGGAGACTGTAACCATTTAGCCAATTCTAAACATCTTATATAGGTATTTTAGTCTGTACATCACTGTTAAATCAGTGTTTCTGTTGGAGAGAAAGGACTGGAACTTCCTACTGCAGCATCTTGATGATGTCACTCCTTATAAATATTTTAAAAATTAATAAATTCAAAGATTCTCAGCAAGAAAAATTAATAAAGTAAATGTGAAGCAAAAAACAGCAACACCTATAAATTCAAGTTAATATATAATAGACATATCAATATTAATATTTATATATAATATATATCCATTGCACCTATGGAAAAATAACAAGAAACTAAAATAGAGGAATTCAGAGATTAAATGGCCAGATGTCTAGAACAGCTCATTTGTTAACATCTCCTTTATTTACATGACAAAAATATATATTTAATAATGAAATGAGTAACACTAATGATCAGAAAAGAAATTTAGACAGTAAGTATTTTATTGAAGTTTGAAGCATAATTATTCCAGTAAAAATAAAAATATAAAATAACAAAAGTAAATGGATTAATACTTTTAAAATATATGAATGCATTTGTCTTGATAACTTTTTTTGATTTTTTTTTCTTTTATGTAACATAGTTCCTGTTTCCAAGCCTTAACTTCCATAAATTATTGAATGATTTTCACACTCATGTTTATTATAAAACTAGTTGTCATTCTATCTTGATAACTGAACAAAGAATTGTTTTTTAAATTATAATTTAAGTTCTGGGGTACACGTGCAGAAAGTGCAGGTTTGTTACATAGGTATACACTATATATACACGTGCCATGGTGGTTTGCTGCACCCATCAACTTATCGTCTACATTAGGTATTTCTCCTAATGCTATTCCTTCCCTAGCCCCTCGACCCCCAACAGGGCCCGGTGTGTGATGTTCCCCTCCCTGTGTCCATGTGTTCTTATTTGAACAAAAAAATATATATATATATATATAATTGGATTGCTCCTTTCACAGAAAGCAACAAACACACAAATGACAGAAAATGTTATAAAAATGGCTTTGGCAGTTTTTTAAAAATTTCATAATTCCAGAAATTGCTAATATGGCAATATCTTTGTCCATGTCTTTGCCCTTTTGGATTCATTCTCTTGTCTTCTACTCCACAGTCTAAAATATTCTATTGAAATATCAAAAAGATAAATTTAAACAAAATTTTGAAATTGTTCTTTTTCTGGAAACACACCAAAAATGGCTACATGATAGAAAACAGTATTGATTTTGTTGATTTGTCGATTTGTTGATTTGTCGATTTGTCGATTTGTCGCTTTGAAGTGAATATCCACTTCTGAACATTTAAGTATCATTGTTTCTTTAGTATTTTTCTCTGAAATTTGATTCTTATTTTTTCTATGGAAATACCACTTTCTTCTGAGTTTTCATTGTTGTTTCCATTGCACAATTAATAGTCTTCTACACTACTAACATTTTTTATTTTTCAAGGAGCTGTTTAAATTCTTGGTGTTTCTGTATCAAAGGGTCATTTACATAAGGCTGCTTGCAAATGTTATAAAACTTTATCCCACAAAAAAAAACTCAGTATAGCAAAATTACCTAAAGCAAACAGAAAAATCTGAGCATATTCTCTTACCTTTTTTCTTTTTTCTTTTTTTTTTTTCAGCTAGCTCAGTACTTCAATGGTTGAGATTAGCCTTTCAAAATTTTTTTTTTCTGTGCACACACTTGACAATGAGCAGCACTCCAGCTTGTATCAGGAGTTTTTACTTTTCTACCAATATTCTGTGAGATGTTCACATAACAGTAGAAATAATATAATTCATGTTCTGCATCTTTAGGTGTGCAATCAGAATTCACTCACAGTTCAGCATGGCTTGGGAGGTCTCAGGAAACTTACAATCATGGCAGAAGGAGGAGCAGACACCTCCTTCTTCACATGGTGGCAACAAAGAGAAGAATGAGTGTCCAGTGAAAGCGGAAGTCCCTTATGAAACCATCAGATCTTGTGAGAACTAAGTCACTATCATGAGAACAAGATGGAGGAACCACCCCCATGATTCAATTATCTCCACCTGGTCCCTCCTACAACATGTGGGGATTACAGGAACTACAATTCAAGATGAGAGATGTGTGGGGACACAGCCAAACCACAAAACTCTTACAAGGAACATGTGTAGCTGAGTCTGCATGTTTTTAGCCCAGCTGTATAACAAAGTTCTCTAAAATAACTTTCAATTATACTATTAATGATACATAATATAAATGTGCTAATATGAAGCATGTATATGTTTATGTGAAATTAAAACTCAACAATAACTACAGTAATTGTGTAGAAATTATTTCAAAATTAGACTAAGAAAAGATTTGGAGGGGTAATTAATTTCTTGCTGGCAATATGAAAATTGTGAGCACATGGTGAGAATAAAATGTAGACCATGAGTTAGTAAATGTAATTATTGCTTATAAGTTTTTTTACAGAAAATGTATTCCTTTACCCCCTACACCCAGATCAGACCACTTTTTACCACACTTCCCATGGAATTTCATTGAGTAGGATCCATTTTAAGAATTTAAATAATACAAAAAAATTAATACTTCATTCAGTAGTATTTTTGTATATTGTAATATCAGCATTTTTATTTTAGAAGATTTTATAAGGTAAAATAAAGCAAATTAAGCAATCATGTTAATTACATTAGGAATAAGTTTATTCAATATGAAAAATGCAACTATAAAACCAAATGGAGTAAGTGAAAATACTAAATGATAAAATTACACTGAAAATATAAAATACTGATATATATTTACTGTAAAATATAGTCTTTTAAATAAATATATTCTCAGTAACAATAAAAACACTACTAGTATTAAGAGTGTAAAACAATTACTAAATAGAATTGCCTAAAATTACAGGTCCTGGCCAGGGAAAGTTGAAAGTGATCCTGATGTAAGGCAGGATAACAGAAAGAGGAATGCTACCTTAGTTTGTGTTGGTCTAACAAAATATCTGAGACTGGGTAATTTATAAAGAACATAATTTTCTAACAGTTGTGAAGTCTAATAAGTTCAAAAGCATGGTGCCAGCATTTAGTTTCTGACAAAAGGTTGTCCTTTTTTCCTTCCAGGGTGACGCCTGTTGCTTTATCCGCTGGAAGGGATGAACTCTGTGTCCTCAGATGGAAGGAAAATGGGCCCGCCCCCAAAAAAGGCCTATTTTATAAGAACCCTTAATCAAGTGGGAATCCCCTTGTGACGGGAGGAGCCTGGTGGCCTAAGGCTCTTACCAAATATGTCTATTTCCTGTGGTCTAATCACTCCTAAAGGCCCTACCTTTTGATATTACTGCATTAACAACTGATGTTTCAATATGAATTTGGAGAGGACACAAACATTAAAACAAAGCAAAAGCCTTAAAAAAAATAAGATCATAAAAAAATATCATAGGAGACTGCCTGAATTCATGACATTGTGAAAATGAGCAAAGGAATTGTTTTTATAATTGACACACAGGGACTCAATGAAAATTATAAGTAAATAATGCATTTTTAAAATCGAATGCTAGTGGAAAAATCATAAGCATTTTGAAAGCCAATTGAATAGCTGGTTTTTAAAATTGTGAAAGCTTTAACATATATCCAGTTTTTCTAGTAGGAGAAAATGGTCCAACTTGATGATTAAACAGATTCACATTTAAAAATTATTCCATAACACTGACTGAATAAATTGATCCAGGCAAAGATTACCAACTGTTCTTGAAAGCATGTGGTGTGTGGTCAAAAGAAAAGGAGACATTCATATGATATCAAAATAATATTAGGCAAGTTACTTTTTAGTTACAAGTTGATAAATTAATGGAGAAGTTAGAATGTCATGATCATAATAAATGATGTAATTCAGAATCAATTATAAATGTTCAATCAGATATTTGTGTGTCATGATGTAATGCAATTTGAACTTCAAAATACTTGCAATACTTAGCACTTATGTGCTATTTTTTCCACATTTAGTATATGAAAACCACATTTTTAGAACTATTTCCAGCTTACATGAAAACAAGGGAATGGGGAAAAGCTACACACCACCATAATACCTAGACTATTTGGTAACATTCATCACACTTGATTATACCTGTTTATATCCAATTTTCTCAAATTGCCGGTACATTCATAAAAAGAAATATTTTTATCTGTTCAATTTCTTATCTACATCTGGCCCATAGCAAATGCTTAATGCTTAGTTGTTAAATGAAATAAAGTAGAATGGAATCCTTAACCTATACACTGCCTTTCTATTTGAGAATATTTTACTTAAGTATTATAAAGGAAATTATCTTTTTAGAGGAAATCCTTCATAGGGCATGGATGGTATCAATCAAGTTCAAGTGAAAAGGTATAATCTTGATTATTGGAATCTATTTTGTCACTCATCACTTATACTCACTAGTGAAGAGGATAACATTTATTTCACAGAATTATTTAGAGGATTACATGACAAACCATCATCTGACTTTATATCAGGGGTATTCTACTTCTTAGATTGCTTGAACATATCTATATGGCTCTAGAGCTATAGAAGCAAATTATTTCCTACAGAGTTTAGAACTATTCTAAGCAAAAAATGTGAATTACCTGTGAAGTGTTCAGATTTTATAAATAAACTTAGTCCACTATTAGAACTAGAGATAGAGTACACCTTTGGCCAACATCGGTCTGATATTGGCCAACAATATCAAACATTATTATCCAAGTGTTAACTATGAACTCTCCACACTCAGAAGCAATAGAGAGGATTAAAAATGAATTAAAAGAGGAATGTAAAAGTTGTCTCAGTTTTAAACTCATATAGATGTCACCTAGAGTCCACGTGGCAGGTGTTTTTCAACAGAAGTCAGAAACATGTCCTGTATTAGAATCAGGAAAGTGTCATCTCAGAATAAATTCCTTGCTTTTATTTACTTACCTTTTGTCATTTTTGCCTTGCCTGGGAAACAAGGTCACTAAAACTTCGCTTGATCTATCTTCTCTAGCAATATGTAGTTTATGACAAAGCAAGGTTTTATGGAGCTTTTGATCTATAGAGTTCTGTTTGTGGGAAGCCCAAACTCATGTTTGGAATACAGATTAAGACAGAGATGAAATGCCTGTGAAAAGATAAAAACTAACCATTGAAATAGTGCTGTACATTTAGAGCTGGGAATAATCCTTCATAGCAAAATTATAAAATCATACTCTAAGAACTAACTTTATATATTCCCAGTTTTCCTAAATGTATAATATATTAACATATTACCATCTTAAATAGATTTTCTGACCACAACATTTGATTCTGGACTAAAACACACTCTAAATAACCTTGGATAATTTACTAAAGTCTTCTATGTCTCAGCTTCCTGTAACATAAAATGGTGGTGATAATAACTACTTTCAAAGTTTATTATAAAAAATTAAGATATGAAGAAATCAGTTGGAAAAGTGCCAATAAGAGTAACATTTTCTACCATTCTCTGCTGTGCACTCTTGGGTCCAATCATGGCAAATTACAATGCTTCACATTTGGTATGCTATAATCTCCAATGGTTCCAGGCCTTTGAACAAGCTGCTTCATATACCTAGAATTCCCTACTTTCTCTGGCTTCCCTAGCAAACATTGTCTCATATTCGGAAATTAGTTAATCCTTCCGAAAGCCAGGAAGCCACATCTGGCCTTCTTAGTCTGCATTTTATATGATGTCTTCCAGGATAATCTATAATTCTTATTAATCACTTTGGTATCAAATGACTTATCTGTGCTCTCTTGAAAAAGAGCCACTCACCAGCCTGCAAATATAATATCCATATTCCCCTGAAATTCAAAGCAGTAATAACTTAGAAATAGCAAGAAAACCAGTTAGAATGGCCATCATTAAAAAGTCAGGAAACAACAGGTGCTGGAGAGGATGTGGAGAAATAGGAACACTTTTACACTGTTGGTGGGACTGTAAACTAGTTCAACCATTGTGGAAGTCAGTGTGGCGATTCCTCAGGGATCTAGAACTAGAAATACCATTTGACCCAGCCATCCCCTTACTGGGTATATACCCAAAGGACTATAAATCATGCTGCTATAAAGACACATGCACATGTATGTTTATCACGGCACTATTCACAATAGCAAAGACTTGGAACCAACCCAAATGTCCAGCAACCATAGACTGGATTAAGAAAATGTGACACATATAAACAATGGAAAAATGACGAGTTCATGTCCTTTGTAGGGACATGGATGAAACTGGAAATCATCATTCTCAGTAAACTATCGCAAGGACAAAAAACCAAACACCTCATGTTCTCACTCATAGGTGGGAATTAAACAATGAGAACACATGGACACAGGAAGGGGAACATCACACTCTGGGGAGCGGGGAGGGATAGCATTAGGAGATACACCTAATGCTAAATGACGAGTTAATGGGTGCAGGAAATCAACATGGCACATGGATACATATGTAACAAACCTGCACATTGTGCACATGTACCCTAAAACTTAAAGTATAATAATAATAAAATAAAAATAAAAAAGTGCACCAAAATACGTGGGAAAAAGAAAAGTTAGCAAGAAAAATATAATTAACATTCAGGACACAATTTACAAGAATGATATAAGTAAAACCATGATAAGTACACATATGTAAGTTTGAGAGATGCATTGTCATAATTTATTATTGATACTCATTGAAAATATGTCATTTGGATTTTACCAGTAACTAGAGAAGATTGAAATAAAAAAATAGAATTCAACAAAATAAAAGAAAAAAATGGCACACCAACATAAGCAGACACATAAAATTACATAATGAACAAAATATAGAATTGTCGTATTATAAAAGTAAATTGGAAAAGTAACTCACATCTTCAGAAGAGTTAAAAATCCAGCAATGGCAAAAGTTTATTTGCATCACGTTATTAATTTAAAGTTGTTTTATATTAATAAAAGTTATAATTTATAAAATACATGACTTATGATCCTCAATCTTTAGCATCAAAGTGTGTGGAGCAAAAAGTTTTTTAAATTATAACACTTTGAGAAATTTATAATCATATTTGCTAAGATGATTGTCTCAGAATTTTATAGATTAAATTAGGTAATCTACATCCATGTAATATTTGATATTACCAACAAATGTGATTACAAACATATGCACCCACATTCATATAAATAATAAACTAGTCTGACATTCATGAATATCACTCTTTCAAAAGTAATCTTATGATCAATAACAAAGGAGCCCTCAATACAAGAATAACCAAATATAGCCTTTATCCAGGATAGTGGAAAAAAAGGAAATGCCACATTATGGATTCAGTTTAAACATAATAACAGACAGATTTCAGTGTGTGTGGTTTTAATTAAAAATATTGAAAAGATGTGAAGCATTCATCTAAGGAAAATATAAAATTTAACAAATTAGTAGAAAGAAAGTAGAAGAAATTAATGAAGATATAAGCAGATAAGGCAATATGGTAAAACTGGTAAAACAAAGAATTGTTCTTCTCAAGTAAAACATAAATAAAATAAAAAGTACTGTGGAAAATGTGATTAAAAAAACACAAGTACACCACAGCACTTAGTAGCCAATACAAAGAAAAAGTAAGGTTAGCAATATTTGCATAATGTGTAATTCATCTACATATGAAATCAAAAAGAATCAACTAAAACTTTTTATAACTAATAATAGTTTATTAATATATAGCAAAACACAAAATATACAAAAAATAATTAGGTTTTTAATGTGAGTCATAAACACCCGGAAATTTTAATTTAAAGAAGCGGAACAAAAGCTATAATATACTTTGATGTAAATATAATTGTTGCAAAAGTGTAAAATTATAAACATTTTGAAATGTAAAAAAGTGAATGAATGTAAAATTATATTGAAAAAATGTAAAATTTCTCCTTTATTTAAACATTTGATTTATTTCCACAAAATTCACCACTTTCATTTTTTTGTTTACCCACCTGTAAGTGGAGGAGTAGATTGGGGAATAACTATTTATGTCTAAAATTTATCTTACATCATGTGGAAAGAGGTAATAAACCAGCTGTTTTAAACCTCAGCCTTTCTCTGCAACTTTATGTGTTGAATCTGAGTTCCCATATTACTGGAACCTCCTTACAACAAAAGTTTTGTTTTTTTTTTTCTCAATTATGTTTTGGGATGTGTTTATGCTGTATATTTTCTTCCATCACGCTGACCTCAACTGCTGCCTTCCTGGAATTGCTCAAAATTTCTGTTCTAATAAAGTTTCAATGTTTAAGCTTTTGCCCATAAAAGTTTTTACTTTGAGATAATTGTAGAGTCACATGTAGTTGTAAGGAACGATATTTTAAAATCTCAAGTATCCTTTACTCGGTTTCTCCAGTAACATCTAAAAGAACAATATAATATCACAACCAGGATATTGATATTGATACAGTTAAGATACATAACATTTTCATCACCAGAAAGATCTTTCCAACACTTTGACACAACCACTACCTTCCCGCCTTTACCCTCTTCTTAAACTGAACTGAAGCAACCACTAGTCCCTTCTCCAGTTTTATAATCTTGTCCTTTCAAGAATCTGATATGCATTAATCATACAGTATATACCTTTCTATTTTATATTTATTTTTGCAACCCTATGATTCTCAGAAGACTTGGATTTTTCAGTGTGTGTATCAATAGTTTTTATTATTGCTCCAGTAGTATGTGGATGTAGAACAGTTTAACGTTTCACCTATTGATATCTGGATTGTTTCCGGTTTTGAGCTATTAGGAATTAAGCATAAACATTTGTGAACAGATGTTTATGTGAACATGTATCCTCATTTCTCTGAGATAAATGCCTCTGAGTTCAATTGTTGGGTCACTGGGACATACGGAAGTTGCGTGTTGAGGGTTTTTTTTTTTTTTAAAGAAACTTTCAAATTGTTCTATATATCTGTACCATTTTTCATTCCTACTTACCATGTATCCAAAATGATCTAGTTTCTATCTTCACAAGCATATTATGTTTTCACTATTTTTTTAAATTTTAGCCATATCAATAGGTATACAGAGAAACAGATCACTGTTGTTTTAATTTAGCTAATGGCTAATAATACTGAATATGTTTTCATGTGCTTATTTGCCATTTACTTATTCTGTAAAAATCTGTTATATATTTTAACCACTTTTGAATTTGTCTGCTTTTTACTAAATTTCAACATTTTTAATATATTCTAGATATTAGTCCTTTGTCAGGAATTTGGTTCACAAATATTTTCTCCTTGTTTGTAGCTTGTCTTTTTCTCCTCTTAAGAGTCTTTTAGAACATTTAATAATTTTCTTGATGTATTGCAATTTACCAAATTTTCCTTATAAATTGTGCCTTTGGTGTCAAAACTAAGAACTCTTTAAAAGATTTTCTTCTATACACTTTTTAAAGTTTTATTATAGTTCTATGCTTTATGTATAACTTCATAATCCATTTAGAAGTTTTTTTTTATAAGGTAAGAGACAAGTCTTGATTAGTCTATAGATGTCAAAGTGCTCCAACACCCTGTGTTGAAACAAAGGTTGAGCGTATATTGTGGATTGATTTTGGTGTCTTTGTTCTGTAATATTGATTTCTGAATCTGTACCTCTACCAATATCACAATTTTGATTAGTGAGCTATGTATACATCTTGTAATTGTTTAGGGATTCCTTATACTTTATTCTTTCTTTCCAGAATATTTTAAATTACTTCTTGTGCCTTTCTATATATATTTTGAAATAGTGTCTTTTATTTTTACAAAAAAAAATGCTGGGAATTGGGGACTATGTTAAGCCTGTCTATCAATTTGGAGACAATGGGCATCATCACTAGTTGAGTACCACAAACCATGAACACATTATGTCTTTCTCTTTATTTTCTCTTTTTGCCTGATTTCACTGGATATAAATTTTAACAGTATGTTGAATAAGTTTGGTGAGAAAGGACAACCTTGTTTAGTTCTCAATCTGGAGGGAAAGCATTCCATCTTTCATCATTAAGTATAATGTTAACAGTAGGATTTTGATAGATGCTTTTTATCCACTTAAGGTAATTTCCTTCAAATTCTAGTTTTGAGAGTTTTGTTATGAATGGGTGTTAATTTTGTCAAATGCTTTCTTTTCAGTATTTGATATAATCATGTGATATTGTTCTTTAGCATGCTAATGTACTGAATTATATCATTTGACTTTTAAATACTGTATTCTCAAGGCATATAATTTATTGCTAAATTCTATAATAATGTTAAGAATGTTTGCATCTGTATTCATTGTTCTACAGTTTTCTTTTTTACAAATGTTTGGTTTTGGTATCAGGGTAATATTAACCTCATAAAATTGAGAATCTTTTTTTACGTCAATTTTTCTGGAAGAGATTGTGTAGAACTGATGTTAATTCTGTTTAAAATATTTGGTAGAATTCTCCAGTGAAACCATGTGGGCCTGAATATTTCTTTAATTGGAGTTTTAAAATTATGAATTTTAAATACAATTCAAATTATGTTTCATATTGCAAGAGTGTGGTAGCTAGGTCTATTTCCTGTAAGTTATTAGTTTTTGTGCATAGAGGTGTTTGTACGACTCCTATTTATTGTATGACTATGTTTGTACAACTCCTATGTTTTTGTTTCATCCTTAATCTTGGTGATTTGTGGTATCTTTTTTTTATTTTTGGTGATGAGACTCAGTAAATAGTACCCAGAAATGAAGTCCACAAAAGCACCCTCGGAATAAAAGTTTTCCCTGATCTTCTCCTGCCCTTTTGACTGTCAGTCTCATTCTTCTTCAAAGCTAGCCATAGAAGCTAGAATCCCTCTTTCCCAAGGTGAGTCATAGAAACCAGAACCTCTTTTCACCAAAGCCAGCCATAAAACCTAAAAATATTATTCAAACTTACTCGTCCAGCCTTTTGTGTAGAAACTGGCCTTGAAGAAAGTTTCTGACCTACGATGATTGATTGTAAGTCATAAGACCCCCGTTCTAGACAGTGTCCTGCCCCATAAGCAAAAGGAAGGGAATATATGCTCCAAAAGGCCAAGAAACATCTAGGCAGACAGGTTCTGCTGGGTTTCCCCAATCCGGCTATTAACATTAGATAATATCCTTTCTGTCCAATCAAATTTCTACATAGCTGCTTGTGCTGTTAAACCTAAGCAAAAATATAGATAATTTCCCTCTATCATTGGATCTTCAATCTGAAGGCTCCCATGTCATGTAAAACTATGATAAAATAAATTTATGTGCCTTTTTTCCTGTTAATCTGTCCCTTCTCAGTGATTTTTCAGTAAACTTTCAGAAGGCAAAGAGGAAGTTTTTTCTTGATCTCGATGTTGGTTTTGCTACAGCTTTGTCAGTTGCCGTGATCTTTCCAAAGAACTAGTTCTTTTATTGATTTTTCTCTATTGCTTTTTCCTTTCCGATGTCGTAAATTTGGCTATATACAATGTTTCCTTTCTTCTGTTTCCTTTGAGTTTATTTTTCTCTTCTTTTTCTACGTTTTTTAAGTAGGACCTTAGATTATCAATTTAAGACTTTTCTTCTTTTGTAATGTGTATGTCTACTTCTGTAAATTTCCCTCACAGCATTGCTTCACCTGTGTCACATAAATTTTGATATATTGCATTTTAAATTTCATTTATTTCACTGTGTTTTAGTTTCCCTTAAGACCTCCTCTATAATTCATAAATTTAGAAGCTTCTTGTTTAGTTTTCAAAATTTGGAATTTTTTTGTTGGCTTCTAGTTTGATTCTATTGTGTTTGGAAAAAGCATTCTGTATAATTTAAATCACTTTTAAATCTGCTTAGATTTGTTTTATTGTCTAGAATACACTCTATTTGAGTATGTTTTGTGAACACTTGAAAACAATGTGCATTTTGATGTTTTTGTATGGAATATTGTATGAATGCCAATTAAATCTTATGGGCTGCAGATGTTATTGGATTATTATGTCATGTTGATTCTGTCTAGTTGGTCAATCAGTTGTTAAGAGAGAAGTGTTAGTCTCCAGCTCTACTTGTGGATTTGTATTTCTCTGTTGGCATTTTCAGGTTGTCAGCAAATCTAGTCCTAAGTTCTAGGTTATATGAAGCCCAAGAAGCTCATTATCATGTCATTCTTTGGATTCTGGGGTCCCTAGCAGTTTTCTTTCTTTTATGGACCTTTCAGAGAAATCTTATTTGTGCGTGTGTGTGTGTGTGTGTATACATACATATATGTGTGTGTGTGTATATATATATATATATGTCAAGGCTCTCAGCTCTACTTAGAAGAATAGGAAAAAGTATATCTACTCCATCTTCCTGGAAGGATTTTTTCTGCTTTCTCTTTTTACTTTTCATCTCTGTTGCGCCACAATCCCATGAAAATACTTTTCTGCCATTTTAAGTAGTGTTCTCAATTTTGGTGGAAGTTTGAATTATATGGGGATTTTGAAAGTTACTAATATCACCCCCTATATATTTCTGATTTAAGAGTTTTTAATTATTGCTTGGATATTGAGATGTTTAGAAGTTCTCTCTATAATTAAAATGAAAATATTAAAGATGAAGAAACACTATTTTAAGAAATTTGTGAAGGACAGTAAGTATCCTTATGCAGTCTACTCTCTTGATCCACTCATTTTGATCTTTTTTTTCCTATGAGATTTTAGGTCAAATTTAAATATCCGAATCTTCTCACTCTGCCTGAGCCACTGAGCTGAGTACATCTTGGTGTATCATCATCTTCCTTCCTAACTGGAAGAAAATACATAAAAATTCAGACATATCCACCTGTTATAATTTTGTACTTGCTTTGGTAACTGTTTTTTTCTAACAACATTTCTTATAATTAACTTTTGAAGCTGAACCAATAAATTTCTGAAAATATGGGATGTTAAAAATATAAAATCTCAGCTAAGTGAACATTCTAAGTTTCAGTCATTTTTATGTTTGACATACCTACTCAGTGGCAAAATATTCATTGCTCCTTACACCCCAATGTCTTTGATGCCCAAAGGTCTTTTGAAGTTAACAGCAAGATTTTGATCTTATAATCAGGGGAAATGTCATATAAATGCAATGCTCTTGGGCTCTGAGCATTGGTATGAGTAATATAAATCAGTAGGTAATCGTTTCTATTGGATTGTGTTTTGGTAAATTTGGATCTTTTTTTTGCACAACACAGTGAATAACTTCCTACTATAGAGAATGCCTAGTCCATAACTTGGTATTAGATGTTCACATACCTAGAGCATATTAATCACTCTTAAAATTCCATCTATCCACACGGTTGTACTGAAGATTAAGTTACCAGCACATGCTTTCTGGAAGACCCATTCAAACCATAGCATTTTGCCCCAACCTTAAAATTCATGTTCTTCTCGTTGCAAAATACATTCATTCCATCCCAGTGTCCCAAAAGTTTTAACTTATTTCAATACCAACTCAAAAGTCCCAAATCCAGAGTCTCTTCTGAATCAGATATGGATGAGACCCAAGGCAAATTCCAAGACAAATTCCTCAACTGTGAGCCTATAAAATTAACAAGATACATGCACTAATTTATATATGTAAAAAGTAAGTAAGACAATTTGATCGAGATTCTAGATTAGATAGGCTTGTCAGGAGAACTTCAGAAGTTATTCTGTACGTTCTACAAAAAAATAGAATTTAGCTTTTCTCTGATAACATCTAGACAGAAGTGAATAAAACACATTTCAACACTTCAAATATAAATGAAAGCTGAAACTCCAAGTTGTTTTATTTAAGTATAAAAATAAAAAGAACACTGAAAGATTTAAAATGCAGCACAGAAGACAGTAAATTCCCATCTATGTCAATGTGTGTTTGTTTAAACAATGACTGTACGCATAGTGGGGATTTATTCAGATTAGAAGAGTTACTCAGAGTTTATTGGATGCAATAACATTTTTACAAATCAGTCTTCATTTCTAAGGACGCGTATGTGGAATTGTTTGTTGTGTCTTTTGCACATTTTGTAGTTGGATTTTTGTTTTTGTTTCTACTTTTGAGGTTTAGAGTTGTTTATATGTTCCAGACATTAGCCCTTAGTAGACTATGTGGCTTGTAAATATTTTCTCCTAATCTACCTTTTCATCTTATGCAAGGAATTTTTTCACAAAGCAAATATTTTTCATTTCAATGAAGTACAATTAATCAATATTTCCTTTTTACGATCATGCTTTTGGTGTCAAGTCTAACACCCAATTTGGCTAAATATTAATCCTGAATACTTTCCCTATTTTTTTCTAAAGTTTTATTGCTTTGCATTTTACATTTAGGTCCATATTAATTTTTGTATTAGGTATAAATTGAGTTCTGTGGGAATTTTGCTGTTGTTATTTTAGTTTTGTTCTGTTTTTTTTTGCTTGGCATCATGAATTTTAATGTCTCTTCTTTGGAGAAGAAGAGGTCACATTACCGACTTTCAAATACATCCCAAAGTTTATCTGGCACAGAGAGAATTTGGTTCAGTTTTATGCTGGATTAGGATACAAAAAGGAACATAAAGTTGGTGGCTCAAACTTCTCTGAGTTTAGGTGGATAGAAGGTCGACCCGGATGTGTTTTGGGAGAGACAGAATTGAGTGCCTGCTTGAGTTCTTGTGACCAAAGCAGTTGGTCCTGATGGGATGCTTGGGTGACCAAGAGCCGTCAGACTGGGTAGACACTGCTGTGATGGCCCCCCACTGCCCAGTTCACCAGCTCACTGCTCTGGTACCACAGCTGGATATCTCTCTGGGACCCATCCACGGATTTCCTAACACGGATGATGTTCCTGCTAATGTAGATGCTGAAGTCTCCCACTGTGGTCCCTGGCAGCGTCAGCTGAGTCGGTGAGTCCTATCATTGACCCTGGAGGCATGAACCACATTGTACCCTTTCCAGACAATGGCTGCCATAGCTTATGTAAATGATGAGGCCTACGTATAAGAGCTTCCTTCGCAGGTACCGGCAGTGCTTAGCAAGGGCACTCTCTGGTGCCTTAAGCGTCTTCATCCACACCAACTTGGAGCCCCGCCTTTCAAAGCACAGGGAGGAATAGGCCCCAGCACTCGAGTCCTGGAGCCCGAGTTTCATGTGTTTATAGATGTCCCATTCTTTCAGCACCATTATTTGAAAAACTCTTTCTTCCATTCAGTTGCTTTTACACAATTATTAAAAATCAGCTGAGCATATTTTTATTGGTCCGGTTTATTTTCTGTGTTCTTCATTCTGTCCCATTGATCTGTGTCTGTGATCTGCCAGTACCTTAGTCTTGATTGCTGTGGCTATACAGTAAGATTTAATATCTGTTAGACTGATACCCCTTACTTTACTATTACTTTTCAAGGTGATTTTAACTATGCTAGTGCTGTGATTTGTCTATTTTGATCATATATCCTGCAGGCTTGCTGAATTCAGTTCTTCATTCTAGGAATGCTATTTTGTATAGATCCCTGTAGAGTTGCTAGGTAGAGAATCATGTCATCTGCAAACAGGAACAGTTTTCTTTCATTCTTTCCAAGGTTTTTTATTTTTGACTTTTATTTCTTTATTCTCCTTTATTGCAGTGGCTAGAGGTTCCATTATTATTATTATTATTATTATTATTATTATTATTTTATTATTTTAAGTTCCAGGATACATGTGCTGAATGTGCAGGTTTGTTACATAGGTATACATGTGCCATGGTGGTTTGCTGCGCCTATCAACTCACCATCTAGGTTTTAAGCCCTGCATGCATTGGGTGCATTTGGTCCTATTGCTTTCCCTCCCCTTGCCCCTCCACCCCCCGACAGGCCCCGGTGTGTGATGTTCCCCTCCCTGTGTCCACGTGTTCTCATCGTTCAACTCCCAATATTATGATGAGAGCAGACATTCTTGCCATATTCATAACACTTAGAGTGATGAAAGTGTTGTCTTTCACAATTAGTATGATGTCAGCAGTAAGTTTTTGGAGATGTTTTTCATTAAGTAAACTTTAATGTCCTTTAACCTTAATTTGCTGTGAGCTTTTATGATGCATAGGTATTAGATTTTTTTTAGATGCTTTTTTTCTGCATCAATTGAATTTACTATATGATTGTTCTTCGATAGCTGTCATTATGGAGTCGTTCTTTGGTTAGTTTCAAATGTAGACACAGCCTTTCATACCTGGAATAAATCTCACTTGTTCATAGTATGTAATTCTTTCTATACATTGTTGGAATGGATTTGCTAATCTTTTGTTGAATTTAAAGTGAGTTAATGTAAGCATTAAGTAAGCAGCATTAAGTGAGTCATATTTTGTTATTGTTTCTGTTTGTTCTTTTATCCACTCTGCCAATCTGAGCCTCTTATTTGGTATATTTAGACCATTTATATGTAATTATTGATTTTTTATTTTATTGTTTTCTGTTTCTTCTGTTTCTCTTGACTCTTAATCTTCTCTTGGTTATTTAAATAATTTTTAGGGTTACATCTTGATTTAGTTCATGTTTTGATTGGATCTTTTTAGTTTTTATAGTAGTTGCTCTGCAAGTATCTACATATTATGACTTATTACAGTTTACTTATTAATATTTACCACTTCAAGCAAAATGTGGAAACCTTATTTCCATTTAGATCCTCTTAATTTTCCCACTTTTAAATATCTTTCTCAAATATAAGATAGTGTTACTTGATGTGAGTTTTTACCTACTTGTAGTAGTAAAAAAAAAAAAGTAGTTTTTACCTACTTTTGTCTGTAGTTTTCAGAAATTTAACTGTGGTGTGCCTTGGTATCTATTTCTTTAGGTTTATCATTTTTGGGATTTGCTTACTTTCTTGACTCTGTAGGCTGTGTCTGTTGCCAAATTTAGGAAGTTTTCAGTCGTTAATTATTGAATACTCTTACTGCATCACTCTCTTCTCCTTTGGGAATCCAATGACACAAGTTTTTTATAATTTATTATTGTCCCACAGGTCTCTCAGGCTCTGTTCATGTGTTCTCAGCCTGTATTGTTATAGGCATTCTATTGCTCTATCACCAAGTTGACTGATTCTATTCTCTGCCATTATCACTATACTGTTAATTCCATCTAGAAAGTTATTTATTTCTGTTATTGTGTTTCTCAATTATATGATTTTCATATAGTTGTTTTAACTTCTATTTCTTTACTGAGAATTTCAGCCTTTTTCTATTTGTCTCAAGATCATCTGTAATGCTTATTTAAGCACTTTTATGCTGTCTGCTTTAAAGTATTTGTCAGATAATTTCAGCATCTGCTTCATCTAGCTGTTGGCATCAAATTTTTTTTCTCATTCAAATTGTGAATTTCCTGGTTCTTTGTATGGCAAGTTATTTCCCCTTCTATCTTGAACATTTTGTCTATTGCGTTAGGAGATTCTAGGTTTGATTCTGGGACAGTGCCAACCTTCCAACATGGTGTCTCTAAGTGGAGGAGAGAGTCTCAGGTCTTTGAGGACAAAGAGGCATTGCATACCAGGCTGCTCATTACGGCAAGATGCCTTTGCCATTGTTCCTAAGCTAATAGGTACCTTAGTGCAGGAGTAGAACCTCATACACAGTGGGGAAGGTGAGGATTTCTAAGGTTTGCAACTTGCTGTAGTAGGATACCTCCTCTCAGCCGGGGAAGGATGCTTGCTGGGGTGGATGCTCCTTGTGTTGAGATTCATCTAGCTACCTGTTGCCATCTAGCTACCTGTCATCTATGAGTGAATATTTGAAGTTTCAGGGCTCTATAAACAATATAGCTTCCTCAGCCAAGCCACTTATTTAATGGATCCTTGCTATTGACACTACATTTCTTTCAGTGACAGACAGTCAGCGATGAAGAGGCTTCCTACACCAGGCCATTTTTTGTAGCCCAATTTATCTTGCAAGTTCTGCCTCAATACCCAGTGTCTCTGGGCGGGTGATAAGAGTCCGAAGTTCATGAAGATAGAGGGTTTCCAGGATGGGCATTTTTCTGTAGTGTAATCCCCCTTGTTACTACGGTCAGTCCATATCAGTGTCTTTCAGTTTGAGGGGACTGTCTCAGACTCACATCCCATGCCATGTGTACCTGCTGCTGGATTCCTAAGAAATTTGCTTTCCTGTCTCCTTCTTTCCTAGTTCTCCTTTGGCTGCCTATTACATTATTTCCAGAATTTATAGCTGCACTTAGCAGAGAAGGGCAGAGAGAAACAAATACATGCCATCACGTTCAGGCCAAAAGCCTCCTTGTATATTTTTCACCTGTATTAGCTGCATACACTTGTGGTTGTTTTCTGTTTTTAATACCTTATTTTTTATAATTATTAAACGTCCCTCTTTATGTTTAATAAACTCTTAGATATGATTTTATTTTATGTTAACATAAATACTAATTTCCCTACATTGGCCCTTTTGTGCTTCATGTTTTCAGTTATACATATTTTTTCTATCCATTTAAATTGAACCTTATCTGTATTTTTACACTTAAAGTATACACTTCTTTTATATAGCTGATAATGGGGTCATGTTTTTAATACTCTTATTATTTTAATCTCAGCCTTTCAGTGGAATGTGCAGGCAATATTTAATGGAAATTCTGATATGATTTAACTTTTTTAATTGGTTTGTCTAGTCTGGTTTTAACTATGTACTGTTTAATTTCTTGTTTTCTTTTGATTATTTGAATATGTTTTAGAATTCCCTTTCAATTTATAGGGTTTTTTTTGCCACTATATCACTTTGCATTTTTTTTTAGCAATTATGTAGTATTATAATATGTATCTTTAACCCTTTATGGTCTATTTAATGTTTACATTGTACTATTTTATATAATATGTGAAGAACTTTCAACGAAACCCATATACTGTCACTCTGATCCTTCATGTTTCGGTTGCCATATGTATTATGTCTACAAATGCTATAAATTTTACAAAACAGTGTTATAATTTTCCCTTTAAATACTCATAAATGTCATAAGAAAAATTAGCACATTATATTTGCCCATATGTTAATACTTTCAATATTCTTCATTTTTCCTGAAGATACACATTTCCATCTGCTATGCTTCCCTTCAGCTTGGTGAAATTCTTTTAATATTTCCTGCAGTAGAAGTCAGTTGGTGAAAAATTCTTAGTATTTTAAAAAATATGAAAAATGTCTTAATTTCTTATTTTATTTTTGAAGAATGTTTTTCCTGAATATAAAATTATCAGCTGATAGTTACTCTTTTGGCATGAAATGCATTGTTCTATTGTTTTCTTGCTTCCATTATTCCAATGTTAACTGTAATGCTTATTATTGCTCCTCATATATTTGATTTTTCTGTCTGCTTTTAAGATTTCAACTTAAGCTCTATTTTTAGTTAATTTAACTATCATGTGCCAGGATATCTCCAATGCTAGATCCCCCTCTCATGAAGAAAACAATCTAGTACAACAAATACAGCCTACAGATTGTTGTAAATGCAGTAAAACAAAATGCTGTGATAAAGAGTACCAAAGAAGCTTGTAAAAAGAACTCTATGTTAATAGATAAGGATTTTCCAAGGAGCTGACATTAAAGGGGAGGCCCAGAGGATAATAATAAAAAAACAGCTGTCAAGACACAATAAGAAGAGTTGTTAGGATGAGATAAAACTGACAACACAGGAAGGGGAACACCACACACCGGGGCCTGTTGTGGGGTGGGGGGAGGGGGGAGGGATAGCATTAGGAGATATATCTAATGTAAATGATGAGTTAATGGGTGCAGCACACCAACATGGCACATGTATACATATGTAACAAATCTGCACATTGTGCACATGTACCCTAGAACTTAAAATATAGTTAAAAATAATAAACGATTTTTATTTATTTAACATCCCTCCCTCAAAAAAAAAACTGACAACAATGACACTATTTTTTAAAAAGTGATTTCAGTGTTAGGAGCTGACATTACTCTAATTTACAATGGTCAAGGGGGCTGGACAGTGGCCTGAAGTTTGGGTAGACAATATAGAAAATATTAGAGGATGATAGTCTTTGAATTTTATATTAATTGCATTGAAGAGTCACTGAACAATCTTAAGCAGTGGTCTGATTTATCCTGATTTACATCTTTTAAAAAGTTTACTCTGTTTATATTGTGAAGAATAAATAAAAGAATGGTAAGCTTAGGAGCAGGTTGAGAACTTAATAAGGTACTATATTAGTTCAGAAGAGAGGTGATGGTGGTTTAGAATAGGGTGATAGTGGACATGAAGATAATTTGATAGATTTGATATTTATTTTGGAATTAAATTTTATAGTTCCAGCTAATTTAAGAGGCATTACTAAAACATGCTTCAGAAAGAAATATTGTAAACATTAATAAAATAGGTGGTTAAATTTTGATCTAGAAAAATGATACCAACATTTTCTATGTTTTTAGGATAATATTTTTGGGTCATTGTATAAACTTCGTTCGTTTTACTTTTTTGGGGACTGACATATATGATAGTTTAATCCATAAAAATGCAGATATGAACCTAAGCTAAGTTCCATACAAAAATACAATTATCATTCTCACCTTCCAACATCACAACTCAAAGAAAACAAAATATTATGGCTACTCATGGTAATCCAATAAGGGTGTTTGTTATTTGATAATGAACTACTAGATTAAGTATAGGAAATACCACAGAAGGATAATTTGACTTTTCTCATGTAAATTGCTGGGGCTGTGCCAGCTATTAAAACCAAGCAGAATTGACTGTCAAGGAGACAGTGCTGGAAGTCCAGTTATTTCTTGCCTTAAGTCTAAGCTTTCACGTTCCTGTGATCCTTCATCAGATCCTATTATTTCATTGAAAGTAATTATTTTTCTCTTGGATTACTTATTTTTCTCGTTTGAAAATACACAAACTTCTTATAGAACTTACAAAGATCTATAAGCATATAAAAATTATGTGGTACTGCTAATACTAATTTTAGTTGGGTGATATCTAAATCTACTAGGCTTTGAAATGCAGTTCTTTTCTCTTTGATTGTTTATGCCATATGCTCCCTATCATTTTAGCACAAATATAAGTTTTAGATGATTCCATCTTCATGAAGCTCTGAGTAATCACTCTTGCTTTTATCTAACTTCTCCTATACTACTGAAAAGTTCTATGAAAGTTAAAATGGAAACATGGATATACATAGTGTGAAATGTTGGAATAAAAAATAGATACACACAAGTGTACTTGCTTAAGTACACAACTGCCTCTGATTTCTTGAAAGGAATACACAGACTCTAAATGGATTAATTGAACCTTAACTATTGGGCCATCAACTCTCAGCGGATAGGGTTTCAAAATCATTATGCTGTTGTACTTTGGGAAATTTTAACTTTTCCTCATGAAATCTTTAAAAGTAGTAACAGTTGAACGAATTGCAGGGCTAGGCTAGGCTCAAGAATCTCATGAGTCTAGAGCCGTTAACATTGTGAAAGGTGAACACGGATATTTCATTCAAAGATACTGCTGGTCTATTGGGTGCTGATTCTGCATCTGGCTATGGCATTGATGACTAGCAGTTAGTTTAGGTTCAAATGTCATATCTACAGCTAATGGAAAGAAATCTTTCTTACTGGTCCTATGATATTGAAAAACATTTTTTAAAAATACTGAAAGTATGACTTTTTTCTAAAAATGTTATTCAAATTGAAAATGTTTTCCTCAGAATCTACAGAAAATTCAGAAACTGAAACACATAAAATTAATTTAAATGTATTGCTGAAGAAATCTTCTGTTTGATAAATCATCTTTCTCCTGAAAGTATTGGATAATTTCCTCATAATACCAAATACTCTCATTTCAGTTTCTCTAAGTCCAGCTTCTTCATATTACTTCTCTTATTCTCCTTGTAGGCCCATTAGTCTCTTCACATTGCTAACTCATTTTTTTTCTCTCATGTGTTTAGAAATTAAGTTTCCATTAAGAATCCTGACTCAATATTATGTATCTTTTCCTCTGGTCTTTGTATTCTTTCCTGATACTCATTTTATTCAATGTCAATTTGATGACATTTTCACATTCTTGTTAAAACCCAACTTTATTTGTCCATCCCTATGACAAACCACAGCTAATTATCTGTGGTCATTTGACTTATTCTGAAATAATCTCCTTCACTTTGTCTTGCCATCTCTTTCATTTAAACTTATCCAAAATCAAAGTTCTTTATTTCTCTTTTCTATTTTTTTTTAAGTTTTCCCTAATTGCTCTCCTGATTGCCATATCCTGGAACAATCTCTTTATTTTTTAATTGTTTTCCATTTAGCAATGCCCACTTACATTTAGGTACCATCCTATGGTTTATTAACAATAGTACATATAAGGCTGTCCCTTAAATGTCAGGTTCCAGCAAACTCTATTTTAGGAAAATAAGAAAAACAGAATATGGTTAGTTACTAGTCGGGCCTTGTGACTTAAGTTGTTGGAGTTGCACAATCACAGTAAAGTATCTTGAAAGAACACTCGGTTATGAGTTATTCCTAAGTATCAAACTCCATTCTTTAAGTCTCAAATGATCTCTCATGTTGTTCCTGAATATGAAAATATCCAGTGAGAGATAAGCACCTATTAGAAATGTAGCAGTTCTCTGGTTAAAGACAACACGATAGGTTTCATCTTCATACAGACTTCAGTCAATTTGTAGTGGCTACATGGATTATAATGTTAGGAGGAAGTCTGAGGTCATAGTTAGGATCAGCTAGAAACACTACTGTTAATAATCACAGATACCTGCCTTGGACATGGGAACTGAGACTGATGTCTAAATGCTGGCTTTGTCATTCTTTATATGACAAATATAACAATAACGAGAGAAAAAACTGAGGTCTTTATGAAGGGAAATGGTAAATGACAACACCCATGTAGAAAGTTACAAGGAGAACAGAAGTTTTGAAGGCAGGGGAAGTCATAATAAAACAGTTGCAATAGTTCTGATCAAGCAAATAAATAACATGTTAAGAAAGATGAATGAAAATGAAGAGGGAAAGACAGACAGGCAGATACAGAAAATTACAATTTACTGGAAAAGAGTCCCATGAGCAGAAACCTCTAAGGGAACCAGAGTTGGTGTCAGAAAACCTGAATAGTAATTATAAATTGCTGGAGGCTGGGTGTGGACAAGTCTGAGAGTTAAACTCAAGGGGAGTGATCCCGTCATAGCAGGACCCTCACACTCTTGCGAGTTTTACCTTTAAGGGTGTGGCCAAGTTCTGACAATGAAGATGAGAGAAAAATCTTCTTGTGCTTCAGGCAGGGAGAAGGGAAAATAAGCCAATTTGGAATGAGTCACAGCGTTCTGTTCTTCCTGTCTTCAGGAGAAATTGTTTTGTCAAAACCTAACCTACCTAGGGAAAGGGAAATGCTTAACTCCTTCTAGCCTCTCTGTCCCATTTAAGAGGGATGGGGGAACTAAGAACTACTGATAAAATTCATAGTCCAGGGGCACGGGCTCACGAAAAGGCTGACACCTAATCATTTGACTATAAAATGCTGTTGCTCCCTCCATACCTTACCACTACATCACTTAATGGCCTATTCACTGCATTTCCTTTTAGCCAGTACATCTTGTCTGAATTTTGACAAAAAATTACACAGCATATGAGAAAGCAAGAAAACACAATTTGAAGAGACTAAACAAGCATCAAAACCAGAATCAGATATAGCAGGAATGTTCGGATTAATCTGATTAGGAATGTAAAAAATAAAACCTATTATAATATGCTAAGGGCATGAATGTGAAAAGTAGATGACGTGCAAAAAGAGATGGAAAAGGTAAGCAGAGAGATGGGAATTATATGAATGAATTTGAAAAGAAGGGTTAGAGATCAAAAACACTGCAACAGAAATGTAGAATGCTTCTTGTATGCTCAGTAGTAGACGGGACATGGCCGAGGATAGAATCTCTGAGCTTGCAGATATAGGAATGGAAAATTTCAAAACTGAAAAACGACTGACAAAAACAACAGAATATTCAAGAACTGTGGGACAACTATAAAAAGTGTTAATATATGTGTAATGGGAATCTAAGAAGAAAACTGAACGAAGCAATATTTGAAGCAGTAATGACTGAGAATTTTCCCAGATTACTGTCAGACACCAAACCACAGATCCAGGAAGCTCAGAGAAAACTAAGTGGGATAAAAACAAACAAACAAACAAAAAATTATTTCTGACTTTTCCTCAGGAAAGATGCAATTTAAAAGTAGAGAACATTGAAAGTGTTGAGAGAAGAAAAACTATCTCCAACCTATATTAGGGTTTCTTAAGTTCACTACCATTGATATTTTGGACCAGATAATTTTTTGTTATTGGAGGCTGTCCTATACATTGTAGTGTGTTTAGTAACATCCTTGCCTATTAGAAGCCAATACTAAATCCCAATTGTGACACTCAAAAATGTGGACAAATGTCCCCAGGGGAAAAACTGCCCCTAGTTGAGGACCATTGATATTTACACATCTGAATCTATAGAAAATATATAGTAAGTGTATTTGTCTGTTCTTGTGCTACTAATAAAGACATACCCAAGACTGGGTAACTTATAAAGGAAAGAGGTTTAGTGGACTCACAGTTACACATGGCTGGGGAGGCCTCATAATCATGGTGGGAGATGAAGGAAGGGACATATTACATGGTGGCAGGCAAGAGAGTTTGTGCAGGGGAACTCCCATCTATAAAACCATCAGATCTCATGAGACTTATTCATGCCCATGAGAGAAGTATGGAGGAAACCCCCCATGATTCAATTATGTCCAGCTGGCCCCATCTTTGACACATGGGGATTATTACAATTCAAGGTGATATTTGGGTGTAAACACACCAAACCGTATCATTCCACCCTTTGACTCTCCCAAATCTCATGTCCTCACATTTCAAAACCAACAATGACTTCCCAACCGTCCCCTAAATTCTTAACTCCTTTCAGCATTAACTCAAATGTCTGCAGTCCAAAGTTTCAACTGAGACAAGGCAAATCTCTTCTCCCTATGAGCCTGCAAAATCAAAAGTAAGTTAGTTACTTCCTAGACACAATGGGGGTACAGGCATTGAGTAAATACACTCCTCCCAAATGGGAGGAATTGGCCAAAATAAAGGGGCTATATAGGCCCCTTGAAAGTCTGAAATCCAGTAGGGTAGTCATTAAACCTTAAAGTTTCAAAATAATCTCCTTTGACTTCATGTCTTACATTCAAGTCATGCTGATGCAAGAGGTGGATTCCCATGGTCTTGGATAGTTCTGCTCCATGGCTTTGCAGTGTATAGCCTCCCTCCCAACTGCTTTCTTGGGCTGGCATTGAATGTCTGGCTTTTTCAGGCATGTGGTGCAAGCTGTCAGTGGATCAACCATTCTGAGGTCTGGAGGACATTGGCTCTCTTTGCACATTTCCACTAGGCAGTGCCCCAGTGGGGACTCTGTGAGGGGGGCTACAACACCACATTTCCCTTCTGCACTGCCATAGCAGAGGTTCTTCATGAGGGCCCTGCTCCTGTAGCAAACTTCTGCCTGGACATCTAAACATTTCCATACATCCTCTGAAATCTAGGGGGAGGTTCCCAAACTTCAATTCTTGACTTCTGTGCCTTGCAGGCTCAACACCATGTGGAAGCCGCCAAGACTTGGGGCTTTCACCCTCTGAAACAACTGCCTGAGCCACACCTTGGTCTCTTTTAACCATGGCTGGAGTTGCTGGGATGCAGGGCACCAAGTCCCTGGGCTGTACACAGCAAGGGGGCCTTGGGCCTGCCACATGAAACCATTTTTAGCTCCTAGACCTCTGGGCCTATGATAGGTGGGGCTGCTGTGAAGGTCTCTTACATGCTCTGGAGACATTTTCCCCATTGTCTTGGTGATTAACATTCCACTCCTTGTTACTTACACAAATTTCTGGAGCAGGCTTGAATTTCTCCCCAGAAAATGGGTTTTTTCTTTTCTATTGCATCATCAGGCTGCAAATTTTCCAAACTTTTATGCTCTGCTTTCTCTTGAATGCTTTGCTGCTTAGAAATTTCTTCCACCGGATACCTTAAATCATCACTCTCAAGTTCAAAGTTCCACAGATTTCTATGGCAGGGGCAAAATGCCACCAGTCTCTTTGCATAGCAAGAGTGACCTTACTCCAGTTCCCAGAAAGTTCCTCATCTCTATCTGAGTCACCTTGGCCTGGAATTTATTGTCCCTGTCACTATCAGCAAGAAGAAGTCTCTAGGACATTCCAAACTTTCCCACATCTTTCTGTCTTCTGAGTGCTGTAAGTATCTTGGAAGTTTCAAAATTTTCCACATTTTCCTGTCTTCTTCTGAGCCCTGCAAATTGTTCCAACCTTTGCCTGTTATACCATTCCAAAGTCACTTCCACATTTTCAGATATCTTTACAGCAGCACCCCAATCTCTGCAATACCAATTTACTGTATTAGTCCATTCTCATGATACTAATAAAGACATACTTGAGACTGGCTAATTTATAAAGAAAAGAGATTTAATGGACTCACAGTCCACATGGCTCAGGAAGCCTCATAATCATGGCAGAAGGCAGAGGAGGAGAAAAGACACACCTTACATGGCGGCAGGCAAGAGAGCTTGTGCAGGGGAACTTCCATTTATAAAACCATCAGATCTCATGAGAATAATTCACTACCAGGAGAACAGTATGAGGAAAATAGTCCCCGTGATTCAATTAACTCCACCAGCCCCCATCATTGAAAAGTGGAGATTATTAAAATTCAATGTGATATTTGGGTGAGAACACAGCCAAGCCATATCAGTAAAAAATTTTCTGTTAAACATGGGGAAAATAGCTCATTCAATTCCATTCCAATAACCTTGCAATATTCCTCACTGCATATTGGTAAATGGCAAGCTAAAAGCCAAATTTCCAAGATTTCATTACAGTTTAGATTATTATCTAGATTAAAACATCCCAAAATAACCAGCATTGGAGTTCAAAGGCAAAAAAAAAAAATTACAAAGCAGAGTTAAGCTCCCGCTAGTAAGCATGGTCTCTATGAGCTGTATCAGAATCCAAATTCAAGAACCTAGTTTCATGGCTGTGCAGAGATATGGGGAAAATGTTTTCTTGGACCAGTTCATGGCAGACACAGTGTGGTCCTGGAGTCAGCAATAATGATGGTGGTTTCATAAGTCTCTAGTATCCCCAACATCACAGACTTAGCATCCTCCTCAGTGGTCTTGTTCAGCATTGTTGCTCAGGGAGCTCATCAAGAGCTGCTTCTGTAGCCTTTTCCGTGACTTTGTAAGCCACAAAATAATTAATAATGTATATTAAATCCTTCTTCTACTTATTCCACTTAGAGGGCATCTGATGGTCAGCATGGAAACAGGCTAATGCTCTGCTGCCTTCTGAAAATTTAATAATGAAAACAAAGATTTTCAAATTGCATATTTACCATTACAAAGAGAACAGGAGAAGAAAATATAGTGGATAAAAGATATGAACAAATTTTTAATGGAATGTGGATGAGGCATTAGCAGATTCAGAAAGCTGATTGTCAAGTGCCTGCGGAGGACAATGCAAATGAATAGCAAGAGTATTAACAAATAACAGAACTTTGAAAAGATTCAGAAATAACAGGCACTGATGTTATGTGGTGGGTTGTATGTGTGGAAATGGAGACTGTACATTACATCTGGGGTTAAAATCAGAAGACTTGATCAAAAGTATGAGCCAGCACGGTGGCTCACGCCTGTAATCCCAACACTTTGGGAGGCCGAGGTGGGTGGATTACGAGGTCAGGAGATAGAGATCATCCTGGCTAACATGGTGAAACCCCATCTCTACTAAAAATACAAAAAAATAGCGGGGTATGGAGGCACGCACCTGTAGTCCCAGCTAGCCAGGAGGCTGAGGCAGGAGAATCGCTTGAACCCAGAAGGCGGAGATTGCAGAGAGCCGAGATCGCACCTCTGCACTCCAGCCTGTGTGACAGAGTGAGACTCCATCTCAAAAACAAAAAACAAAAAACCAAAGTATGCTGTGAAATAGATACATCCCCAATTTGCTTCCTCATTCTATGCATCCCAGTAAGTATTCCCAAATATACGTTGTTTACCAAGGAACGGAGAAAATTGAATCAAAGACCCTGGCCACTGGCCACTTCAGAATGAGAGAGAGCTGCACCACCCCTCCCCCCAAAAAAAGCATTAAGTGAAATTCAGGTTATGGGATGGTAGGACTTCCAACCCCCTGGAACACGATTAAACTTCTAGAATTCTGGCACCCAAATGTATACACTCCAAGCATGAGATAGATGGATCCTGCTATGAAGACACTGGATAAACCTAGTAGGAAAGATTCATATACGCTCTTATTTAGAAGTCCCTCAAGTAAATAGATGGGTCTGCCATCTGCCTATTTGATCTTTCTGCATAGAAAACCACCAGTTGACAATCTTCTTTCCCCAACCAACACAGAGCTTCTATCAGTATATTAGTGTCCTGTACTTAGATATGAAATGTAACATAAAATGCGACATTCATGTCCATGTGTATGTGGTGGGGAAGGAAGATTTGTGGGTATCCAACATTTTGAAAGACGGAGACAAAAACAATGAGTTAGAGAAAAAATAGTAAAACTAGGAAATTTTATTATATCAAAATATATCATCTAAATATGTGAGGGGAGAGAGAGAGAGCCCAGAGCCTGCATCTCCCCTTCTAGACTGGACTCCATGACCCAGTGCTCTAGGACTCCCTGGACTAGTGACTGGGAGCCAGCCTTCATATTCTGCTGTATTCTGCTGCTATTCTTCTCTGGGTTGCTCTCCAAAGGCAAACCGTGTCACAATAGTGGTAGTTACTTGTTGATGGGGGAGGTACTTTGTGCAAGGAGCTTGAGTAGGTTGTACTGAATCACAATGTATGCCTAGGGAGAATACCTAGGCATACATGTGCTGTGCCCTAGATGAATTCAAGATAGGAAGAGAGAAATGGATTTGGCTAAGAATCTGGAGCTAGTTGTTTATTCTCTTATCTCAGGCACTGCAATTTAACCTTAGCCACGGGGCCTGTATTTCCTGCTAATAAACCTCATGTAAGTGAATGTGTGACCCATGGCAAATCTTTTAAGCTCCATGGACCTCAGTCCTTTCATCTGTAAAAATGAAGAGCTTGAACTTGATCTCAGAAGATGCTTCAAGCACTAACATTTTATTATTTTTTTCAACTCTGTTGATGCTTTATCTTTTGTACCCCCATAACATATAGTTATTTGCAAGGTCACAGAAACAATAATTTTACAGAATGTTTTCTATTTATTTCCAAAAGACATTGATTAAACACACATAAAGCAGCAGATTTAAAGTCACTCCTGTGCCTTTTATTTTTCTACCCCCTTTAGAAGCCTTTAGCTAGGTGAGCAATAAAGCCCCCATTGACCAGAGGGGCATCTGGCAGTAACTCAGCATCCTCTGGTTCATTTTTTTTCTTAGATGAAGTTAAGGTGCCAAATCTAAAACAATTTTCCTATGCAAGATTTAGCATGGAAGGAATTACTGAAACCACAGGGTGGAAATTAATGATTAGCTTGAGATGCCATTAGCATACCAGCAGGAGAAAAGACTAAATGAGCTATGATCTGAAGTAAAATATGTCATCCTGGAAATGGCAAGTGATATAATGGAGAAACAATGCTGGATAATAGGGGAGGAGAAGAAACGAGCTATTAGACTGAAAGGCAAGGAGACAAGCATTTAAATTAAGAGGACCAGACAAGGAGACAGCTTGAGTTAACGTGCAAGATCCAAGACTAAAAGACACTGTGGTTAGTGATTGCAGACAGGAGACAATCCATCAACTGAGGGAGAATGCAACACTAAGGACACTAGGCGAGGAATAGGATACAAAAGTACTTTCCTACTAGGATAAAATAAGCAAACATAAAATTCATTCTAAACACTTCCTTCCTTAAGCAATATTATTAAGGGCTGCCAAGAGCAAAGTCTCGCTACTCAGAAAATTACTGAGAAAAAATGAGGTAAGGAAATATGAAAGAACTGAGACTAATGGATAAAAGTTAAGGATAATCTAGAAAAAAGTGACAGCCCATCTTCATCATATATATACATATATACAATTTATGTTTTTATAAAGAACTAACAAACTTGCACTGAGCAGCCTTTTTAAAAATCTACCCAGGCTTATAGATTCAGACAGATCACCTCATCAAGAACTGATTCCTTTCTATGATTTTTTTTTTTTGCCAGGAAAAATGTGAGTTTTGCTGTGTACATACCATTGTTACTTTTATGCAAGCTTTGACTATAGCATATCATTCTACCCTATGTGTCTGACCCCAGGAGACTTGGGTGGGGAAGAGGAAGAAATATTTTAAGCTTGCCGCTAAGCCAGAGGAAATGGATATTAGATTTTTCAATTTTGTGTGATTGAGAATAGTTAATAAAACTAAGAAATTAGATCAGTCTCTTTGGGAGCATTTTTTTAACTATGAAATACAAAGCTATGGGTATGGATACCGAACCAACATTTCTGAATCCTATGAATTTCCAGGTTTAAAGTTGGGTTACAGATCACAGCAAATTCTATTTAATTTACACCAATCCTAAATCCAAAGAATCAGATTTGCAAATCTCAGAACCTCTGTATCCAGACATTAAATATTTTTGCTAGTTGCTTGAAAATTGAGACTACTTAATTTTATTCCTAGCTTTGTATATTAAGCAACAAAGAATTAAAGGTTTATCAAAATAATCATCAATATAATTTTTTAAAGCTAAGCCTTATTTTGTCATTAGTAGTTTCAAAATGTTTTATTCATTAACAGGCTTTTTGTTTTTAAGTTTTATTTTCAAAAACAGGGCTACTCCTCAGAGATGAGTGGGAAACAGTCTGTTTCCCCATGTAGCCACATATTAATATGGGAATCAACCTTTTGCAATGAGTAAGTTCAGTGAGAAGTATGCTGCACTATTAATGCATATCAGAAACAATGAGGAAGCTAAGATGACACCATCAGCTTTTTTGGGTGATAAAATAATTCTTCACAAAGAAGATGCCTGAGCTAGAACCTGGAGAATAAGCAATGTTTGCCAATTTGTCAAACTGTAGGTCTGTTAGGGCTGACACCAGCATCTTCATGGGCTTGTTAGTTTAGAACAGTCTGGCCAGTGGAACTATAAATGTTTCGATATGGTTGGAGCTTAGACTTGAGGAAGACAGCTAATGAGCAGTAGGTAGGGGCTTAACCAATGTTAGAATAACGAAACAACACAAAAATACAATAAAATTACCTACTTGACTGAATTTACCACCAGTTCAACAAGTCAGAGCTTATTTTATTACAAGAGCATATGAGCTGCTTTATTCTACCTGATTTGGTATTGGTGATCAATGATCATATACATTGCTGTAAAGTAAGTCAAATTTGTTATCACAGACTAATTTCATATATTGATTTGCTTTTTTACCAGTTCAGCTAGTCCACAGAATGTTTCAGAAAGGGCAACTAAAATAAGTCCTGTCTTATATTCAACATAAATATCTTGGAATGGTGTCTTTTCATAATTGGGCAAATTTTAGTTCTTTCATCCTTCCTGTTTTTAGAGCTTAGACATTTCTCAGCCCTTCACATTCCTTCTTTATTAATTGGTGAAAATTATTTTATTCAGACAGATGGCTTATTTAAGGAAAGCGGTTACTTTTATATCCCTTGGGAAGCAGCCGTCTGTTCTGACTGGGGTCTGGGGCTTCCAGATGTTGCCATTTCCCCATCACCCGTAGAGTCTTCGTTACCTATTATTTCAAGGATGATATAGTAATCCCTAGGGAATAACAGCAGATTTACATACTGGATTGAGACCAAAGTTTTCAATCATATCTCTCCTGTTCCTTACCTATTCTCATGTTTTGGTTCAAAGAGTAAAGCTCTCGTTATTGAACTAGAATGGGGGAAAAACAATTAAAATGGAAAAGAATATTTGGTTAGACATTTCTCCAAAGAAGATATGAAAATTGCCTATAGACGCATGAAGAAAATGCTCAACATCACTAAATATGAGGGAAATGCAAATCAAAAACACAGTGAGATACCACCAAACAACTTCAGGATGCTGATTATATATATACATATATATACACATATATACATATATACAAATATATATACACATATATATATAGAGAGAGAGAGAGAAAGAGAGAAAGTGTCTCCCTACATTGCTCAGGCTAGTATCCAATTCCAGAGCTCAAGCAATTCTCCCGTCTCACCGTCTCAGCCTCCCAAAGTGTTGGAATTACAGACATAAACAACTGTGCCTGGCCTCAATGAGATTTTAAGAGATATGTGGAGAAAGTGGATTACTCAAAATCGGTATTCTTATGCTAAAATGATTTTGTAAACTTCTAATTTTGAAAGTGTTAGACTAAGAAAAGTTGCAGAAACAGTACAGAGGTTCCTACATATCTCTCATCAGGTTCTGCCAGTATTAACATCTGACATAGTACACTATCAATACCAGGTAATTAGCATTTATACAATACTCTTAACTATAGATCATATTCAAATTTTACCAGATTTTCTGCTAATGCCGTCTTTCTGGCTTAAGATCCAATCCAGGATTCAATGTTGCATTTTTTTGCTTTTTGAAATTTTTCTTTAGTCTTTTTAGTCTCTTCCAATTCCAATCTGGAACCCACTCTCCCTCCCTCCCTTCCCTCCCTCCCTCCCTTCCTTCCCTCCCTTCCCTCCCTCCCTCCCTTCCTTCCCTCCCCTCCCTCCCTCTTTCCTTTCTTTATGTCTTGCTAAGCTGGAGGAATGGAGTGCAGTGGCGTGAACTCAGCGAACTGCAACCTCTGCCTCCTGTGCGCAACTGATCCTCCCACCTCAGCCTCCCAAGTAGCTGGGACTATGGGCACACACCACCACACACAGCTATGTTTTTTTTAATTGTTTGTAGACACAGGGTTTCTTCATGTTTCCCAGGCTAGTCTTGAATTCTTGAGTTTCAAGTGACCCAACCCCCTCATCCTCCCAAAGTGCTGGAATTATTGGCATAAGCCACTGCACCCAGCCAGCAACAATTTCTTAGTCTGTCTTTATGTATTTTATTCATTTATTTATGTAAGTTCAGGGGCACATGTGCAGGTTTGTTACATAGGTAAACTTGTGTCATGGGGGTTTGTTGTACAAATTATTTCATCACTTGGGTATTAAGCCTAGTACACATTAGTTATTTTTCCTGATCCCCTCCCTTATCCCATCCTCCAATGTCCCATAGGCCCCAGTGTGTGTTGTTCCCCTCTCTTCATCCATGTGTTCTCATCTTTTGGCTTCCACTTATAAGTGAAAACATGCAGTATTTGGTTTTCTGTTCCTGCACTACTTCGCTAAGAATAATGGCCTCCCGCTCCATCCATGTTCCTGTAAAGAACATGATCTCATTCTTATTTTTTGAGATGGAGTCTCGCTCTGTCACCCAGGCTGGAGTACAGTGGCACGATCGGAGCTCACTACAACCTCTGATTCCTGGGTTCACGCCATTCTCCTGCCTCAGCCTCCCGAGCAGTTGGGATTACAGGTGTCCACCACCATGCCCAGTTAATTTTTTGTATTTTTAGTAGAGACAGGGTTTCACTGTGTTAGCCAGGATTGTCTTGATCTCCTGACCTTGTGATACGCCCGCCTCAGCCTCCCAAAGTGCTGAGATTACAGGAGTAAACCACCGTGCCCGGTCCCTGATCTCATTCTTTTTATGGCTGCATAGGATTCCATGGTGTATATGTACCACATTTTCTTTTTCCAGTCTATCGCTGATGGGTATTTAAGCTGATTCTATGTCTTTGCAATTGTGAATAGCGCTGCAATGAACATACACATGCATGTGTCTTTATAATGGAATGATTTATATTCCTTTGGGTATATATTCAATCAATGGGATTGCTGGGTCGAATGGTTATTTCAGTCTTTAGGTCTTTGAGGAATCATCATACTGTCTTCCCCAATGGCTGAACTAATTTACATTCCCAACAGTGTATAAGCATGCCTTTTTCTCCACAACCTTGCCAGTGTCTATTATTTTTGGACTTTTTAATAATAGCCATTCTGACTGCTGTGAGATGGGATCTCATTGTGGTTTTGATTTGCATTTTTCTAATGATCAATGATATTGAAATTTTTCATTTGATTGTTGGCTGCATGCACTCTTCTTTTGAAAAGTGTCTTTTCATGTTCTTTGACCACTTTTTAATGGGTTTTTCTGTATCGTTTTTATGATTGACATCTATGAATGGTACAACTAATTATTTCATAAAATGTCCTTCAATATGGGTCTGTTTTATGTTTCTTCATTATTGAACTGAGCTTTTATACATATTTGGCATATATAACAGAAATGACAATATGTCATTTTCAATGTATCATATCAAAAATCCATAGTATCAATATGTCATATTAGTGGTGATGTTAAATTTGATCATCAATTAGAATGGTGTTTGCTAGGTTACTATCTTTCCATTTGTAATTAATAAATATCTTTGGAGAGATACTTTGAGGACTATATTAATAACCTGTTCTCAAGCTTTCTCTCGCTACTTTTCACATACATTAATGGATCTTGTCTGCAACAATTATTTCTGTGGCACTTGCATATTGGTGTTCCACTGATATGCAATTTGAATCTGCAATAGGTAAAATGTGCCTACATTGAAGAAGGCACATTTTTTCCTGATACTAATATTGAGGTACTGTGTTCCCATAAAACCAAAGGAAAATTTCCCTAAAAGAAACTGGGAGAATTAAGTGACTAAAAGTCTTCCCATCCTCCCACTCCATTAAGAAAAGGAGCTTAGGAGAAGTAAATTACAGAGTACACCTGGATATGCCTTTAAATATATGTCATAGAGGTCATAGAGGAAGTCTTAACTTCCTTACATTTTCTCTAAAGCTGAAGACTGGCAGACAGGTGATCTCTAAGATATCACATTTCATGGAGCTTTCAAAATATTATTTACTTAAACAGTATAGTCAAAACACAAATTATACAGTTAAGCAAGCCCATTCATTTTCCTAACTATATTTTCATGCATTTTACTTATTAATAATGCTACTTTTTATTGCACTTACCTCCTTGTCAGAAATTGTCTCTGACAAGTATTAAATAGGTTGAGAAAATGATTAAGCCTTATAATCTATATATGAGTAGGTTTGCTTTTATAATTTGCATATTATGTGGCCATCTCTGTATTTTCAGAGCTTGTACAGTACTGTCATTTAGAATATGTTTTGTTGACTCAATAGAATTAAATAGAGTTGAATGTTAAGACCATCCCTGGTTAGAAATGAAAGATCTTGACATGGTAGCAGAGAAACTCAAGTCAAATTACTGCTCAATCACTTCAAAAATATGTCAGAGAGCCAGTTTCTTCAGTTTCTTGACTAAAAAAAAAGCAGTTAAAAATGATTTCTTATAGATTAACTGTGCAGATGATATGATGGCATGCTGAACCTCCTCTCCTATGATAAAATATATTTTCATAATATGAAAAGGCACCACTAGTGAGCCAGAAAATTAAAGAATTTCCAGAATATGTGATGCAAATGAGATTAGATCAAAAGTGAACCAAAAGCATCATCCCCCAAAACCTACAACACAAGCTGGAGCAAACTTCACAAGAGGAAAAAGAACTCTCATTATACAGCAAATACTGAGTAAAAATAATAAAAATTCTTAAAAGCTAGACCTATGTTAACATGGCATAGACATTTTCTTTCTAAAAGCATTGACTGTACCCACAAGAAGGTCTCTCACTGAGGAATTAAGACCTGAAGAAAGAGAGCACAGCTAGACCTTCCAAAGAAAAAAAGAAAAAAAAAAGATATGTTCATAAAAGAAATTTACTGAAGTACTACTCACCTTCTTATTTTGAAAATAGTTCAGTGCCCAACTTGTCTGCAACGTAACACACTTAAGCAGAACCTACTAGTTGGCATGTTCTGCAAACTCACACAAAACCCACTTTTTATTCTCATCCAGGAGAATGAAATATTGGGAAATCAGACCCACACACCTCACAGAAAACAGAGCAGCAATCTCTACTGAGCAGCATGACTATTTAAAACTGTGAATGAACAACTCTGACCACTTGACAATTTAGGAGAGGAAATAAAACTATTCAATAAAGAAAGTGCAAGGTGTGCAAACAGCAAAACTGACTTACAGGCATAATATAAAACTTTAAAAAGTTTAGTGAGGATTCTTAGGAAGATATAAATAGTTACTAAGTCTGTAAAACAAGAAGTAAAGAAGCATGGGAAATATTTATTTTGAGTTAAAAATATTATAAAAATTAAAAATGACTCATATAATATAATCAAAATTATACACCTAATTAATAATCACAAATTAACTTGGGAAAATAATCCCTAGAGTCCAAAGCAAAAGAAAATTATGTAAAATATTAAGATATATGGAGAATTATTCTATTTAATAAGAGTTCTAAAAAGAGAGAATAAGATACTTATCAACAATGTGATAGAAGTTTATTTCCCTTATCTGAAATATCTTAAAATTTTCTTTCAAAATTCTAAGAATAAATAATAATCTAGACAAGTTAGAACTCCACTGATAATATTTCAAGGAAGATGAAATTGCTTACATACAATAAGTATAAATTTTTACTATGAATTCCAGTCATCAATACCTACAGATGGAAGATAATGTGAAATATCCTTTAAAATACTGAGAAAATTATTTTGTTATATCTAGTCAAACTAGCATCAAAAACTGTGTGTGTGTGTGTGTGTATTCAGTAAAGTGAATCCCTACATATTTTCCACATTTGAAAAAAATTAATATGACTTGAGACTAGAAAACAAAAAAGGTCAAAAATTAAATATCACAGAAAAAAAAAACTATAGTTGAGTATGGCCCATGAGGCATCCCAAATTATGAAAGGAATGAAAAGACATTTCACTTTATCTTGAAGATTGGAAAATTCTCCTTCAAACAGTACATGTTCAGTGTTACAGGTTTTTCATTTACTTTTCTGTAGATATAAACACACTGATTATTATGCATTTTTATTTACATGATCCATTAAAATTGTCTTACAAACTCAGTGTCTGAATGAAATATTTCCAACAACTTGGATTTATGTATAAATGTTATAACTGCTCCGAAATTAATTGTTAATTCTATCTGTTCAGTTATAGCAAAACAATCCTGCAATGGTGAAATCCCACTCTCCATAGCATTTTCACAAATAGAATAAAAGGCGTAACATTCCTTTTGTGGAGAACTGATCTGTCAGCATTTTTACAATATAAGTATTTCAGTCAAATCAGATGAGATAAAAGAAGCAATTTCTTTTCAGTTCAGTGAAAAGAAAAACCCTCAAGAAGAAGAAAAGCTTTATAATTACAGTCAGTTAAGTACCTGTTACTATGAAAAGGACAAGCTAGACCTGGTCATGTTTCATATACAAAGAAAAACAAAGTAATAAAGTGAATAGAAATTATTTGTCCCTATAAAGAAGTACTCCCAATTTCTTTGGTATAATTTTAGTTCTGTTATGAAATAGAACATTTGTAACATATATCTAATGCTTTGAGTTAGGATTATCTACACATAAAATTAATTAGCATTTTCATAAAAGTGGATTTTTTCTGTTTAAAGTGTAGTGTAGAGAGTGTGTCCCAGAGAAGAGCCTGTATTGCCTCCTATCCCTTGTCCATCACCACATTTTCAGTTGCCGATTTAAGCCTTTACTTCCTCTCACTGCTATTTCAAATACTATAATGGGTAATAGTTGAAAGATGCTGTACCATATTTCTGTTACCACTGTAACAAATTTCTATAAAATTCGTGGTTTAAAACAATGCAAGTTTATCGTCTTATAGTTCTATAGGTCCCATTTGGCTAAAATTATGTGCCAGCACAACTGTGTTTCTTTCTGAGAAGCTCTAGGAAAGAATCTGTTTCCTTGTATTTCCAAGTTCCTAATGGCCAACCATAGTCCTTGTTCCCTTCCCTTTATCTTAAATTCAGCAACATTGCATCCCTCTGACCATTTTTCCTTAGTCACATCTCCCGCTCTGACCATTGGAAAGGCTCTCTGCTTTTAAAGAGCTGTGTGATTACATTGGGTCCACCTTGATAATCCAGGACAATATTCCGTTCTCACCATCCTTAACCTTAATCACATCTGCAAAGTCCCTTTTGTCATGTAAAGCTCACATGCACACAGTTTCTGGGGATTAGGCTATTGACCTCTTTGGGAACCATTTTTCTTCCTATCACAGGTAATCTCCTCTGAACAGACTTGATCACTATTAATGGCATTTTTTTTCTTCCTTGAGGTTTTGTTGCCCCAGATCTACATTTTTATTATCTTGTCAATGACCAATTGTGACCATTTGTCTAGCCATTTGACCAACTACCTTTGCTTAATCCCTATGGATCTCCTGCAGCTTGCAACAGATACGGAATCATTACTGTAAATCCTTTTGAAGGTTGGGTTTCTTGGAAAACAGAATGTGAGATAAAGAATAAATTTTTGGAAGTTTGTCAGAGAATGTTCTTGAACTATATTGTCTGATGGTTCTATAGGTCTCATTGGGCTAAAATAATTGTGCCAGTAATTACTATAGAAGATTACTTCTATAGTAATCTTTTTTTATTATAGAAGAGAAAGAAAAGAAGCAGCAGAATTGGGCAGAGAACAAGACTAGTCTTAACAGAAGCCTCAGCTGACTGTATGTTGTAGAAAAGTTTCTGAAGCCAAGATATCTCTATTATCTTGTGTTGCAGTAAGAGCACCAGGCCTTTATGCTATGAACGCTATGAGTCACTGAAAGCAGGCTGCCCAGTGAAAAGTAAGGCGACTTCTCCAACAAAGGGCAACTTCCAGAAAGGGCTGGCAGCAGAGAGCCGTCAGGCAGTAGCGCTCATAACAACTGGAGAAGTAAGATTTTCCCTCCTGAGAAGGGATCTGGAAAGTTCACCATTACTATCCGCTACTCAGCTCTGATCTTGTCTACATGTACTCTTGCAATTTGATTCTCTGGTCATAATCTTTGCTTGAACCCCTCATAATGCTGTCACAATTGTTTTAAAAGCAAGCATTTGTTTGTTTATATAAGACTTTCCAGCTTCATTTTAACCGTTCTGTTAACAAATACCTCCAAATCTGTCCTCTCATTTGAGTGACAATAGACTGGAATAATTTGGATGGAGCTATAGAATGTAATTTCCCTTGGACAGAGATGCCTATTTATTACAATAACCCAACTTCTGTTTTACCCATAAAATGGGGCTGTAAGGGGGAGGCCAATACTTTACAATTTTAAGTTACATGCAGATGAGAACTAGAATTGAGAATCTCCCTCTTTTATTATCCTGTGCAGTATGACATGGGTGGATTAAAATTTAAGCTTCACCAACTTGTTGCTTTTGTGATGGCAAAAGATCTTAACTACAGTGAAGCCTGTTTTCTTTATTTGCAAAATTTACATATTACCCACTTTACAGGGTAGTTCATTTGTGTTGAAAACCATAGTGATGTAAGATCTTTTTTTTTTTGAGATGGAGTCTCGCTCTGTTGCCCAGGCTGGAGTGCAGTGGTGCGATCTCAGCTCACTGCAACCTCCACCTCCCAGGTTCAAGCAATTCTCCTGTCTCAGCCTCCTGGGTAGCTGGGATTACAGGCATTTGCCACCATGCCCAACTGATTTTTTTTGTATTTTTAGTAGAGACAGTGTTTCACCATGTTGGTCAGGCTGGTCTCGAACCCCTGACCTTGTGATCCACCTGCCTCGGCCTCCCAAAGTGCTAGGATTACAGGCGTGAGCCACCTCGCCCGGCTGATATAAGATCTTTAAAGCACTGTGGGTGGCACATAATTTTTGTTCAGGATTTGTTAATTTTGGCCTCTTTCTCTAGGTCATGAAAAAGTCATTAAGAGTCATCTGTCTTTCCCATATCTCTATTCTCCCTGTGGTCGCTGTCCTCACTGCTTAATACATCATATATCTATTATAAGAATAGAAATATATTTAGATGAATTTTAACTTGTAGAGTAAAATTGTTTTAAGGAATAATAACTATTTTAGGAAAACTGACGTATACAATATACTGTTTCCACACTGTTGGAGTTTAGGAAGATAAATACATTTTGTATATAACTCAATTAGAATCTAAATTTATTTTTTAAATTGAAAGATAAAATTAAATGTATTTATCATGTACAACATATTGTTTTGAAATAAATATACATTTTGGAATGATTAAATCTAGCCAACTAGCATGTGCATTACCTCACATAGTTATCATTTTTGTGGTGAGAATAATTCACATACTCTCTCTCTTAGTGAATTTTTCAAGAATACAGTATCACTGCATTGTATAGATGTTCTTCCTAACAGAAATTTGGTATCCTTTGACCAATATCTTCCCTGCGCTCCTTCTCCAAATGCATCAGCACCCAAACCCCACAATTCTACTTCTATGAGATCAGCTTCTGTAGATTTCACATATCGGTGAGATCAGGTGGTATTCATCCTTTTTTGCCTGGCTTATTTAACTTAACATAATGTTCTCCAGTTTTATCCACGTTGTTGTAAATGACAGGATTTTCTTCTTTTTTAAAGGCTGAATAGTATTTTATGGTGTATATGAACTATATTTTCTTTATTCATCCGTTTACAGACATGGGTTGATTCTATATCTTGCCTGTTTTAAATAAGACAGCAAAAACATAGGAGTGCAGATATCTCTTTGACAACTGAATTCATTTTCTTTGAATATATACCCAGTAGTGGAATTGCTAAATCACATGGCGGTTCTATTTTTAGTTTTTTTGAGGAACAGTCATGCTATTTTTCATAAGGGCTGTACTAATTTTCACTCTCAACAACAGTCTATTAAGAGTTCCATTTTCTCTACATCCTTGTCAATACTTATCTTTGTATTTTTGATAATCACTCCAACAGGTGTGAAGTGATGACTCCTAGTGGTTTTAATTTGCATTTCCTTGATGATTAGTGATGTTGAACATTTTTTTTTATCTACCTTTTGGCTATTTCTATGTCTTCTTTTGAGAAATATACACTCGAGTTGTCTATTTTTTTTTTTTTTTTTTGCTTTGAGTTGTTTGATTTTCTTAAATATTTTGAATATCTCTTATCAGATGTGTAATCTGGAAACATTTTCTCTCATTCTGTAGATTGTCTCTTCAGTCTGTTGATCATTTCTTTTGCTCTGCAGAAGCTCTTCAGTTTGACATAGTACCATTTGGCTATTTTCGCTCTCGTTGCCTGTGCTTTTGGGGTCGTATAAAAAAAAATTCATTGCCAGGCTGTCGTAGAGCTTTCTCTCTGTGTTTTCTTATAGCAGTTTCATAGTTTTGAGTCTTAGGTTTAAGTCCTTAACTCATTTAAAATTGATTTTGGTACATGGTGTCAAATAAAAGTCTAATTTTATTCTTTTGCAAGTGGATATCCAGTTTTCCCAACATGATTTATTAAAGAGATTTCCTTTTCCCATTATGTGTTCATGTCACCTCACTTTTGTTGAAAAATCAATTGACATTAAGTACATGTTTTTTCCTTTTGTCTCTATTCTGTTCCATTGGCCTATGTGTCTGTTTTTATGCCTATACCATGCTGTTTTGGTTACTATAGTTTTGTAATATAAGTATTTTGAAGTCAGGTAGTGTGATGCCTCCAGGTATTTTTTTCCCCTAAATATTGTTTTGACTATTTTCGGGGGTCTTTCCTGTCGCAAGCAAATTTTAGGATATTTTTAAAATTTCTGTGAAGAATGTCATTTGTATTTTGAAACAAATGGCATTGAATCTGTAAATCACTTTGGGTAATATGGACATCTTAACAATATTAATTCTTCCAATCCATTAATATGAATTTTTTTCCATATATGGTCTTCTTTAATTTCTTTCATCAGTGATTTATACCTTTCAGTGTAAAGCTTTCATCTCCTTGGTTAATTTATTCCTAGGTGTTTTATTTTATTATAGCTATTTTAAGTGGAATTATTTTATGATTTCTTTTTTAGGTAGTCCACTGTTAGTAGAAATGCTACTGATTTTTCTATGTTGATTTTGTATCTTTAAATGTTACTGAATTTGTTCATTATTTCTAAAAATTGGTAAAATCTTTAGGGTTTTCTATATATAAGATCATGTCATAAGCCAACAATTACAATTTAACTTCTTTAATTCCATTTTAGCTAGGCCCTCCAGTACTATACTGACTAGAAGTGATGAGGTTGGGCATCTTTGTCTTGATACAGAGCTTAGATGAAAAGCTTTCAACTTTTATTTACTGAGTATGATGTTAGCTGTGGGTTTATTGTATGCAGGCTTTATTATGTTGAGCAACATTCCTTCTCTGCCTAATTTGTTGAGTTTTTTTTTTTTTTTTATCATGAAGAGATGTTGGATTTTGGCAAACGTTTTTTCTGCATCTATTGAAATGATCACATGAATTATGTCCTTCCTTCTCTTTATGTGATATGTCACATTTATTGACTTACATATGTTGAACCATCCTTGGATCCCTGGAATGAATCTCACTTGATCATGGTGAATTATCTTTTTAATGTGTTGTTTAATACAGTTTGCTTGTATTTTATTGAAAATTTTTACATCTGAGGCCAGCTGCGGTGGCTCACGCTTGTAATCCCAGCACTTTGGGAGGCCGAGGCGGGCAGATCATGAGGTCAGGAGATCGAGACCACGGTGAAACCCTGTCTCTACTAAAAATACAAAAAATTAGCTGGGCGTGGTGGCGGGCGCCTGTAGTCCCAGCTACTGGGAGAGGCTGAGGCAGGAGAATGGCGTGAACCTGGGAGGCGGAGCTTGCAGTAGCCGAGATTGCGCCACTGCACTCCAGCCTGGGCGACAGAGCGAGACTCTGTCTCGAAAAAAAAAAAAAAAAAAGAAAATTTTTACATCTGTATTCATCGGGGATGTGGGCTATAGTTTTTTTGTTTTGTAGTGTCTTTTCTGGCTCTGAAATTAAGGTCATGCTGGCCTTATAAAGGGAGTTTGGAAGTATTTCCTTCACTTCAAAAGTGTGGAAGAGTTTGAAAAGAATTGGTATTAGTTCTTTAAATGTTTGTTGCAACTCAGCAGTGATGCCATCAAGTACTGGGCTTTACTTTGATCAGAGAATTTTCATTACTGATTCAATCTCCTTACTCATTATTGGTCTGTTAAAATTTCTATTTCTTCTTAATTCCATATTAGTTGGTTATAGGTTTCAAGGAATTTATACTTTTTTTCTAGATTATCCCATTTGTTGGTATGCAATTTTTTATAATAGTCTATTATTATCTTTTGTGTTTCTGTTGTACCAAGTTTTTTTATTTCTGATTTAATTTGTCTTCTCTATTTTTTTAGTTCATTTAGCTAAAGGTTTGTTAATTTTATGTTTTCAAAAAAGCAACCTTTAGTTTTGCTGGTCTTTTCTATTGTTTTTATGGTTTCTATTTCATTTATTTCTTGTCTGATCTTTATTATTTCCTTCTTTCTACTAACTTTGGGCTTAGTTTGTTCTTGTTTTTTTAGGTCTTTGAGGTGAAGCATTAAGTTGTTCATTTGAAATATTTATTTCTTAATGGAGGCATTTATTGCTATAAATTTCTGTATCTGATCTGTTGTGGTATGTTGTGTTTCCATTTTGATTTGTATCAAGATACTTTTTAAAATATCCTTTTGATTTTTTCACTAACCCATTGATTTTTCAGGGCCATGTTGTTTAATTTCCATGGGTTTGTGAATTTTTCAAAGTCCCTCCTGTTATTGATTTCCAGTTTTACAAAACTATGATCAGAAAATATATTTGTTGTTGCTTTATCTTCTTACATTTGTTAAGACTTGTTTTGTGACCTAATGTTTAATCTATCCTGGACAATGTTCCATGTTTAGTTGAGAAAAAGGTGTATTGTGCAGTTGTGATATGAAATGTTCTGCATATGTCTGTTTGGTCCATTTGATCTAAGGTATAGTTTAAGTCCAATTTCCCTTACTAATATTCTGTCTGTCTGATGTGTCCCTTGTAAAAGTGGAGGGAAAAGTCCTCCGTGATTGAGTATTGCAGTTTATCTCTCCCTTCAGATCTATTAATATTTGCTTTTTATATTTAGGCGCTCTAACATTGGGTGCATGCATATATATATATTTACAATTGTTATATGATTTTTCTGAATTAATGTGTTTATCCTTGTGCAATGACTTACTTTGTCTCTTTTTCTACTTTTATACTTATAGTCTATTTTATCTGGTGTAGTCACTCCTGCTCTTTTATTTCGTATTTGCATGGAATATTTTCTTCCATCTCTTCACCTGAAGTCTATGTGTGTCCTTACTGGTGAATAAAGTTTCTTATAGACAGAATATAATTAGAACATAGTTATAATTGAATTTTTTTAAAAATAATTCAGCCACTCTATATTGATTGGAGAACTTAATACATTTACAGTCAAGTTAAGTATTGGTCTTACTATGGCTTTGATTCATTGTCTTCTAGTTTTCCACATCTTTCACTAATTTTTTTGTCTCTTGCTGCCTTCCTTTGTGATTTTTCTTTTGTGTTATATTTTGATTATCTGCTTTTAATTTTTTGTTAATTTACTATAGATTTCTGCTTTGTGATTACCAGGAGACTTAACAAAAATATTATAGTTATAATAGGTTATTCTAAGCTGATAAAAATATTTTAAAACCTTTACACTTTTACTCCAATCTCCACTCCACATTTTGAATTTTTGCTGTCAGTTTATGTTTTTTATATTATGTATAGTGTAACAAATGATTGTAGCTTTTTAAATTTTGCTTATCTTTTAACCTTCATACTTATAAGGATATAAATGACTGACACACCACCATTACAGTATTAAAGTACTTTTTGAAATTGGTTTTATACTTCTTTTTACCAGCCAGTTTTATACTTTCAGATGATTTTATGTTACTCATCAGTGTCCTTTACTCTCAGCTTGGAAACTCCCTTTAGCATTTGAGACAGATCTGGTGGGAAAAAAGCTCCTTCAGCTTTTGTTTGTCTGGAAGTCTTATCTCACTTTCATTTCTTACGAGATTTACTGAATATAGCATTTTTGGTTAACACTTTTATTTCTTCAGCACTTTTAATATATCATCCCACTCTCTCTTAGCTTGTAATATTTCTGCTAAGTCTGCTGCTAGTCATATTGGAACTTCCTTATATGTTATTTGTTTTTTTTCTGTTGCAGTTTTCAGGATTCTCCCTCATCTTTGATCATTTACAACTTGATTATGTCTCAGGGTAGTTTTATTTGGATTGAATTTGATTGGGGCATATACCAGGATATTTATATGTTTCTCCAAGTTTGGAAAGTTTTCTACCCCTGTTTCTTCAAATAAGCTTTTTACCTCCTTATTTTTGTTTTCTTCTTTAACAGTCAGAGCTTAAAAATTTGCTCTTTTGATGCTCCATAAATCTCATAAAACTTTTTCCTTCCTTTTCATTCTGGTTATTTCCTCCCCCCAACTCCCTGACTATGTATAGTCAAATAACCTGTCTTTGAGTTCATAATTCTTTCTTCTGTTTGATCAATTATGTTATTGATGCTTATATTGCATTTTATGCCATTTATTGTATTTTTTTCAACTCCAAGATCTCTATTAGACTTTTAAAAAAAAGTCATTGTTAAATTTCTTATTTTAGTTACATATTGGTTTCCTTATTTCTTGGAATTGTTTCTCTGCATTGTCTTTAAGTTTCCTGAGCTTCCTTAAAATAGTTATTTCAAATTCTTCATTAGGCTATTTATACATCATTATTTCTTTAGTATCAGTCACTGGTACTTTATTTTGTCTGTATGTGACACGTTTCCCTAATTGTTCTTTTTCCTTATGGTCATAAATTACTGTTTGTGCATTTGAAGAATTTGCTGCTTGTTCCAGCTTTCAACAATTGGCTTTGTCTGGGAAAGACCTGTGGCAAGCAGAGAGCTGCAATGCACCAGAACCTGGAGGCAGCTACAATTGCCATGGCACTGGGACATTGGAAGCAGAAGCCCAGGGCCCACTGCAGCCAGCACAGCACTGGACAACAATAGAAGCCTGGGGACTCTAAAGGCTGCCTATGGCTGAGAGTTTTCCAGAGCTTGGGTCCTCTGAAGGTAACTCAACAGTGATACAGGCCAGAGGTCAAATCAGCAAGACTGAAGCCCAAGACTGTGTAGCGCAATGCCTGGTAACAGGGAAGGTCTAGAGGTTGTCTGTGGCTGCTAGCCTGAAGGATGGGGCAGTGGGTTCTGTCTAGTGCTTGGTAGGCTCAGTGTTGAAGTTTAAAGCAAAGTCCTTTACTTATATTTTTATCTTTTCCCCAAGTGGGTGATGTTTCCCTCCATGCTGTGCTGGATTGAGTTGGCAGGGGTGTGATGCGAGTAATGCCAAAATGTTCTTACGACCCTCTTAAATGCATCTTTTCCTTTAAAAATTGTTTTCATTTTTAATTATGGATAAACAATACTTGCACATATTTATGGACTACATGTGATATATTGATATAGCCTACAATGTGTCACATTCAAATCAGGGTAATTGGGGTATCCATCAGCTTAAGCATTTATCATATTTTTTTCTTTATGTTAGGAACATATCAATTCTACTCTTTTAGTTATTTTGAAATACATAATAAATTGTTGTTAACTATCGTCACCCTTTTGTTCTAATGAACACTAGATCTTTTTCCTTCTAAGTATATCTTTGTACCCATTAACCACTTCCCCTTTATCCCCACTCCCGACTATTCTGCCCAACCTCTGGTAACTATCGTTCTACTCTCTATCTCCATGTGTTCAATTCTTTTTAGCTCTCATATATTTGTGGGAATGTGTGATATTTGTCTTCCTGTGACTGGCTTATTTCACTTAACATAGTGTCTTCCAGTTTCATCCATGTTACTGCCAATGACAGGATTTCTTTATTTTTATAGCTGAATAATATTCCATTGGGTTACCGCATGTTCTTTATCCATTCATCTTTCGATGAACACTAAGGTTGGTTCCATATCTACACTATTGTGAATAGTACTTCAATAAACATGGAAGTACAGGTATCTCTTATATAGCAAAATTCTTTTTTTTTTTGCTATATACCCAGCAGGATTGTATAACAGTTCTATCTGAAGTTTCTTGAAGAACCTCCATACATTTTTCCATAAAGGCTGTACTAATTGTTATATTCCTACCAACAGTGTATGAGAGTTTCCCTTTGTCCGCATCCTTGTCAGAATATGTTATGCTTCTCTTTGGTTAAGAGCTGTTTTAACTGGGGGAGATGATATCTCATTGTATTTTCACTCGCATTTCTCTGATGATCAATGATATTGAGCACTTTTTCATATAACAACTGGCCATTTGTATGTCTTCTTTTGAAAAATGTCTATTCAGATTTTTGCCCATTTTTAATTGGATTGTCTTTTTTCCTGTTAAGTTGTTTGAGCTTATATATATACTGGTTATTAATCACTTGTCATATGGCTAGTTTGCAAATACTTTCTCCCATCCTGTGTGTTGTCTTTTAACTTTCTTTTCTTAGCTGTAAAGAAGCTTTTTAGTTTGATGTAATACCATTTGTCCATTTTTGCTTTGGTTTCCTGTGCTTTTGAGGTATTACTCAAGAAACATTTGCCCAGATCAATGACGTGAAGTGCTTCTCACATGGTTTATTCTAGTAGTTTAACAATTTCTCATCTTAGATTTAAGTCTATAATCTTTTTTAGTTTGATTTCTGTATATAGTGAGAAAAGGCGGGAGGGGAAGGGTTGTTTCATTCTTACTCACATGGATGTCATTTCCCCAGCACCATTTATTAAAGAAATTGACATTTTCTCAATGTATGTTCTTGGTACCTTTGTCAAAAATGAGTTCACTGTAAATATGTAGATTTATCCTGGGTTCTCTGATCTGTTCTATTGTTCTATGTGTCTGTTTATAAGTTAGTTTCATGCTGTGTTGGTTACTATGGCTCTATAATATAATTCGAGGTCAGGTAACATTATTTCTCTAGTATTTTTTTTCTTTTTGTTCAGGATGACTTGGTTTATTCTGGGTCGTTTTTTTCCATTGTAATTTTCTTACTGATTTTTAAATTTCTGTGAAGAATGGTTGTTGGTATTTTGTTATGGATGACATTGAATCTGTAAACTGATTTGGGTAGGGTGGACATTTTAACAATATTCTTCCAATCAATGAATGTGGAATATGTTTCAATTCTTTGTGTCCCCTTCCATTTATCTTACCACCTTTTACAGTTTTTATTGCCAAGATCTTTCACTGATTTGGTTAATTCCTAAGTATTTTATTGTATTTCTAGTTATTTTAAATTTTGCTTTCTTGCTTGGTTTCTTTTCAGGTTGTTTATTGTTTGCATATGGAAATGCTACTAATATTTTTATGTTGATTTTGTATCTAACACATAAAAATTAAACAGTATGATCCTGAATGACCAATAGGTCAATGAAGAAGTTCAGAAGGAGTTTAAAAAATTGAAACATATAAAAATGGAAAAACAACATACCAAAATGTATAAGATATAGCAAAAGCAGTACTAAGAGGAAAGTTTATAGCAATAAACACCTATGTCAGGAAAGTAGTCAAATGTCAAATAAACAACATTGTGATATATTTTTTTGCAATAAAAAAGCAAGAGGAAACCAAACCCCAAATTGGAAGAAGTGAAATAGTAAAGATTAGAGCAGAAATAAATGCAATGGCCACTAAAAACTACAAAGATCAAGTAAAATAAAAGTTCAGTTTTTGAAAAGATAAGCAAAATCAACAAATCTTTAGCTAGACTAACAAATAAAAAAGAAAGAAGACCCCAATACATAAAATCAGAGATGAAGAAGACATTACAACTGATACCACAGAAATTCAAAGAATAATTCGATACTATTATCAGCAACTATATGACAATAAATTGAAAAACCTAGAAGAAAAATAGATACATTTCTAGACATATCCAATCTACCAAGATTGAACCATGAAGAAATCCAAAACCTGAATAGACAAATAGAAAGTAGCAAGATAGAAGCAGCAGTAAAAAGTCTTCAATCAAAGAAAAGTCAAGGACCTGATGGAACCACAGCTGAAAAATAATTAATATCAATCATACTCAAACTATTATTTTAAAAAATGAGGAGGTGGGAATACTTCCAAATTCATTCTATGAGGCCAGTATCAATTTGATTTTAAAACCAGACAAAGGCACAATAAAAAAGAAAACTATGGGTCACTATCTTTGAACACAGATGCAAACATCTTTAATAAAATACTAGTAAATCAAATTCAACAATACATTAAGATGATCATTCATTGTAATCAAGTGGCACGCATTCCAGGTATGCCAGGATGGCTCAACAAATGAAAATCAATAAATATTATGCACCCTATCAGCAGAATGAGGTACAAAATCTTATAACCACTTAAATAGATGCCATAAAAGCATTTGAAAAATATCAACATATCTTCATGATAAAAAATCTCAAAAAACTGAGTATAGAAGGAAAATATCTCAACATAATAAAAGTTATATATGCCAAACTCACAGCTAGTATCGTGCTAAACAGAGAAAAACTGAAAGATGTGGAATAAGACAAGAATGCCACTTGCACCACATTTATTCAACATAGTACTAGAAGTCCTAGCTACAGTAATCAGACAAGAAAAATAAAAGGCATCCAAATTGGAAAAGAAGTCATTATCCTCGTCTGCACATGATCTGATCTTATATTTAGAAAAACCTAAAGACCCCACTAAAAAGTTATTGGAATTCATAAACAAGTTCAGCGAAGTTGCAAGGTACAAAATCAGCATATTTTCTTACCACTGTGCTACAAATTTGCGATCACTTACCTGCTAGCTCTTATGAAGGTATTTTCATATGTGAATAGTTTACCAAATTGATAGTTCTATGACGGAACAATTGCTGGAGAGTTCTACTTTGCCATATTCAGAACCTAAATTTATATAAAAAAAAGTAAGCCATTATAGTACATCTATTTGTAAAATAAAGAGGCATATAAATATAAATTCTGTTATTTTACATTTTAAAGTATATTCATCCCAAAACTACAAATATGATTGAATTTGCTTTGGAGTAAGTATGTCTCAAAGTTTTTTGTATGATAACTTTATAAGTATTTCAAATGAAAGACATGAAACATTTTCCTAGAAAATGTGCATGTACAGATTTCTAATGACCATTTCGAGGCCATATGAAACCTGTGACATATAATCACAGACTCATACAGTGACTTTCAAACTTTATAAATAACTATTCATAGCATGAATATGTTTCAACAACTCTGTGTGCAGGCACAGATGCATATGCACACATACACATAAAAGAAAGAGAATGTTCTTTAAAAAAGCCTTACACTCTACTATATGCTGTGCCCTACAATATTTGCTGGTTTGTTTTACTCTATTTAAAAAATAAGTTTGTTTCCTAGCCTTCTAGGAAACCAATAACTTAAAGCAATGCCCACTACACCATAAGGTATAAATGGGCCAATTCACAGTTTGAAACATACTGCTTAGGGCTCACGGGATTCCACAGTCAAAAGCAATGCTTGGCCTTTTGGATAAAAACGCAGCTATAAGCTTCTGTGCCAAAAGTAACTAGACATATCTTAGTTGTATTTGTTTTATAATTCTTAGAAAACACAGGGAAAGGGTAGAAACCACCATTATTAAGTGAAAGTCAGACAGTCTGTTTATCCTATTTAGTAGCCATAAAATTTGAGAAAATTCAGAATCATTTTTGAAAGTGCTGTAGAAAAAAACACCCAATGCATACAATAGTCTTCAAATAGAACTTTGTATAATTTCAGTTCTTGAGCTATTCTATTGTTATCATATATTTATTTTGATGTCTTAAATTATATTCTTGAACTTTAAATGAAACAAAGGTGTGTATATTAAAACCCATTTATGTCTAACAATGGTGTATATTTTGATTTGATGTATTCCTGAACAGCAATTTCATTCATTTTCTTCAAAATAGAAGGAATTAAAAGCACATAAGAAGCAACGTCAGGGCCTGTTTTCATGCACTCACCTTGTTACCAGGTATCAGGACACACATGTATGATAGAACTGCTGACTGCCTTTCTAATTCATACCCAGAAGGGGCTCCACCTATGCATCATTTGAAAGTACCATTGTATCACAAGGCTGGTTACTGTGGTTTTATAACTAAATAACAAGCCATAAGATTCAGGACTAGTCTAATGTCACATACCTTTTATGTTTCTGCCTTTCTTCTAGATTTAAGGTATCAGCAGCACATTATCTAACTAGCAATTGTATCATTCCTGAATCCTAATCTCAACAGTTAATGACTGTACATAGGGGCAAGGTCCACGCAGAGCCATTGTCTGAAAATATTTACTTCTCACAGCATTTCTTTGTGTTTTGATCCCAGTAGAATGTATTATAAATGTTATTCAATAAACTCTCTTTTCCTCATCTATGAGGGCTTGGTAATATCTCAATGCTTGCTACATCTTTTAGAAGTTTTACAGGTTTATAAAAAGATAGCTGGAAGACAATCATATTAATATACTGTTATTTACTATGGTACTTTTTCATTTAATAGGGACTCACAGCACGTACAGTCTGTTACTATTCTAAGCTCTTTTTCATCATCAGTATTATTATTAATATCTTCATAGGCTAGGCGCAGTGGCTCACTCCTATAATCCCATCACTTTCGGAGGCTGAGACAGGAGGACTGCTGGAGCTCAGGAGTTTAAGAACAGCCTGGACACCATGGCGAAATCCCTTCTCCACACACACACACACACACACACACAATAAAAAAATTAGCTGGGTGTGGTGGCGTGTGCCTGTAGTCCCAGCTACTCAGGAGGCTGAGGTAGCAGGATGCTTTCAGCCCTGGAGTTGGAGGTTGCAGTGAGCCATGATTGTGCCACTGCACTCCAGCCTGGGTGACAGAGTGAGAACCTGTTTCAAATGTGTATATATAACCTGTTTCAAATATGTGTGTAAATAAATATATATATACACGTACATATACATACATACATATCTTCATATCAGCTCTATAAAGTAAGTACTGTTACTATTAGTTATCTGTGTATCATAGAGCATAAAGTAAGTGACAAAGTTTTATGCATTTTGACAGTTTTAACATCATGAATTAGACTTAAATACCTATGACCATCTTGTTTAAGCAGCTGAACAACCTTAGATTTCATTATCAGCCTTTGGAATTCTTACTATCTCAGAGATATAGATACCATCCAAAAATTTTTTAAGCTTGCTTTTGTCTGTTGTGGCTTATAGAATTAAAATGACATTGTTAACCATCTCAATGGCTCAGTTCTATCAATAATTGATTCATATTTTGTGGCTCAATGTGCTTCTCAAGAAATATTTGTGTTCATGCAAACAATAAAGATGTGTATTTGTAAAGAAGGACCTGCTGAATAACAAGAGAGGCAGTTAACGTACTCATATTTTATCTCATATAGGAAGTAAGTATTGCAAATTTGATCATGTTATATACTGGTTACAAATTTCAGGGATTATAGCAAGTTTATTTTTTGTCTCCACCACTTGTCAACTTGTAGCGTTCTATGATTTTCTCCCAAGGAGAATAATGTGGTTAAAATTCCTCAATAAGATTCCTTTGAAGCCCTTCACGATTCCATGAATTCTCTGGTAACAAATGTCAAAATTTCCTAGAAATTTGGTTTATCTGGTTTCCTGGAATAACTATTATACAGTAGATGTCATAAAAACTGTGATACAAAGTATTTTAAATCAGAAGTTACAAAAGTATGTGTGGTGAACTAATTCTGGGAAACACTGCATGCTAAAACTGAATTTGGATAATAACTATTTTTTAAACCATTAAAGGTTATATGAGCTCCTGCAATCAATAATACAAATTAATCTAGCATTTCCTGCAACTTTCTTAATATACAGTCTTTTCTTTTTGCTATATATATTTGTGGTATCTCTCAGATTCCAGAGTGCAGCAGCATCTCAGATCCTGCAATAATAGAGGGAGGGGCTACTAGCAAAATATGAGTCCACTCTAAATGCTGGGGACCTTCATCAAAATGAAACCGAAACTTTGAGGGGCCCCTGTGTGTATCAATAGACTGATTATGTTAGTGGGGAACTGTTGTTTTAGTTTAATGTTACATTAGGAGCATTATCTGTACAAAAATCAGTTGTAAATAAACTGTACTAAAATACACAATAAAAACACAAAGTTTAAAAATCTTAAAATCAACATTGACTTCTCCATTCTAGGTATCAGCTTTATTCATAGCTTTTCCATAATCTTGCATGAATGATGAGTCACGCCACACCATCCTCTAGTTGGCAATTAACTAATGAAATACACCATATAGAGAGAATGTCAGTTCAACCAGTCAGTGCAGAACATGTTGTTTGCCTTCAAGAAGATGACAATTTAGCTGTAGAAGGACAGCTAACATACAGAAGCATGTAAATAAGTAAATGTATGTCATTTCCGTATATAACTGCCTGAGCAGATTCAGTAGAACTAAAATTGTTGGATATGAGTTCACAGAGAATGCGAATATAAGTTAGGTTCTGAAAAAGGGTTAGGAACAGAATAGGAATCTGTATATTCATAATAATGTCATGTATCACATTAAAGTAGACAAGCTAAATAAATAATTGCATTCAGTGTAATTCTGTGTGTTGTGTATATTGAATGTCAATACTACGTTTTAACTTTGGAACAGCACAAAAACTGTTCTACTAATAGAAGTGTGAAAAAAGACTGTCCATGATTTTGATTTGCTAAAGTAAAAGTTTAGGAATACTGTAGCCAAAAACCAGCTGATTTTTTGTATTGTCTTCAAATTTCGCAAAGAGAATTCCACCTCCAAAGGTTGAACCCTCTCCATTTTAAGCCCATAATGGAGGCAAGGAATCAGAACAGGTAATAAGTACAGGATATTATTTGTTAAATTATCAACATAAATAATGCCATATCAAAATTATACACATTTATTTTTACTTAGTAAATTTAAAATTTGCTTTCTACATTCTAGAATTATAAAGTGTTTATGCCTATTTTGTAATTATTCAGATGATTTGCCTTTTTCCCAATGGAAACAAAATGTAAGGATAATTGGATCAGGGATTATAGTATTAGGGAAATATTTGTTCTCCTTGTAGATGTCTGCCTGTATTATTATTCCTCTGTATTATTTTACAGAAAATGTGAAACAGAATTTTATTATATCAGTCAAGATATCTTTGGATAATATTGCTACGTAGAAAAATTATGAGCAACTGATTAATTAGATTTATATTTTCAGTTTCTTGCATTGACTTAAGAGGCTGCCTATTTGAGAATTTTAATGATGCGCATTCATACACATACAATAATCAAGGATGGAAAAGGGATTAATTTTCACATAATTTTGACATCTAGATACTTACTTTACAGAATTTTAAAGTAAACCAAATAAAATAATAAGCTTAAGACTCAGTTGCTTTTTATGACTTTAATGTTATGTGTACCAAATAGGTAGTGGCTGATGAGTTATTAAATGTATGGCTAAACACAATAATTTGATGATTTTTTGTTAACATCGACTGAAATTTGTTTAAGTTCAACATGTATTTTTATTCCTATTTTTAAACAAAATTATAAATTGTTCTAATCAACTCAAGTAATAAAGAAATACAGTGAGAAAACCAAAATGTTCCCCCGTTTGCCTAATCTCACTTTGCAAATGAAACTACTTTCAAATACTTAGTGTATAATCTCCACACTCTAGTTAAAGCCTAGAGCAACAGGAATATATGAGTATATATTTTTATGAATTTACACATGCACATAATAGATTTTAAGAGTGTAAACTACTATAATACAGGTACCGATAAAGATCTTTTTCTATGCCATAATATGAACTTAAAGTCACTATATTTTTAAACTTACTAGAATATATATAGAGGTATATATATGTGTGTGTGTGTTTGTGTATCTTTGTCTCATTTTTTCATAGATACTTAAATATTTCTTACTATTACATTAGAAAAACATTACATTAAGCATTCTTACACAAATACCTTTGTGCACCTGTGCCGCAATTGTGTTATTTGGACAAACATAGAATCTTTAATTGGCCTATGTAAAAAATAAGATTTAATATATGCTGATCTTTCTTTCTAGGAACCATGAACAAGGTGTAATCTTCAGTCTGTAGATTCTAGCTGTAATATCACTTCCTGATGTTGCTACTTAGATTAATTACCCAATCGTATTTTCTCACAGAACCCTGTATCTTCCATCTTTCTTTGCCTTTGTCAGAGAAATACACAGACATAGACACAGACATACACACACACCCCTCAGCATGTATATAAGCATGTATAATCTTTTAAAGTTTACTTTTATCTTCTTCACAAAACTATAACCTCAATGTAAGCAACACTATTTCAATTTTTGCTGGTGATTTTATGTCTCACATGTAAATCAATGCTTATCACATAGTAGGAGATTGATAATTATACTGATTATAATGATTATAATAAGAGTAAAGACTACAACATTTTAATTTGGTTGCTTAGAATTTATGGATTAATTGGAGAATAATTCGTATGTTACAATATGTATGCAAGCTTTTTTATATTCTTCCCAACAGTTTTAGAGTTTTGATTTATCAAAATTCTACCGGCTATATTAGTTTTCTATGCTGTTGTGATAAATTACCACAAGCTTAGTGGCTTAAAACATTACAAACTTGTTATTTTTCAGTTCTAGAGTTCTGAATTCTGTGTGAGTGAGGGGGTTAAAATCAAGGTTTGGCATGGCTGTGTTTTTTTCTGGAAATTCCAAGTGAGAATTCATTTTCCTGTGTTGTCCACCTTCTAGGGGCCATTTGCAGTCCTTGGCTTGTGGACCTTCCTCAGTCTTCAACATGCATCACTCCAACCTCTGTTTCCATTGTCACGTCTCCTTTTCCTAACTTTGACCCTCTCACTTCCCTTTTATAAGAATCTTCATGATATAATCACATTGAATCTACCTTAAATAATCTATAGTAACAGATCCATCTCAAGATTATTAACTTAATCACACATGTAAATTTCTTTTTGCCATATAAGATAGCATATTCACAGATTACAGAGTTTAGGATGTAAGCATCTTTACAGGGCCATTATTTTCTTTACCACAAAGACTTTGCACATTTTTTTGCCACTAAGTGTGTGTGGGTATGTGTGTTGTATTATTACTAGTTTGTGTGAATAAAATATTTGATAATATATATTCTCATTAATTATTGTTGGTATTTAAGATAGATGTGATTTAGGACAGGCCATTTTACTGAATCATTTTAGTACTTAAAAGTTGTTCTTGTTACTGGTTTAACTTGGCTTTCTTGAAATATTTAAGTAAACATGTATTCCAAATACAAATTTTCTATTCAACCACATGATTTCTGCTATTCATTGAATCAATTTATTTTTTAAAATAATACTTTAAATGCTTACTTAATCTCCAATTATTTTTATTAAAGTATCCTGTTCTTGTATTATCAATGTAAAATCTTCTTGAATTTCTGACAATACAAATTAAACATATATTTTTAAATTTTATATTTCCCTATTTTCTTGAAAGTTGATTTTTAAATTGGGCTTGTTATCTTTATTTTCCCCTCTTCATCTGCCTAATATATCTGATAGTAATTCATTGTCCATTCATATAAATAGGGTGATTGTAATAATAAGCTGTAATAAATGATCAGTGTAGCAAACTAATGAGTTTCCTGGTAGAAATCATTGTTTTGTGCTATTAGCACAAAATGCCGTTGCTAATAGGAAACCCCTGGTTTTGATAAGTGGGTATGATGTGCTTCAGCCTGTGAGCTGTATAAATTTTGAGAGGTAAAGTTACCAAAAATACCAGCTTTTCTTTTTAGCTCTAATAGGCTTTGTGTATGGCATACAAAAATCATTCATTTCTGATTAGAAAGCTGTTCATATGAGTTTTGTTTAACCTAGGAACAAAGCACAAATAAAGCTATTGTTATATGCAGAGCAGAGGATTGGTTAAGTTACTTACCCATTAGGACACCATAAAGCACACTCTGCAAGTTTCCTGGGTTATCTTGTTAAATCAATATACATTTCTTCAGTAGCCCCTGTAATAGGTCTGGTTGTTGATTTCAATGGCTGCATTTAGTTTTGTTGTTGAACAACACAGCTCTTTAATTTGTATAAACTCCCCACTGTAACTGTTGAGTTTTCTAACTATTAGGTATGCTATATATTTGTTTTATCTTCTTCTTCTTTTAGTGAGATTTCAGAAAAAGGCATTGAACCCCGTGCTTTCCATCACACACGGTGAGTGTTGGTAGTTTCAATGCATGTGCATGTGGATTCATAGTCACTGATCCAAGCTGGCCCAGAGAGGAAACAGAAAAGATAACAGATAATTAACCAGTTAGACTAAATGCTACCTACCAAAGTGAGAAACATGATATAAATATAACAAACAGATGGAATACCAAAGCCAGCCTGAATATTTGGAACAGTTCATAGAAGAAGAATACTTAAACTGATTAAGAAAAATGTATAGATTTTCAACAGGCAAAGAGGGCTGGGGGAGACAGGATCCAGAGACAAAAGCTTCAAAAATATTTTATATGGAAAAATGATATGATAAAAATTCCCTGAAAATCTTTTTATTACTCACATTTAGTTGCCAAAACTAGAATAAAATATTCACTGATAGAGGATAAGAGAGGTTAACAAACTGGCCTCTGGCCATTCTTACTTTCTTCTTCAGTGTTCTTCTTAACACTACAGTATTATCTTTTAATAAGGCATATTAGTGTCAGAGTGATGCCATAAAGCACCTAAAACATTTTAATGTCAGTGTCCAAATGAGCACAGCTACCATTGTCTTTTGAAAGTCATTCAGCCTTATGATAATGAAAAATGTCAGCTGATTAATTTTTGTAGTTATGCCTCTAACTTTATAACACCCCAGATGTTCCCTTTGCCTCAATTTAAACACTAAACATTCTGCAAAGCGTAAACATATTTGTTTTCCAATGTGCAATTAAAACTGCCTGAACTCTAGAGACTATAAGCAATATTATTTGACCGTGTATGGACTGTAGCTACAATATTCACCAGCCAAATTGCAATAAAACAAATAAGAGGTTAATGAAATTGCTTTGCTTCTTTTAAATTAACAATAAAGTATAATGCTAATCAAATGTTTTTCTACTTTCTTCTGTCTTGCTTTCCCATTCTTCTCCCATTGTGTGCTACGTTTACATTGTCCTTAAGACTCAATTTTTTCAATACACTTTGCATTAGTATCTCTATCATATGTTTATGTGTATGCTTCATATAATTATTTTTTCTAGTTTTTTCATTAATTTGTATTTTTTACTATTAATATTAGAAGGACCTCGCATGCAAGGATTCAGTTTTGAATAATAATTTTCACATATTCTAAACAGTTTCGTTGAGGTATAATTGCACACATTTAAAATGTACAATAGTACAGGTGTTGACATATGTATATGTTCAAGAAACCACTGCCACAATAATGATAAACACATTTAGCATTCCTGAAAGTTTCTACATTTTTTTGGTAATACCTCCTTCCCTCACCTCCATGGCCAATTCCCTTCCTCCATCCCCAGGCAAACCACAGAGAAGATTTAGACAAAGGTTCCCTAGATTCATTTGCATTTTCCATTGGAGTATTTTTAATAAATGGAATCATATAATACTCGTAACTTGTTTCACTCAGCATATTTATTTTTAAATATATTCATGTTATGTATTAATAGTTCCTTTTTGTTGTTGAATAGTATTCAATTTTATAGATATACTACAGGTTATTTACACATTCATCCACTGATTAACATTTGGGTTGCATTCAGAATCCAGCTATTACAAATAAAGTTGTCAGGATCATTTAGGTACAAGTCCTAATATGGACATATGCTTCCACTTGGGTAAATATCTACTAGTGGAATGGCTAGATTATATACAAGTGTATGCTTAATTTATTAAGAAACTGTCACACTTTTCCTGATGTAGCCATACCATTTTATGTCCCCACTATCAACGTATAGGAATTCCAGTTCCTCCCTATCCTTGACAATATTTAGAGTCATTAATTTCCTTTATTTTTGTCAGTGTCATATATGTGTAGTGGTATCCCATTGTTTCCATTTTTATTCTTCTGAAGATTATTGATGTTCAGTATGTTTTCATATGCTTATTAATTGCAAATCTTCTTTTGTAAATCATTTAAATGTTTTGCTCATTTGTTTTACATTAGGTTGTATTAAGAGATATAAGTCTTTTATCAGAAATGTGATTTGGAAATATATTCTCCCAGTCTATAACTTATATATTGAATATTTTTACAGTATCCTTCAAAGGTAAGACATTTTTTATTTTTTATTTTATTTTATTTTTTCTGAGACAGAGTCTCGCTTGGTCACCCAGGCTGGGGTGCAGTGGCACAATCTCAGCTCACTGCAACCTCTGCCTCCTGGGTTCAAGCGATTCTCCTGCCTCAGCCTCCTGAGCAGCTGGGAATACAGGCATGCACCACCACTTCCAGGTAACTTTTGTACTTTTGGTAGAGATGGGGTTTCACTATATTGGCCAGGCTGGTCTTGAACTCCTGACCTCGTGAGCCTCCCGCCTCTGCCTCCCAGAGTGCTGGGATTACAGGCGTGAGCCACCATGACTGGCCACATTTTTAATTTTAATAAGGCCCAATTTATCAATTTGTTCTTTCATGGACATTGATTTTGTTATATCTTAAAATATGTTCATATAACCCAAGGTCACCAAGGTTTTCTTCATGTCTTATTCTGAAAGTTTTATAGCTGTAGATTTTGCATTTTCATCCTTGATTCATTTTGAGTTAATTTTTGTACATAGCGTGAAATATGGACCTAAGTTTATTCACGTATTTTGCATGTAGATATCAATTGCTCTAGCTACCGAATTGCCTTTACACATTTTTGTCAAAATCAATTGACCATGATTGATTCCACACATTTCAGTGTGGGAATGTTCTTGGAGTCTGTTCTATTTTCTTTCACTGATGTATTTGTTGGTCTTCACGCAAATTCCATAGTGCCTTGATGACTGTACCACTGTAATAAATGTTAAAGTCATGTAGTGTTAGTCCTCCTGTTGATATTTTACAAAATTGTTTGGCTATTTCAGGTCCTTTGAATTTCCATATGAATTTAAATGTAAGTGTATAACTAATTTTTAAAATAATAAAGATTATGCATAATATGCATCTAATACTGCAGGTACACACAAAGTAAAAACTAGACTGTAAACACTAGTGGCATAATTTCAAATAATTTCCCCCTAAAAGCATAAAGTATTTGAAATTCCTTCAGTTACTAAATTGACATAATAAATGCATTAAATTGGTCCCTTGTTTCTAAAAGGTATATATATTTTAAACAAATGAAGATTTTGTCTACTAGAGAGTTATATCTCAGAGCTGAAAAGAGTGATCAAGTTCAACTTCCTCCTAAGACTCAGGGAAGTCAAGAGATTTGCATAGAATTAAAACACTACCACCTTCAGTAGGCAAAGTTAGAAGCTATACTGACTGAAACCAATCTAATATATTTTTCATTATACTCAGCTGACTCACCATACTGCACTCAGTAAAACAGACTGTATTCCTGAAGAAATAAATGCACAAGTTATTTCTAGTGGTACATTTTGCTTTATGCAATAAAATATACATATATTTGCACTATTAACCTACAATGGAAATATGTTTTTATCTTCTGCCATAATGTGGTATCTCTTCATCTCCCATATCATCACTTTATGAAGTTTACTTTACCTTAAAATTTGGAAGGATTTGTTCAATGTCCTTTGTCAGACTCTATCTTGCTCTATGAATTTGGTCAAATTGTGTTAGCTAGAGTGTTCATTTCCATATCTGAAAATGCCAGCTTTAAATATTAAGGTATGTATTAGCACCCAAAATATTAAAGTCTATAGTGTCTATTGGATATTTGAAACCAATGGATGAGAAAGATCAGTCAGTATGTTGAGAATAGAAGTATTGAAGTTATTCAGGAATGCCCGAGCAAAAGGAAAAAAGAACCTTATCAAGAAGAGACTAAAATGTTTTTACTTCCTATGTCAAGTTCTACATGTAAGAAAATATTGCTAGGGAGCCCTCTGCAGTAGGAACATTTCCAACCTTGAATGAAACCAAACTATCCATCAGAGAAAAGACTAATTAAAATACACTTTGCTCTGGAGATTGAGATAGCACACTCATGGGCCAATGGCTTGTTAACTCTAGAATCCATCTTAAATTCATTTGTAGTTTATTAACTTCATAAAAGGCCATTGCTTTACTTATAAAATGATCTAAGGATTCTATGAGAAAAAAATGTCATAAAAGTAAGCAACCACTTTAATACTATCTCTCTATGCTACTAACATTGGTAAGAGAAATGTGATGTTCATGTCAGCCACCAAACATTCTTACTCATTAACCCAATAGTGACAGGTACTGTCCAAGATCCAGAGCCACTCTTCTGTAGCTATGCCCTTTTCTGCTTATCCCCTCCAAATGACCTTTAGATAGTCCTGTTACAGTGCTTCCCAGATTATTCTCCAGTGTATGATTTTTAGGGTACACTTGTCACATCACTGAGAAGTTTGCTAGTAAGAAATAAGTTTTTCAGAACAGCAAGTACAATACAAATAAGAAGGTAGCAGAACAACACTTCCATCTCTAGAAGTTCACATTTTTGTTAGCCTGAGGAAAATATTGTTTTGTTAAAATTGTATTATGATATAAATCTTGCTATGTGGTCGTTGATGTGATGTAACAGAAAACTAAAAAAATTACATGATAATAATATGGCAATATAGGTTGAGTATTACCTTATATAAAATGCTTGAAACTAAAAATGTTTTGGGTTTGGGATTTTTCCACATTTTTAATATCTGCATATACCTAATGAGGTATCTTGGGGATGAGAGCCAAGTCTAAATGTGAAATTCATTTATGTCATATATACACCTTATTATACACATAGGCTGAACGTACTTTTTTTAAACAACATTTAAGTAATATTGTACATAAAACAAGTTTGTGTAAGTTACTTATGTATGGAATTTTTCACTCGTATCATCATGTTGGCACTCAAAAAGTTTTGGAATTTGGATCTCAGGTTTTGGATTTTTGGATTAAAGATCCTCAACTTGTAAAATATAATATTATTAATTGCATAGTATATAATAATAAACAATTTTAATACCTAAATTGCAATAAGTTTTTACTACGTAAATTGATAAATGTAAAACAGTTTACATTTCTGTTCTTTTATGTACAACTCCTCTTTTTTAAAAAACCATCCTTGTGATTCAGCTATTAAAGAAAGTTTTCAATTCCTCTGAGAGTAGCAAGGGCAATATCCAAGCTCTCTTTGCAACCTGGGAGTTCTTTTCATTCTGATAAATAAAATGAATTAACAATATTGCAGCAACTTTTAAAATTTGCTAATTCACCCTTCCACTATTGGAATTTTGTCACTAACATCAAGGAGATTTTTAAAAGGCACCAGTAAACAATTCTAAATGACATGTCAATTCAGAGACCTCAGAATCATGAATTGATAGTTATGCATATTAATAGTGTTTCGAATAAAGCCTGTAGTCCAAAAAATAAAATTAATATATTGTCTGGTGATTATTTTTCCAAAAGTTGTATTGCAAATAGAACATTTCTGAAATTTTCAAATTCCCACATGAACTTTAAGGTGATTGAATACATCTGTTTCTAATTGTCTTTATATGAACAAAGATCTATTTGAAGCATATAATTAAATGTTTTGATAAGAAAATGTATAGTCACTTTATCCTTAAATTTAACTTTCAGTAAATATGTATTAAGTCATTGTAGTGTTGCTTTAACTGGGTATGGCTTTATTAGCTTTTAAAATTTACTTTCAAGGCAAAGAAAATAATCTTATTAAAACTGCAGGGAGGAAAGTAGGTAGGCAGAAGTAATTATAGGACTGGAACTTCTCCAGAACCCTGGGGCTAACATCCTGATTATCAGAGCAACACTTTTTTATGGATACAAGTCATTTCAGATGAGCCTAATTCATCACTTCCTGCTTCCCCAAAGGCCACTTCTAATTCCTGCTGGAGCAATGGCCACCTGGTAAAGTAGGTGATAAATTTTCCTTTCAGTACACATTAACTTCCAAAATCCATGTGAAGCTATACCTCTCAGTGCTTAGGCAGTCTAAAATGGTTGTCAACATAAAGCATTCTATCCCATTGTCTGAGGACTGCCTAAGACAGTTACCACAGTCAGATGGGGTTAGGAGGCCCTGAGAGTCAGATTTTCTCAGATAGCCCTTCCAGTGCATTAAGGAGAAACAGAAATAAGGTATTGCCATTAAATAAGATAGTGAATTCTATAGTTCAATGAGGTTTTAACCCTGGGGAAGAAAACTTCAGTTTTCTAGCTTTCATTTATTAAGTTGAACATTCGCCATGTCTAAGATGCTATAGCACAAAAGTTAAAAACATGTAAAAACCAGGAAGACCACAGCATGAAAGAAAATCTTTTTACTTCATCTTGTAAAAGCTAGCATTGAAGCAAGGGGCAAACATTTATCTGTAGAACCTGTCCCCAGCATATTATAGATAAAACATAACTAGATATTTGTCAGTGAATGAATCCTATGAATCGTGACATGGGAATCAGTTCTCAGGGTGGTGTGGTAGTTCAGTCACAAGGGACAGAATAAAGAACTTAAAAGAGACTGAAGTGGCTAAAATATGAGTAAGTTTCCTAAGGGAAGCTAGGTTGAAATATCAGAATATGCTGTCAGGTAATTTTTCTAGTTTGTAAACATTCAGGTCTGAATGACCTGAACTACTTCATAAAACTATTAGAAAAACTTGGTAAAAGTGAGTCATCACTGTCACACTGAAAAAAAAAAAGAATAAGTGAATAAAATGTATATTTATAAAATTACAAGGCAATAATGTTCTCATGTTATCTACTGCTCTCAAACTCCTGTCTGGAAGATGCCAGAATTAACACAACTTCAAAAAGTCACTTAAACCAAAAAAACAAAGAACAAAAAACACTCCTACCAATTAACACTTATCTTACTAAATTGCTTTTATGTGTTAGTTCCGAATACATGAAATGAATTTTGTTCTTGTACAAGTCACTGTCCCCTAAGTTGCAATCCTGTACTTACCTTTGTTTCCAGGAGGAACATGAAATAGCTGCTATAAAATTAGAATGAGTATTTGCATCCAAGTCTCAAAGCAAACATTCAGTTGTAAATGATTATAGAAATTCACCAGGAAAGGCTGATTGGCTATATTTTAAAAATTTCAAATTTCAAAGCATACATCTTTATTTCATGTAACCAGAAAGCTCTCAATGCCATTCAGCATATTAAGATTTTGACATCAAACGGAGCTCTGTTTGTATTCCCAGGTTTGTCACTTATTTAAAAGAGTATATTTTTATGCTCTAAATTTTCTTAATTTATTCTGGTCATGTATTATATTTTATTGTATTGCATTGTATTGTGTTTTAACTTAGTCTTGTCATGAGAAATGGAAAATATAAAAACTTGGGGTGATTATGAGGATTAAACTATAGAACAAGATTAAATAATACAACAAAAATAACACAAATAGAGAAACTAATATATATGTGTATATATATGTGTATATATATATAAACATTAGTTTCTTAATTTCTACCTTGTTGTCCCATTTTTATCTCTGATACCTGCCTTACAAATACCAAAATAACTATTCCTAGAAATTAATATGTAAATATAAAATAGAAAATGGAGCATAGAGATCTTCCAACCAATAATTTATCCAGAAAGCCAATCCAAGGATCACAATGAGTAAAAAGAGGGTGTAAGTTCCACATTTCTATTGAGGAGTGACATGGAGGTTATTGATTAACCTTTCAGAATAAACTGACTTTACTTTTTCTGTAACAGAATTTCACAAGAGATCATGAGAATTATCATTAGGTTGTCTTTAGTTTAACAGCCAAACTGATTTTACACAGTGTTATTTACAAACTGTGAATCTGAAATCCAGGATTGGCATAAGACTAAAGAATAATCAATATAAGCAAGAGGTCTTTTTCATACTATTTACCATACTTTATTGTAAACACTCGTGTGGGGAGCTTTCTTCCTGGCTAGTTGCTAACTTAGTCTGTTTGTGTTGTTATAAAGAAATATCTGTGGCTGGGTAATTTATAGAGAAAAGAGGTTTATTAGGCTCATAATTCTACAGGCTGTAGAAGAACGTTGCTGGCTATTGCATCTTGTGAGAGCCTCAGGCTGCTTCCACTCGTGGCAGAAGAGGGGGAGCCAGCATGTGGAGAGCACATAGAGACAGAGAAAGCAAGAGAGAGGGGGGAGGAAGGTGCCAGGCTTTATTTAACAACCAGCTCTCCCAAAATCTAATAGAGCGAGAACTCACTTATTGCCACAAGGATGGCACCAAGTTAACTGTGAGGAATTTGCCCCATGACCTGAACACCTCTGATTAGGCTCATTGGGGAAGAAATTTCAACACCTAATTTGGATGGGTCAAATATTGAAACTATTTGCTAAATATTTTGAGATTAGGGACCAGACTTTTTAGTTTTACTATTTATTTATGTGCCCAGCACAGTGTCTGGCATGCAGAAAGTACATAAGAAATGCATGGTAAATTACATGGGAAGATTAATCTCTGGGCTCCTTTTCCACACCAAAGTCATTGAATTCAGATGTATTTGACTTATGGTTATAGAATTCAGGTACCTATCATGTGTTCAAACTAATAAATTACCCTAAAGAAAGCAATCCTGTGACTATCATATGCTACATAATTAGTAAAGGTCAGCGTCATGATTTTGGTAATAAAGAATCCTTTGTAGTCCTCATTGCTTCAAAAGCATTGGCACCAAAACATATTTCTCAATCTTACATGTTTGGAATAAAAAGTAAAATGAAAAAATACTGTAATAACAACTATGTTTCAGAGTTTTGAGTTTGAGTAGAAGCGTAGAGAAACATCAAAAAGATACTGGAGGTCATGGCCTTAGATGTAATTTAGATACAAGAAACTTCTGCATTTTGTTTAAAAAATTTTTTATGATTATTTAACATAGCATTTCAGAATCTTTTGCAGAAAATGCATCAGTGTAAAGGAATAGGGAGAAGAGACAGCCATATGCCCACTTAATGATGAGTAAGTACCTCATACTCTGAATAGGATGTCTTAGAAAGATATTTCTTGCAGGTGCAAATTGGTAAATTTTAAAACTTAAATGAAACTTCAATTTTCAAGCATACCAGTTTGAGTACTAAGGAATCAGGATGTCAGGTACTAATACAGATATTGTTTTGAAATAGTATGAGTTAAATAGAACACCTGTAGTACTTTCTGCAAATGGAATTAAATTACACAAAGAATATTCATTTCTCTTCAGATAAAATTACTTATTCAGAACAATGCTTTTAACAATCAAGTCTGCAGTGGTAGAAATGAAAAAAGTTAGATGTGTGTCCATGTACTTAAAGAACTATATAACTCAAAAATAGATTTTTATAGTACTAAGAAACAGGAATAAAACTCAGATTATTCTACATTTTTTATGATCCCTAAATAAAGTGAACCACATAGCTATTTTGTTCCTATTACTTTTCTTTTTCATTTTTTATTTTGAGATAAGTGTGGTTTCATGCATAGTTATACGAAATAATATGGAGTGATTCCTTTATCATTCATCCAATTTACTCAAAATCGAAGCATCTTTCTTAAACATGCTATAAGTCACAGCAAGGACATTGGCATTCATGAAAATCATTTGACTTTATTTCAGGCCAACTAGTTTTACATGCACTGTGTGTGCATGTGTGTGTGTTTGTGTGTGTGTACTTGTGTGTGTGTGCATGTATGTGGCTGTTTTGTACTAAGCTATTTTATCATGGTTACATTTATGTGACCATCAGGTGAGTACGTTTCAAAATCATTTTGTCCCACCTGTTTTTCTCTTATAGCCAGAGCCACCACCATCCACCACCACCTCCAGCCCCTGGCAACCATTAATCTATTTTCATCTCTATCTTGTTGTCATTTTAAGAATGCTGCATAGGTAGAATAATAGTGTATCATTTTGAGATTGGCTCTTTATATTTAACATAGTTTTTGAACCTGGATCTATTCATGCTGTTGTGCATATCAATAACCTTTTAAATGCTAAATAGTATTCCATGACATGGGAATACCAAAGTTTTTTTAACATTCACTTATTAAAATTTCCAGGTTATGCCTATTACAAGTACATCTGTTATGAACACTTCTGTATAGGTATTTTTGTGACCGTAAGATTCCATTTATCTGGAATAAGTGCCTAACAGTGCAATTGCTGAATCATATGGCAAGTGATATCAGACATATTTGTATGTGCTTTTTTCCACCTGTATATCTTCTAAAGTGAGAAGTGTGTTGATTTATTTCGCTCATTTTCTAACAGAATATTTTTTTGTTTTAACTAAATGTGTAGTGTTGTTTATATATTCTAAATAAAAATTATTTTTAAAATTTTAGATTCGGGGGTAGATATGCAGGTTTGTTACATAGATATATTGCATATAGGTGGGGATTAGTCTTTGAGTGTACCCATTACCCAAATTGTGAACATTATACCCAGTTGGTTATTTTCAACTCTCATACCCCTCATGCCCTCTCCTCTTCTGGAGTCCTCTGTGTTTATTATTTCTGTCATTGTCACCTTATGTACCCATGTTTTAGCTTCCACTTACAAGTGAAAGCATGTGGTATTTGGTTTTCTTAGTTCACTTAGGAAAATAGCCTCCAGCTGTATAGATGTTGCTCCAAAAGAAATGATTTTATTCTTTTTTATGACTGACTAGTATTCCATGCTGTATATATACCACATTTTCTTTATCCAGTCAACCATTTAAAGACACTTAGATTAGTTCCATGGCTTTGCTATTGTAAATAATGCTGCAGCGAACATACAAGTTCAGGTGTCTTTTGTATTTAATGATTCCTTTTCCTTTGTATAGACACTCAGTAGTAGGATTGCTGGGTCAAAAAGGTCTTTAGTTCTTTGAGAATTCTCCGAACCATTTTCCATAGAGGTTTAACTAATTTACTTTCTCACCAACAATGTCTAAACACAAATTCTTCATCAAATATGGCCATGTGACACAAAATGACATTCAATCAACTATTGACTGCATCACCCAATAGAGTAGTACATTTGTTACAACTGATGAGCCAACATTGACACATCATTATCGCCCAGAGTACATAGTTTAGGCTCACTCTTGGTGTTGTGTGTTCTATGGATTTGGAAAAATTTGGAACAACATGCATCCATCACTATAATAAAATACACAGTAGTTTCACTACCTTAAGAATCCTATATACCTATCTATTCATCCCCCTGCCCTTCCTCTAACCACTGGCAACCATTGATCTTTTTGCTGTCTCCATGATTTTGTATTTTCCAGAAAGTCATATGTTCCAAATATACACGTTCCAATTTAAGAGAAAATGCATTCAACATTTCACCATTAAGTATGATGTTTACCATAGGTATTTGTAGATACTCCTTTTTTTTATTATACTTTAAATTCTGGGATACATGTGCAGAATGTGCATGTTTGTTACATAGGTATACATGTCCCATGATAGTTTGCTGCACCTATCAACCCATCATCTATATTAGGTATTTCTCCTAATGCTATTCCTCCTCTAGCCCCCCACACCCTGACAGGACCCAGTGTGTAATGTTTCCCTCCCTGTGTCCATGTATTCTCATTGTTCAACTCCCACTTATGAGTGAGAACATGCAGTATTTGGTTTTCTGTTCCTGTGTTAGTTTGCTGAGAATGATGGTTTCCAGCTTCATCCATGTCCCTGCAAAGGACATGAAATCATCCTTTTTATGGCTGCATAGTATTCCATGGGGTATATGTGCCACATTTTCTTTATCCAGTCTATCATTGATGGACATTTGGGTTGGTTCCAAGTCTTTGCTATTGTGAATAGTGCTGCAGTAAACATACGTGTTCATGTGTCTTTATAGTAGAATGATTTATAATCCTTTGGGTATATACCCAGTAATGGAATTACTGGGTCAAATGGTATTTCTCCTTCTAGATCCTTGAGGAATCACCACACTGTCTTCCACAATGGTTGAACTAATTTACACTCCCACCAACAGTGTAGAAGTGTTTCTATTTCTCCACATCATCTCCAGCATCTGTTGTTTCCTTTCTTTTTAATAATCGCTATTCTAACTGGCATGAGATGGTATCTCAATGTGGTTTTGATTTGCATTTCTCTAATGACCAGCAATGATGAGCTTTTTTTTCATGTTTTTTGGCAACATAAATGTCATCTTTGGAGAAGTGTCTGTTCATATCCTTCACCCACTTTTTGTTTTTTTCTTTTTTTGTACATTTGTTTAAGTTTCTTGTAGATTCTGGATATTAGCCCTTTGTCAGATGGATAGATTGCAAAATTTTCTCCCATTCTGTAGGTTGCCTGTTTATTCTGATGATAGTTTCTTTTGCTGTGAGAGAGTTCTTTAGTTTAATTAGATCCCCTCTTCAATTTTGGCTTTTGTTGACATTGCTTTTGACGTTTTAGTCATGAAGTTTTTGCCCATGCCTATGTCCTGAATGATATTTCCTAGGTTTTCTTCTAGGGATTTTCTGATTTTAGGTCTTGCGTTTAAGTCTTTAATCCATCTTGAGTTAATTGTTGTATAAGGTGTAAGGAAGGGGTCCAGTTTCAGTTTTCCACATATGGTTAGCCAGTTTTCCCAACATCATTTATTAAATAGAGAATCCTTTCCCCATTGCTTGTTTTTGTCAGGTTTGTCAAAGGTCAGCTTGTAGATGTGTGATGTTATTTCTGAGGCCTCTGTTCTGTTCCATTGGTCTATATATCGGTTTTGGTAACAGAATCATGCTGTTTTGGTTACTGTAGCCTTGTAGTATAGTTTGAAGTCAGGTAGCATGATGCCTCCAGCTTTGTTCTTTTTGCTTAGGATTGTCCTGGCTATATGGGCTCTTTTTTGGTTCCATATAAAATTCAAAGTATTTTTTTCTAATTCTGTGAAGAAAGTCAATGGGAGCTTAATGGTGATATCATTGAATCTATAAATTACTTTGGGCAGTATGGCCATTTTCATGATATTGATTCTTCCTATTCATGAGCATGGAATGTTTTTCCATTTGTATGTTTCCTCTCTTATTTCCTTGAGCAGTGGTTTGTAGTTCTCCTTGAAGAGGTCCTTTCCATCTCTCGTAAGTTGTATTCCTGGGTATTTTACTCTCATTGTAGCAGTTGTGAATGGGATTTCACTTATGATTTGGGTCTCTATTTTTCTATTATTGTTGTATAGGAATGCTTGTGATTTTTGTGCACGATTCTGTATCCTGAGACTTTGCTGAAGTTGTTTATCAGCTTAAGGAGTTTTGGGGCTGAGACGATGGGGTTTTCTAAATATACAATTGTCATCTGCAAACAGAGACAGTTTGACTTCCTCTCTTCCTATTTGAATACCTTTATTTCTTTCTCTTGCCTGATTGCCCTGGTCAGAACCTCCAATACTATGTTGAATAGGAGGTGGTGACAGAGGGCATCCTTGTCTTGTGGCGGCTTTCAAAGGGAATGCTTCCAGCTTTTGCCCATTCAGTATGATATTGGCTGTGGGTTTGTCATAAATAGTTCTTATTATTTTGAGATAGATTCCAACAGTACTTAGTTTTTTGAGAGTTTTTAGCATGAAAGGTGATTGAATTTTATCAAATGCCTTTTCTGCATCTACTGAGATAATCATGTGGTTTTTGTCATTGGTTCTGTTTATGGTGATGGATTACTTTTATTGATTTGTGTATGTTGAACCAGCTTTGCTTCCCAGGGTGAAAGCCAACTTGATCATGGTGGATAAGCTTTTTGATGTGCTGTTGGATTCGGTTTGCCGGTATTTTATTGAGGATTTTCGCATCCATGTTCATCAGGGATATTGGCCTGAAATTTTCTTTTTTTGTTGTGTCTCTGCCAGGTTTTGTTATCAGGATGATGCTGGCTTCATACAATGAGTTAGGGAGCAGTTCCTCTTTTTCTATTGTTTGGAATAGTTTCAGAAGGTGTGGTAGCAGCTCTTCTTTGTACTTCTGGTAGAATTTGGCTGTGAATCCGTCTGGTCCTGGGCATTTGTAGATACTCTTATCAACTTGAGGAAGTTCTTTATTCTTAGTTTGCTAAGATTTTTGTATTGAGAAGGTTTTAAATTTTGTATAAGGATTTTTCTGTGTCAGTTAGTTATAATGACATAATCTTCTTGTATAGCCTATTGATATGGTGGATTCTATTTATTCATTTTTGAATGTGAAACCAGTTTTGCACACCTGGAAGAAAGCCCAATTGTTCATGGTGTATTATTCTTTTTTTACATGGTTAGATTTGATTTGTTAATGTTGGCTTAAAGATTTGTAAATTTAAGTCTCTGGGAGGTTTTTTTTTTTTTTTTTCATTTTCTGGACAGTCTTTCACTGGTTTTACATTTAGGGTAGTAGTAAGCCCTCATCATGTGAGTTGGGGAGAGTTTCTTAGTGTTCTTTTCTGGAAAAGATTTTGTAAAATTGGTTTTAATTTATCATTAAATGCTTGTGTGCATTCTTCAGTGAATGCATATGGGCCCAGACATTTCTACTTACAAGGTTTTAAAGTACAAATTCAATTTCTTTACAGGCAATAGGACGCTTCAGATAATTTCTTTAATTTTGATTACTTTTGAGGAATTTCTGATTTTCAAGTAATTGAAATGGACGTAGATTCTGTCATGATATCCCCTCTTCACTTCCCCAATTTGATTGATGTCTTTATTCTTATTAATTTGTCAATGTTACTAGAGATTTACCACTTTTATTTATTTTGACATAAGAATCAAATGTTTGATTCATTGATTTTCTCTATTGTTTTGCTAGTTTTGATCTGATTAATTTCTGTTTCCATTGTTTTCTTTCTTGTGCTTTCTTTGGGCTTATTTTCCTCTTCTTTTTCTAGTCTCCTAAGTTAAGATTTTATGTTATTGTTTTGAGATCTTTACTCAAGTAAGTTTTTAGTGATATAAGTTTTGCTCTTTAGTTATACACATTTTACAGCTATGTCTTGCATACGTTGATATCTTGTATTTTCATTCATTTCTATGAAGTTTTGCTATTTTTTTTCACAATTTCCTCTTTGACCTGTGTATTATTTAGAAGTGTTTTATTTATTTTCCAAGTGTTTGGAGTTTTAGCTGTTGTCTTTTTGTTATTGTTCCCTAGTTTGATTTCACTGTGGTTAGAAAATACAAACCATATTATTGCAAATCATTGACATTTGTTGAGGCTTCATTTATGATTTAGATGTGTTCCACTTTGGACATTTTCCATGAACACATTAATACTATGTGCATTCTACTGCTGTTGTATATTCCTTAAGTGTTGATTAGATCGTATTGGTTGATGACGTTTATTTCATCCTTTCTAATATTCTGTCTACATATATCAACTATTGAGTGGGGTGTTGAAGTCTCCTCCAATCAGTATTCTGGATTTTTCTATTTCTTCTTTCACTTTTTTTCACATATTTTGTAGGTCTATTGTTCAGTGGTGCATTCACTTGTAAGATTGCTTATACCTCCTTGGTGGATGGACCTATTTATCTTGGTAATTGTCTTTTCTGTGAAGTAGACTTCATCTCACATTAAGATAGACACTCTTGCTTACTTCTGTTTGCGTGGTAGATTTTTTCCAACATTTGTTGTCATCCTACAGACACCATTGTACCTGAAATGAGTCCTTTTTCTATACAGAAATACATATAATTGAGTCATGCGCTTTTTTCCTAGCTGTTGATTTCTACCTTTTAATTGGTATGTTTAGGTAAATAACATTTAATGTTATTATTGGTATTTTAAGATAATTCTTTTTTGTTTTATATATTTAAGGTGTATAACATGTTTTTATATACAATATGTAGTGAAATGATTTCTCCAATCAAGAAAATTATCCTCTTTATTATCTTCCATAGTTACCTTCTTTTTCTTTGGGTGAGAACATCTAATACCTAGTCACTTAACTAATTTTCAGTATAAAATACAGCATTATCAACTACTATACTCATCCTGTACATTAGCTCTGTAGACTTATTTTTATCCTACATAACTCCAAGTTTATACACTTTGGCCTATAAATTTTTAAGTGAACTTATTTTTTCAATACTCCTGGGTGTATATATGGGAGTGAAATTCCTGGGTCATCTGATTTAAATTTTGAGAAAATGCCAAATTGTTTACTACAGTGCTGCAACATTTTATATTCCTACCAGCAATCTAAGAGCATTCAAATTTCTCCACAACCCTGCTAATGATTGTTATTATCATTAATTTTCATACCCATCCTAGTGGATATGAAGTGGTATCTAATTATGAATCTCATTTGCATTTGCTTAATGACTAATAATGTTGAGCATCTTTTTCTGTGCTTACAGAGAAGGATTGGTATTAATTCTTCTTTAAATGTATGGTAGCATTAACCCGTGATTGCATCCACCTCTGAGATTTTCTTTGTTGAGAGATTCTTTATTACTGATTTAATATTCTATTATAAATATATTCATATTGTCTATTTCTATTCAAATCAATTTTGGTAGTTTGTGTGTTTCTAAGAGTTTGTCTATTTCATCCAAGTTTTCTTATTGTTAATAGCATTATTCTATAATCAGTTTCTGTGTGGTCCATGATATGCCCACATTTTCATTTTTAAAGTTAATAATTTGATTCTTCTCTTTTCTTCACGGTCAGTCCAGTTGAAGATTTCTGAATTTTGTTGATTTTTTTGAACCAACTTTTAAAAAAATTTTAATTGACATATAATAATTGAATATATTTATTGTGGAACATATGATGTTCTGAAATAGGTATATATTGTGCAATGTTTTAGTCAAGCTTATTAACATACGTATTGTCTCACATACTTACCATGTTTGTGGTTGAGAACAAAATTATTCCTTTGTGTTGTGTTCAATTTTCTCTTTGTTCTAGTTTATTAAAGTGAATGGTTAGATTATTTATTTGAAATCTGTCTTCTTGTTTAATCTGTTTTTACCACTATAAATTTTCATTTGAGCACTGCTTTCTCTACATCCCATATATTTTTGTATATTTTGTTTCCATTTTTTGTTTATCTCAAAGATTTTTATATGGGCTGAATGTTTGTTTCCCACCAAAACTTATATATTGAAGCCCTGTCCCCAATGTGGTAGAATTGGAGATAGGGCCTTTCATAGTTTATGAGGGTAGAATCCTCTTTATAGGATTAGTGCCTAATATGGTTTTTCTCTGTGCCCCACCCAAATCTCATCTCAAATTGTAATCCCCATGTGTCAAGGGAGGGGCCTGAGGGGAAGTGATTTGATCCTGGGGGTGATTTTCCTCCATGCTGTTCTTGTGATAGTGAGTGAGTTCTCACAAGATCTGATGGTTTAAAAGATTGCCACTTCCTCCCTCACTCCCTCCCTCTCCCTCTCTCTTCTGCTGCCATATAAGACATGCCTTGCTTCTCCTTCACCTTCCACCATGATTGTAAGTTTCCTAAGGCCTCCCCAGCCCTGCAGAACTGTGAGTCAATTAAACTTTTTTAAAGTAAATTACCCAGTCTCGGGTAGTTCTTTATAGCAGTGTGAAAATGGACTAATAAAGTCACTTATAAAAAGGGACACAGAGAGCTTGTTTTCTATTTCTGTCACTTTGTGCCATGTGAGAAAATCAGTAAGACAGCTCTCACCAGGACCCAACTACGTTGGCACCTTGATCTCAAACATCTTACCCTCCAGAACTGTAGGAAATGAATGTTATTCAAATACCCAGTCTATGGTATTCTTCTTATAGCAGCCCAAACAGGTAGTAGTTTATAATTTTCTTTGTGATTTGTCTTTGGAAACTTTAATTATTTATGAATATGTTGTTTTATTTTCACATATTTGTTAGTCCCCAAATGTTCTTCTATAATTTAGTTCTAATTTATTTCCGTTGTGGTAAAAGAACATTATTTATATAATTTCAATGGTTTTAAATTTATTGTTATTTGTTTTGTGACCTAGCACATGGTCTGTATTGCAGAACAGGCATATTACTATTGTTGGTTGGTGTTTTCTATGAATCTCTGTTACTTTATCTTGGTTTTTGCTATTCTCAGAGTTTTAATATTTTTGTTGATCTCCTCTAGTTGTATTCATTTTGTAAAGTTGGGTATTAAAGTCTTCATCTATTAATGTTAAAATATTTCTTCTTTCAATTATGTCCGTTTTTCTTCATGGGTTTTGAGACCCTGTTTTTAGCTGTATATATATTGATAATTCTTATAGTTTCTTGATGAATTGACTAGTTTTTTATAATATCCGTTTGTGTCTCTAGTAAAATTTCTGTCTTAAATTTTATTTTTTCTGAGATATATTCTATTCATTCCAGGTCCCTTGTGGTTATGTCTTGCCTAGAATATCTTTTATCATTCTTTTATTTTCAATCTATTTGTGTCTTTGAATCTCTTATAAGCAACACATAGTTGGATAATGTTCTTTTTGTTTTACTTTTAATTTATCCTGTCAATGTCTGCCTTTTAATTAGAGAGATTAGTCTATTTACACTTAACATAATTACTTACAGGGAAGGACTTATTCCTATTATTTTGCTATTTGTTTTCATTTATCTTATTTCTTGTTCTTCAAATTTTCCATTATTTTCCTCTTTTGTACTAGATATATTTTAATATTCTTTTCATTGTTTTTATTATGATTTTATTTTCATAAACTACATATTTATACATTGTGTGCCCATCAACATATATTTGTATTTATTGATATATGCAATTATCTTTTAAATAAGATAGGAAAAGAGAAAATACAAAGGTTATTAAGGCAGTATTTTACGTTTACTTAAGTAGTTATGCTACTGTTCTTTATTTATTTATATGTATTGAGCATACTATCATGTGTCCCTTCATTCAGCCTGAAGAACTTCATTTAGCATTTTTTTGTAGGAGACATTTGTTAGTTCATATGGTTTCTTACTTATTTGGAATATATTTCTCCTTTTTAAGGACAATTTTATTGGATATTGTAGGTTTATGGGTTTTATTTTTTCTTTTAACATTTTAATTATATCATCCCACTGCCTCTGGACACCATAGTTTCTGGTAAAAATCAGCTATTGAAGATATTTTGTACTTGAGTTACTTCTCTTTTACAGCTTTCAATATTCTGTCTTTGCGTTTGGCTTTTGACAGTTTATGATGTGTCTCCCCCTCCTTGGGGTTTGTTGTTACTGTTTTCTGCAGTCATTGTTATTTGTTTGCTGGTTTTTCTGAACTAATTCTGGAAAATCTGTGTTACTGTCATGTGTGGCCACTGAACCCAATGTTTAATTATCTAATGATCAGCCAATGAAAATAGGCAAAGATTTTCTTAAATGCCTAGACCCAAAATAACTCTTATCTTTTACTATAGGCTGTGTGTGTGTGAGTGTGTGTGTGTGCGCTGAATTACACCCTCAACACTCAGCTAGGCAATTTACAACTTTGCCTTAGCCTTTAGCTCCTGATTGCAGAAATTCTCAAGGTCTGCCAAAGGTGACATCTAGGGCTTTCTTAGTTCTTTCCTGAGCATGCAGGAAGGACAGAACCTCAAGCATTCTAACTGACACTCTAGGCTCCCAGAAATATGCCAGAACTTTAAGAGTTTTTATTTAATAAACCATCTCACCCATAGACTTTCCTCCTAATTTTTTGATTAATCCATTGTTTGTTCTAGTGTTCTTCATTACCTGATGTAATAGCAACCGAAACATTTGCATTTAAGTAATTTTGACAAATTCCCTCAGGCAGCAGCTTTATTAGGTGAGTTCTGAGTTATGTGAGGTAAATGCGAGCCTTCTGAGTGGGCCTTCTAGAAGTCACCAGATAGATCAACTAAGTTAAGTCTGCTCTCTCCACTACCTATATGAGGAAGATAGGCTGTTATTTTCAAGGTGACCAATGAACTGTGGAACAAGAGATGGAATTAGGATCAGTTAAAATTACACAAATGTTGCTGCTCTTTGATATTTGGCAGGTTTTATAGAATAAACACTCTCTAGGTTGCTATAAGCTTTTAGTTAATTTTCAGAGTTTTGCACTGTTGGTTTATCTGGGTTACTGGCTTCTCCAGTGGCAAATATAGGCTATGTGAGACAAAAAAGAAAACTCAAGAAACTGACTACCGTGTTATTGTTTGAATTCTGAAGTTCCTAGCCTGTTTGACTTCTGATTGACTTTTGACTTTTCTCTAACTTTCAAGTTTTCTTAAAAATGTTTAATATGTAATACATATTTGATACTAAATATTAATATGTAATATAGCTATGCTTAGTGGTAGAAATAGAGAAAAGTATGCTTAACCCATCTTTATGGAAGGAAAAGTCTTTTTAAATGTTATTTTAGGATCTTTTTTGTTTAGAAATTAACATATACACACAATCATCCACACACATACATAAATACAGTTCAGCCTTTAAAAATGACAATGGACAGTGCAATGACAAAGAGTGTGAGGGCTCATTGCCCTTATCAAGCTGACTGCCTTGTGAGGAAGATCAATAAGACCTAAGAAAAAATAAACAGCATACAGAAAAAATTAATTTAAAATAGAAAAAATAGGATATTTAAAAAAATTAAGACTGATGTTGACATGAATATAAGGGTGATGCAGAGGTGTGTCTGTAGGATTTCAATGCAAAGATAATTTTTTGAAATTTTTAATTTTTGTGAGAACAGAGTAGGTATATATATTTATGGGGTACATGAGATGTTTTGATACAAGCATGCAATGTATAATAACCACATCATAGAGAATGGGGTACCCATTCCCTCAAGTATTTATCCTTTGTATTACAATTATACTTTTGTAGTTATTTTAAAATGTATGAATAAGTTATTAGTGACTATAGAAGTTAGTATAGTATTGGAGACAAAGGAAGACTAGAGAGTCAGGCACCTAATGAGCAGGGAAACAACAGAAAAATGAGTACCTTATTAATGTGAAACATATCTATGACTATCGATAGAAATACAATAGATATAGATAAATTTCAGGAATTGTGTTTTCTGTAAGGGCAGGGATCAACTATGTTACAATGATTTTCTCTGGGTCTTGTTTTGGGATGATTTGGACTTCTTGGCTTTTGTTCTATTGTTTAAATTTGTCAATAAAATGTATAGAATATTTAATAAATAGTATATTATTTTGAGAAAAATAATTTTAAAATTATTTTTCTAGCTTGTTTTTACCATTCAAATAGCCTTCCTCAGCCTCGTTATAAAATAAGTAAGTTTCAATTTATTTTGGATTGACAATCACCAAAATCAACTATCAGGAGATGTATTGGTACATCAGGTTATGGTGATTGAGTGGTAGAATTGGATAGATTACACTGGTTATAATATCACTTTCTAGTTTTGTTCCAGTCAATATGAAAACTTGTGGATTTTTTAAAAATGTAAGGAAGATTATGAAAGCTTGAGTTGAACTATAATATATTACCCAATATTGCACATCATTGGTTAAAAAGCAGGTGTAACAACAACAAGAAATAATGGTTGGTATAAAATTGCAAACTTTAATATACAGAATACCTTGCAATTATTTCACTGAAACTAATTGTACCATATGCATATGAACCAAAAAAGAAAATGACTTTTGTTACAAAATTACACATTGTAATTTAGCAACTTGCAGTTGACTTAATAGAATCCCTTAGAATGGATAAAAATATTACTCTGTATGTAAATTATCAGCACAATGAGCATATGCATGAAATGATTTAGCAAGCAATTGGCCAGATTTTCCTAGGAGAACACCTATCTATTGGAAGCATATTTAAGTAATTATCTATGACATGCCTCTACTTTCCTACAGTGACAACACTGAAATAAGAGCAGAGAGATCACTTTCTAGTCCAGATTTTGTCAATGACTGGTTGGATAAATATATATTTCCTGCTGCCATTTTCTCATTTATTTCTTCTTTCTAACTAAAAGGAGGATTAGATAAATAAAAGTAGGATTCAGAGTAAGTGTCTGCATATCCTCAGACTCTTAGTTTAAAGATAAAAGCATAGCATTGTATTTTTTAAATTTTCAGTCAAGCAATGTTTTAAATGTGGCAAAATGGGTCCATGGTTCACTGCCTTCACCTGCATATCTGTGGTAGAAAACATTATTTTTCTCAATTATTTACTAACCCTCCTTAAAACAGCACATTATATTAATATTATCTTCTTTTTGCCTTGAATTTTAACAAAAACTATTTGTGATAATTTTTTGATTTATATATTCAAGGCTGATCATAGGTCAGCTTAAATATACATTTTTTTCCTGACAGATATCTATTGTGACCTTCACAGTAAGTAAATATACTCAGCAATGCTGCTCCATGCAGCTATTCATCTACTAGTGCTGTAACCTTCATAATCTGGTGATTTGTGCTTATGCATCTAGAGCTACACTTGTGTGTCCTGTATAACTGCCAGTTTTTAGAAGAGCTGAAGGTAGCCAAGAACAATGTATGAGATGATTGTTGTTGCGTCTTTTAAGTCATAAAGTACATCTGACATCAGTAAAAGATTCGGCTAAATGTTAAGAATTGTAGGCTGATGAACTTACTTAAATATCTACAGCACAGTCATGAATAAATGTTTATTTCAATATACTCTGGAAGGAGAAAGCATTTAGAATTTTACCTTTTCTTCAATAAAGTTGTCTATCTGATGGCACTGTTTTTTTTAACCAACAAATTTCTGAGAACCCAAGGGAGCTCCAACTCTGCATATTTAATCCTGAAGTACCTTATAAATCCTTGTTTAATATTTGAACATCTACTAAGTGTTCACATCAGTTCATCTTCTCTGAAGTAGATATATCTCTAAGAGGGTGCACAATAGCAGCTTAGCTGCAAAATGTGAAAATGAAATTGTCATGTTTAATCATGTCTCTTCCTAAGAAGAAAGATTTAAGCATGTGGAAATGGAATCACTCAAGTCAGAATTAGGCCAACTGCTGTTACTAATACAGCCATGATGAAACAAGCTTGTTCATTTTGTATTCCAGGCACCTGTCACAGTATATAAACCATAATAGACACCCAAAAGTTCTTTATTAAAAGAATGAATGAATTAATAAGTGGAGGGACAATCATTTTTTCTTGAAACTAATGAGTCAATAAGTGAAGAAGCAGCTGAAGCATACGCTAAAGTGATAAACTGTCATAAAAATTTTCAATAACAGAGAAGCAGGACGTGTCAGGAAAGAGCATGGATTGGTTAAATTACATAAATTTGTGTTTGATTCTTGTCTCTTTCAGTTACTTACTGTGTGATTGGAGAAAATGTCTTCAGCATAGTTTTCCTTTCTGTAAAATGAAAATATTTATTACCTCATTAAGTTGAATAAAAAATGTTTCTACACAAGACTCTACCACAATTGGCACTCAGTAAAAATCTATTTCCTATCCTATCCTTAGAGCAAAACTCTTTTAAAATATGACAATGAGACATGTTTACTAAAGAAAACTATAAAAGCTTTTATTTTTGATATTTAAATCACTTAGATGCTCCTGGATAAAAGAGGAAGCTAACCAGTAACTATTTTGTACTCTTCACAAGTCCCATGATTATTCCTCAGATGTCATATTGATCAGTCCTAGCTGGAAGCACTGATAATTATCAACCTATATGCTCAATCTTTCACATATTTTTATGCCAATATTAACTAAGTAGAAACAGCCTCAGATCTTGAACACTTATTCCCAGGCAGTGGATTTTTATAATTATTTTATGTGTACATTAGGTAAGAGAAGGCAAATTGAGTACTTTCCATCCAAAGAAATAATACACTGAACTAAAGTTGAATGTTTAAAATTTTAACTATCAAAAAATGCATATATAGAGGAGAAGTATCATTTCCAAAACATATTTGGAATACTAAAGGTCAAAGGTGAGCATCAGGAGCCAAAGGTTACTCTCCTTCCCTTCTTCCTTTTTCTCACTTCATTTCTTATACCTTCCTTTCTCCTTTTACCAAACTTCATTTCATATAACATCCGAATTAGTACGTTTACTAATTCAATGTTCAAATTTTGCACCTAACTTCTTGACAGTAATAATTAGAGGGAGATAGTGTCAGTTATATTATTATTGGAAAATAAGAAACTCACCTGATACTCAGCAAAAGCAAGATTTGTATAATATCAGTCACTAAAATAATTTTCTTCTGTAGAATTTTATGAAGGAGAAACTAAGAAATATCATGAACAGATTACTGAATAACATCCTGTAGCTAATATAATAATGGGTTTTGTGTGGTTACTCCTTACAGTACTCTTGAACAAACACATATACCTTAATACTCATCTGCAAATCAGGGAACATGGTTCTTTGAGCAGGCCAAGCATATGTTATCATAGTGGACTGGCTTGAAAAAGTATAGACCATAGAAATAACTAACACAAAATGGATTAACCATGTATTTCCAGTATGTCCTATAAATAAAATTTCTTTTAGCTTTAGTTCTGATAAGAGCAGATGGGTGCATTCAATGACAAGGCCTGGTGAGCTTATACTTGGACTTACTAGGAGCAAATGGGAGAGAATTTTATTTTATTTTTATTTTTATTATTTTTTTTAAGATGGAGTCTTATTGTGTCTCCCAGGCTGGAGTGCAGTGGCATGATCTCGGCTCACTGCAACCTCCAGCTCCTGGGTTCAAGTGATTCTCTTGCCTCAGCCTCCTGAGTAGTTGGGATTACAGGCGTGTGTCAACACACCTGGCTAATTTTTGTGTTTTTAGTAGAGACGGGGTTTCACCCTGTTGGCCAGGCTGGTTTTGAACTCCTGACCTCAAGTGATCCACCTGCCTTGGCCTCCCAAAGTGCTAAAATTACAGGCGTGAGCCACTACGCCCGGCCGAGAGAGAAAATATTGAGATGTTGACATACTTTTGTAGCAATTAAGAAACCTAACCACCATTTTGTCTTAAGTGGAGGCTTAATCATATACTGCCTGTGACATCTGGCATATAATTGCCTTATTCTGTTACTTAATATTTCATATGTGGATATCAAATGCACAATCAGAATAAAAATTTCTGGAGGGCACACGTCAAAAGTATTGTATGTTTAACTCACCCACAGTTTCTAATCATGAACGTGCTTGATAAATGTTTGTTGCATGATTAAACCCACTAAAGAAGCTTCATCCTAGTCAATTAGCCAGGATCACTAGACATAAAAGCATTGAGGGGCTTAAAGGTGCCACACTCAGTAGTTTGAAAGTAGTTATGGCAGCCTTATTACAACAGTTATGGAATCTACATTAAGTGGCTCAGCCGTTATAGTTGGCCAAGAGTCCTAAAGATGGGTCATTGGAAGGTACACCTCTTATTCTGCCCTAATTATCATGCTTACCTGTAACTGGGTCTGTTATACCCACACATTTCAGAAATAAAACCTATAGCTACCTTCTGTGTCCATTTGGGTCACAAGTGGAGAGAAACGGAGAAAAAGAAAATTTGAATTTCTCTATATTCTCCACCCTAAGCAGGAAACTAAGCTTTCATTCCCACAAAAGTCAATGTCCTATCTTAATATGTATATATATATATATATATTTGAGTCTGGTGTTCTTTGCATAACCCATGCATCTGCACACAACACACAATTGTGGAAATAAGGACCAAACAAATGAGAAGAGCAATGCCTATTTATTCTGAGACTGATGTAGCAAGAGAGTCAGCCGCCGTCAATAGCATTTAGCCAAGACTGAAAGGCAGACAGAGAAGTATAGGCTATATAGTGGGAAATGAAACAGAGGCTTCAGATATGCCCTGATTAGAGGTTGTTGGCCTGGAGAAGTGGACGCTGACTAACTGGAAGCAGAACATCCTATGTGATTGGTTCTAAGTTGAAACCAAGGACAAAAATTAGTAAAGTTGTCAGTTGTTAATCAAGATCTGGCCATTTGGAGTCAATTGTTACAGAAGTTGTTAAGCTTTCTTCATTGTCAATATTGTCAATAAAGGCAGCAATTTGGCTTCTTGAAAGTCTGTCTTATACCATGCTGGCTTCTGAATTATTATAGGTAAAAGTATTGTTTTCCTGGATAGGTTGCTGCAGGTTATGGGTTAAAGTTCTATTATTTTTATATGTGTCTTGGCCATTGTTATTTTTATATTCAGTCTTTCAACACACACACACACACACACATTTAATAATTCAGGAAATGAAACTGATCTGCAGGCCAAAAGAAAGGGCAACAGTCCAACCAAGATCAGAAGTTAGTTGAGATCCAGGCAATCATTTCTGGGTCTAAAATGATACTCAATCTAAATACATAGAGTAGAATCTCAGTACTGAAAGGACAGAGGATGAGAGGTAGAAATAACAATTATACAACTAATCTCATGAGTTGGTATCAGAACAAGGTGCGTGAAAACAAAGATGAAATCTGAGCTTATTGGGATTGGTCATAGGCAAGAGCCAACGGGCTGATATGCCTGAGGCATTTTACTGAGACTACAGAGACTGGTCTTTGCCCTTGGCTCTTGCAATCAAATAAAGATGCTTGCCATCTCAGTGCTATCAAACATAAAGAAAATTTTCCTGTGAAAAATCTTCACTAGGATTTTTAGGGAATAGGATGCACATATCATACCCATGTATGCAGACAATAAGGTGAACAGCTGCAGACTCTTAAATTAGTGTTGGTAAGCCCTGTTACATAGCTAAATAAAGGTGCTAGAATTATATTATTTGACCTAAATATTCAGATGACTATTCAATATTTTGGTTGTTTTTTGTTTGATAGGTTTTGTTTATTGGTTGTTCTATAAAAGCTATACTCTATCTAATCTATATATCTTTCTATCACTTTTATCTATGTGTCTATCATTCTATTTAGAGGAAAGAGAGATATAAGGTTCTGAAGAGAAATCAGCATGTGCATGTAGTCTTGACTGTCATACAAGTTTGGAGACTACTGTGGAATGTGTTAGATCAGATGACTGAAGAGTCAAATCAAGGTTTGGAAACTTGAAGGAAGGATTTAAGGGACTGGTTAAAGAGAACTGCTTTTCATGTGTGCCTATATTTTGGGTGCAACAAGGATGTTTAAAAATGTTTCCCACTTTATAAGTTTAATTGTAGTAAATGCACAGAAATTAATTTTCTCTCAAGGTTAAACAGTAAAAACTATTTTAAAAAGGAAACCGGCTGCTTTGTTTGCCCTTTAAATCTGGGCAAGTTTTTCATAAAATGTGAAATACCCTCAGGCCTTACAAAGAAGATATATGCCCTCTAAATGTAACAAACAAATAATGCTTTCAATGGTAGGTAATCATAAATGACATCTTTGTATATATTACATAATTTTCCTCTCCTGAAAGATGTAGTCAGAAAGTTAGAATCCTAACTACACTCTCACATAAAGTACTAATTCAGAAGTGAAGTTTATAACCTCTCTCAGAAATATTTTTCTTTTCGTGAAACTCTAGACATTTTATTACATTTATTTCTCTTTGCTGAAATTTAGTCAAACGGTCAGTCTAATGTGTTGATTCTCCTTGCTTTGATACAATGAAGAGAGGTGTTACTGACACACAGAAGAGTCAGTAAGAACAGAATCATCCAAATATCCTACTTTAAACAGGAGTTTTGTCAGTAAAATGACCACATCCTACAGTGTAAAGGGTATGCATGTGAATTCAGAAGAGCTAAGTTAAAGTCCTGGCTCTGATACTAACTAGTTTAGTGATGTTGGTCAAGTCACTTAAACCCTCTGTTCTTTTCCTAACCTAGCAAAATGGCAGAGTTAAACATAATTAGATTTTCTTTCAGCTCTTAATTTTGGAATTAGATGGTTTTTGCTAAAAATAGACATTAAAAACAGAAATTTCAACAGTGGGTAATGACTGAGTTGAACATTCATATGAGACTAATCAAAAGGCACTAGCTTGTGAGTTCAACTATGTCATGGTTTTTTTAATCACAAGACTCTTGTACGATGCAAAGGAAAGGAAATAAACATTTAATAAGTGCCTAATTTGTATTAATAATTTGATGAAAGTTTTATTTTCATTTTTATCAATTCCATATAATAACCAAATGAGATGATTACCAATATCCACTTATCAATTACAAGGAAAGTAACTAAAGAACAGAGCATTTAGATAATATTCTCAAAATCATGTAAGTATTTAGGAACAGTGCAAGAGTGATACAAACTATTCCTATGTGAATATAGCACTAGGGCCAGCAGTTACTGAATTTCCACAATCTATTGCCAATCACTGCCTAGCCTTGGTGGATTTTATTCCATTTGGTCAGTTTTATGTTTCTATACTTGTATGGTATATGCATATCTTCTTTTCCCTTACTTAATATGTTTTGCGACCCCTACTTTTCCTGCAAAAGTCAAAGGGATTTAAATTATGTCAACAAAATAATTACAAAATGCAGCAAAGTTCAAGATTAAGCCTTTAGCCAACGAAGCTGATGTTAGTTTTTTTCAGCAAAATAAATTATGTTACTCTGCCTCTTACATATAGTGGATACTTAATAAGAATTCATTGCATAATTAGAGGAATAAATGTATTAGGAAGAAGTTAGAGTGCCTCATCGGTAGACTTGATTAGCCTCCGACTATGCGAAAATCAGAATTCAACTTTAGTATTTATCATTTAGTCTGTGTCTATAAGAATTAAGAGTGCAAGAAGACCGAACACTTATATTGTTTATATAGGTTACACAGGCTGTTGATAAAAATAAACCTGGTTCAAAAATAAAGTATTCCAAATCCACATTTCTATGACCAGAAGGTTTTTCTTTTTCTCTTTCTTTTTTTTTTAAGTAGTCTGGATAATTGCCTCGACATTATTCTTTGTTTTCTTTGTAAAAATATAAACTGACTCACCACTCCTATTTTGGGCTAACCTGCATGGTATTTCGTGACTTTATGCTTCATAAGTAATTATCACCTTTAAGAAAACCTATTTGTTACTAATATATAGGAAGCTGTGTTATATAATTAATATCATAGCTTTCAATAGAAAGTTCACACAGCAGGGTTCACATCAATATTCATTACATTGAAACAAAATATTTCTGTCTGAATTTTTCCTGAGTTTCCACATTTTTTTCATCATGTTATATAGAATGCATTGGAGCGTTTGAATTTTTCTTTACTAGATTTCACTCGATTTACCTTAATGCTCACCTCAAATCCCAAGTACAGGATTATATCAAAAGAGTATCACAAAAGGACTCTGTTGGGACTTGGCTTGGGCAAGGCATAACTAACCAAAATATATCTCATAATATTGCAGATTTAAGTGTATTCCCATTATTTCCAATATTCAATAATTACAATTTTAGGCTATAATTTGTAAAATACCCACAAAAGTTAAATATATCTAGTCAGTTCAGTGCCCATTAGGCAAATAATTCTTCTCACATACTTATTTATATTTATTTAACATATATTTACTGATCATCAATGGCATGACCTCTGAGATATGCACTGAGTTTACAAAGAGTGAATAGCTATTGCTCCTTAAAGGAGCCACATTATTTTGGATAACCAAGATAGTAAACAGAACTTTTAGATAACTAATTGATATAGGGAGAACATATTACAACAACTTATACAGGAATCTTGGACCCCATACACATGATTTGGGCACAAACTAACAGGAAGATTTTATTCATATCTTTAAATGCCAATTAACTTTTTAACTATCCGAAATGAACTTAGTGTTAAATCATCAAAACATTAGCAAATTACCCTTTATGACTCCAATAGCTAATGCAGATGTATGGAAAGAAGATGTTTCCTTCTGCAGAGTCAAACTAATGTGTTCACCTCCTTAGTGCAGGGATAATATAACAAATGATAATTATGGTTTTAGTTAGTGGATGAACAATTGCAGTGAAATGGAAAAAGTCAGAGGATAGGAACAAAGCAAGCTAGCACAGAAATCTTTACCATGCCAAGTATATTTAACCCATATTTAAAATTAACCTAAAATAAATTGTGGAAACCTTGGCTATGGTATCTGGCTTAGCCAGTTAGCAACCTTTTCAAATATCTAGATTCTGGTATGTCTGACCAATTTTTCCAGGAATGCTGGCAAACAAGGAGAAAAAGGTTTGGAAATATTTTCTGGTGGGGTTACATTTGTAAGTTATGTTCTTTATGCAAGTTCAGGAAAATTTTAGCTAGCTAGAATGTTCCAGGAAATGAATGTTCACTTTAATATTATTATGTGGAAAATAGTATGCATTTGTTATAAGTTATATAATAAAACTTTTTTTAAACTTCAGATAATCTTTTAAAAATAGAATAGTCATCATTATATAAAATGTATTACATGTTACCTGAATAACTACATATGTTGACTTTCTTCAGAAGTATCATTCACGTCATTAATCTCATTGTAAAGAAAGACAGCTTCAGACAGTTTAATAGATGAAAGTGAATGAGCAACTACTCTCGGTAATTCCCTGACACACGACTAACAAAGCTTAAATTGCCTACAGAAGTTTACTTTCACATGACTTGTCTTTGTTCTAAAAGTAGAGAAAGGGCTGGGCACGGTGGCTCACGCCTCTAATCTTAACATGTTGGGAGACAGAGGATTACTTGAGGTCAGGAGTTCAAAACCAGCCGGGCCAAAATGGTGAAACCCTGTCTCTATTAAAAATACAAAAAAATTAGCAGGGCATGGTGGCAGGTGCCTGTAATCCCAGCTACTCAGGAGGCTGAGGCAGAAGGATCTCTCGAACCCGGAAGGTGGAGGCTGCAGTAAGCTGAGACCATGCCACTTCACTCCAAACTGGGAAACAGAGTGAGACTCTGTCTCAAAAAAAAAAAAAAAAAAAGTAGAGAAAAATGTTTAGGTTATATGAATTTTATAATCAATTACATTTCACAGAATGTCTATATATTTCTAAATTTTAAATATTCTATATTGAAGAACTATAACATTTTCATAAATTTCACAGGATTTCTTTAATCAAATGTTTAACTTTTACACTTTTTAGTTCATAATTATAGAGCAATTTTCTTTAAATATTGAATATAGAAATTATCATAAATACTATTTTCTAAGGAAAACTTTTCATATAGGAACTAGAAGTCAGATAAATTTTATAAGATCAATCCATTTTTCATGAAGCATTATTACATCTACTACCTTAGTTTATTCAGAAATAACAACTCTATTAAGAATATTTAAGCCAAAGGATAAATAATATTTTAAGCAAATTTCATTGCTTATGTACACAGGATAAAATTAGAAAATAAAGTATAAAGCCATACTCAAAAATGTTCCATTTTCTCATTATCTAGTGATAGCCTCTCACAAATTCTTTGGTGTATTTCTTTCTATTGCTTTTCTCTGGATGTGTATGTGTCTGCACAATGAAGTTTATATTGCATGTAAAATTTATTTTATTCAATATTATATTTACTCAATATCACTATTTTACTCAATATTGTATCATGTCCATTACCTTATGATATTAACACTTTCTCAAAATACCATCTAAAGGGCTATATAATATTCTACTTATGGCACATATAGACATGTCATAATCCATTTAAATAGTTCTCTAAAGATGAACAATTATGATTCAAATATTTTCTATTGCAAATAATGCTATAATGAGTATCTTAGAACCTAAATATAGTATTGCCTATTGATTTATTATTTAGGATATATTTATAGTGGTATAGTTTTAATAAAAATTTGAATTAAATATTATAGAAGTATTAAAAAGCTTCTCATAGGTCTTTAATATTACAAATTTTCATTAAGGTACTGTAATCAATGTTTTGTATTGAAAATTAAATACATGAAATTATTATGCATGCTAACATGTCTTTTTGGTAGTTTAGATAAAATGAAGGCAAATCGAATGAACTCATACGAAATTTGTTGATTAAACGGTGAGTTTCACTGTGTGGCTTTGTAAAAGTTACTTAACTTGTCAGTGCTTCAGTTTTCTTATTTAAACGAAGATTACAATAATAGGAGTTTATAGAACTGTGTATGGTACAAAGTAAGAAATGATAGATAAATAGGCAATGAGTTATAGCTATTATGATTGTTTTACTTATTGTTGAATCATTGGTCTGATGCCTATAATCCTCAGGTTTCTAAAAGACATGAATAATTTCATTCTTAGCAAATACATAGCTTTTAAAGTTTCTACCCAAACGATTCAGGATTGCCTTCTTTCTGCTCATATGCAATGTAATGAAGGGAACAAATATTATCTATTAAAGCTAAGGCTGAGATAAATGCTGTATAACTCTGAGTAGGAGATAGCAAAGAAAATACATCATCTGGCCTTTCCTTTATTAGCAGTAGTAAGATATAAAGGCCTTTGCATCACAGTCCCTCCTTGAGGGAACAAAATAAAGCTAAGGAAATAGAATCTTCCTCCTTACTGGTCCTCATGATTTATGACTATAATAAACCTGACTACAAAAAAGCACACATTGTTTCAAGGAAATGCTAAGTGTCATCTCAACACACCCAAAAGCCTGCTCTTCATAAGAAAAAAATGTTACAATGACCAGTGATTCACTTCCCTAATCATTTGCTTACAAAAAGCATCCTACTGTGTTCATCATCAAGAAACACTGTATTCCTTTGACTATCTCCTTAGGAAAGCGGGTGGGGAACAAACACAGAAGAAAAGAGTAAGTGAGAATGAGGCTCTGGAGCCTAGAGTTCTTATTTAAAACTAAAAACTTTCTTTGTTAGTAAAATTTTTCCTCTATATCATATACTGAGTACTAGATAAAACCAACAAGCTTAGACCCTTATGAGTTTTACCCCTAGAAACGAGCCTCTTTTTTTTGTTGTTTGTTGAGACGGAGTCTTGCTCTGTTGCCCAGGCTGGAGTGCAGTGGTGCAATCTCAGCTCACTGCAAGCTCTGCCTCCCAGGTTCATGCCATTCTCCTGCCTCAGCCTCCCGAGTAGCTGGGACTACAGGCGCCCACCACCACGCCTGGCTAATTTTTTGTATTTTTAGTAGAGATGGGGTTTCACCGTGTTAGCCAGGAGCTTTTTTCTTTAATAACCATATTAAACCTCATAAACAGCTTTATGTTATAATTCCGTGTAAAGCTTTTGTCTACTGTCAGCTTTTCACTGTTAAAGAGTGCAGCTAATGGCAATTGATTAGATTTTAAATATGTAATTTCTTAATTTTAAAAAGAAAAATTTGGAAATTAACTGGTTGAGTTACTAAAAGTTGTAGCACCATTAACTTAAAAGAGTGACTATGTGTTCATCATATCATAGTTTAAGCATTCCATTTGCTTTTAAACATAAATTGAAAATGAACAGCTTCTACATCCAACACCTTGACATTTTATTTTACTAGTTTTGTTCTTCAACAAATGCTTATGGGTTACTCCTAAGCATAACAAAAATAAGCATGATCACTTGCCCTAAAAGAATTTACAGAATATCAAGAGAGTAAAAGCCGAGCATAACCAACTATCAAACAAATTAGCTGTGATCACTTAGAGATACGATAGACTCTTGTATTGGAGTTAGAAAAAAGTAGGAATTTTGTTAGCCAAGGAAGTATTACAGGAAAGGGCTCCCGATCTAGACCCTAAGAGAGGGTTCTTGGATCTTGCACAATAAAGAATTCAGTGTGGGTCTGCGGTGAAAAGTAAAAGCAAGTTTATTAAGAAAGTAAAGGAATAAAAGAATGGCTGCTCCATAGACAGAGCAGCCTGAGGGCTGCTGGTTGCCCCTTTTTATGGTTATTTCTTGATATGCTAAACAGGGGGGGATTATTCATGCCTCCCCTTTTTGGACAATATAGAGTAACTTCCTGACATTGCTATGGCATTTCTAAACTGTAATAGTGCTGGTGGGAGTGTAGCAGTGAGGACGACCAGAGGTCACTCTCGTGGCCATTTTGGTTTTGGTGGGTTTTGGGTGGCTCCTTTACTGCAATCTGTTTTATCAGCAAGGTCTTCGTAACCTGTATTTTGTGCTGACCTCCTATCTCATCCTGTGGCTTAGAATGCCTTAACCATCTGGGAATGCAGCCCAGTAGGTCTCAGCCTCATTTTACCCAGCTCCTGTTTAAGATGGAGTCTCTCTGGTTCCCATGCCTCTGACATTTCCATCCTTTCTTTTATAAGAGAACGCTGAAACCTAAGGGTGGCAGAGCTACAAAGATCCATCTTCTGCAACTTCTTCAGGCTGTATAGGGGTGATGATATTCCTGCCTAACGATGAGGGTCTCTTGCATTCAGGGTAGAGAGGTGCTCAGTCAGAAAGCATCAGTACGGCAAGGGCCATTCATGACTCTTGAGTTTCTCCAAGAGGTGATATCTGGAAGATTAATAACTGTTTAGTTTCAGAAAACATTCAGTAAGCTTGTTCTGTATTCCTACACAAAGAGCACAACAGCAATATATTCCACAAGAATAAAGCAAAATAAGTAAAGTTATTCCAAGTAAACTAAATTAGAAGGCTTTTCATGAACTGGGAAACTGTTGGAACTAACCTGATGGGGGTTGTTAGCTGATTGTAATGTGCCCAGAATTAGAATACTGATCCAGATTTTCACATCACCCATCCCTCTTCTTTCTTCTGAACAACAGTCAGAGATCACTGGTTGATTTACAAGAATAAGCAGGGTTAGTCTAAATTGCAGAAACAAACTTAAAAACAACTACTGAGACTAGAATTTAATAGCAATTGTACCATAGTTTTTGAAATATAATATTTCTCTCTCCAGTTTCCCATTTTTACTGAAGACAAATCATGGTAAGACTGATTTGCTTTATTATACTTCACCTGATTATTTGTATAAAGTGCAGCAAGAGTATTTATTTTTAACATAAGTTCTTTTTAAATTGGTGTTGATGGAACTCTGTTCCATAGAAGGAATTTTAGATAAGACTTTTTTGAAGCTGAGCCCAGCCATGGGTTTCTCCCATCAAATACCTGAGTTGGGTAAATTTCTCTGCTTTTGAGGTCTCAAGATAACCTGGGGCTCCTGGACCTGTGAGAAAGTGACATTCTTTACTTACCATAGGTCAGAAACCCTGTACAGGGACTGTGTAGGTGAGGTATGAGGCCAGTTCTCCAAAGGGCTTTTATTGGCTTTACAAGTCAAGTTTGATTCCTTAAAGGAAAGCACACCATTCCAGTAAAGGCCTTGGTAAAATAACCAACTTTTCCAATTGTGTCCTGTTATAAAAGAAAACAGATTCTTGTTGCACTTAGGCAAATAACTATGTTGCCATAGGTTAAGAATACTCACAACTGGTTTCCAAATTCTGAAGAAATCAGGTAGAGAGAAACAAATATGTTCTAAATTTTGTTCACAGCAGTATACTTTATTTAATTGCTAAAAGCTGTAAGTAACTCAAAAGTTTCCTTGACTCTGAAAAACAAAACAAAGGATCAGAAACATTTTATGCAAAGTTAAAAAGATTTGACTTCCTCAGTTTAGTCTGGTAGTTAACTTCTGTTTGATAGTTATGAACATTTCAGTTCTCTATGAGAGTTCTGAAAGTTTTTTCCTTTATTCTGATGTCATAATCTCCAAAGTTATTAGAAACCTGCATTTAAGAACACCTGCTAGAGTTCTACAGTTGATTATAAACCACCTTCTAAAGAGGGTTAAAACATGACAACAATTGTCTATGGATGATAAAAAGTTTTAGGACAGCCACTATTAAAGCCACAATTGATAAGGAAATTTGGTTACTTCTGTGGCACACAAAATTTTACACAACAATGAAAATTATCAATAACATACACTAAGTCATATTAGAATTATAGGAGTTTCCCTTAACTTTGGAACATATACCAATAACACATTTATGCAAATATAGTTCGAAGAAAGCAAAACATGATTTCACACTTGATAATGCCTCCTGTGTGATTTTTATACCAAATAAACCAAATTCACCTTTACATTAATGTACTATTAATGTTAAAACTAATTTTTAATAAAACCTTATAGACATATTTACTCAATTTTAATGTTTCACCATAAGGTAAGATTCTTATAAGCCTTTTTTTTATAACCCTTTACATTTTTTTTTTTTTTTGTGAAAGAGCAAATCGGTGCTCTAAGAAAAACCTGTTGTGTTTTTATTCCAATGTTTAATTTATGGAAAAACTGAGTAATACCCCTTTAACTTTAGCCAATATGTTCACACACAGAATCTCTTACAATTAATTTTTATAAACCTTCCACAACTTGTTTAAATTTTAGATTTTTTTCTTACATAAAGCAATCATTTAACACTTTAGGCAGAAAAAAAAAATCCACATTTCCATGGCTTCTTATAATCTTTCACCAAGAACACATTTTACTTTCTTTACACACCTTGCATGTAAAATTGTTTCTTTAGTAGTTTTAATTACATGTTATAATGTTAACTCTTAGCAACTTTTATTTTTGGTGAAAACCTTGGTAAGTAAGAGATTTTAATTATGTACTAGGTGTGGAGCCTAGCCTAGCACACACCAGGAAGAAATGCAGACAAGAGCTGACTCTCCAGCATAGCGAGGGCTGTGGCTAACTCCACATGTCCCCAGGTCTTACCTTACTTAAGCAGGCAACTTGTAAGATAAGAGTTATAGTGGCATTTTACGAAGCATTTAGGAGGCCTAACGACCTTTGAATTGTACAACATTTCTTCCATGAATTCCCTTCCAGAAATCTTTCCATGACTTACACGGACCATATGAGACATTCCGGAACTTTCTGACTTTCCCTAAAATCCCTCCTTTTAAACAACCAGTCATTTTACTTTAGGACAATAATTTACCATACAAGATCCTTTCTTATATAAAATCTCTTTCTTTATAATCTTCTTTATATAGCTAGAGGGCATGGCTAATTCCATGTGTTTCCAGGCCTTATCTAGGCTCTAATGGCTTTAAGGTACATAAATTGAACAATTTTTAAAAGTTAAAGAAGCAGTTTGACCTTAAAGCATTTAGCAAATGTGATATCTGACCTTAATTTAGACCAAGTGTCTACATTTTCAAGCCATTTTATTTTACCAACAGTCTTTAAAACTATCTATTTCCAAGATTACTAAAGTCATGTGACAAAAAGGTATTAAAATTTCTATTTTTCTACAAAATATTTGATTTAAGCACTTATTTTTCTAAGCCAATTAATTACAGCTCTTTTATATATAAACATACAACACATATAAATACACAGATAGAAGGTTCAGCACTTGTAAGATTTTTCACTTGCCAGTTTCTTAGCTGGATTACCACCCTGCCTTCAGGGTGGAGCCATTGGAGGAACACGGCCAGGAAATCCTGTTTTTCTAGGGTCAAATAAGGGCAGCAAATAAGCAACTGAAGGCAAAGACAGGTCCCCACAATTAAGGTTGCCATTTTATACTTGTTCCTGGATCCCCAAAAGGAGGGAAATAGTATAGGAGAAGACAGTGCAGTGCTTCTACTCTGCATTTCATTGCAAGATAACCCAAAGCCAATCAGCCTATTTTGTCATCAGCTCATCCCTCATGGGAGTCTCATCTCCCAGTGGGGGATGAGGATGTTTCTTTATCTTCCAGATGGCCGAGAGCATGCGTCTCTGATCCAAGTGTGCAAAGGGTCAAGTATCCCTCCATAGCTATTATTAGTCATCCCTTAAATTATATTTCTTACACACCAAAGCTCTCTTATAATGCGAAGTAATTTTTGATACCCCCAAAACTCAAAACCGTCAGATAACACAAGGCAAAACAGAACAGAGCCTTTGATTTTGAGAGGGATCTATCTGCTTTTAATTCCTGGGGTTTCATGAGGAAAACGGAGTTTTTTTCCAAAACAGGGTCTGTGGAGCCTCCTCCGTTTTTCCCAATTAGTCACAGGCTACCAGAAGTTATCTTAGGGCCTCTCATGTGTCCATCAAGAGTGGCAAGACAAAAAATATGGAGAAAAATAATTCAGTCAAATGAGAAGAAAACGCCCTTTTTCCAGAAAAACAAGTTCCAAGAAGAGAAAAACATAAAGGCATTTTAAATATATCTAAAGCTTATTTATCCACTTTTAATTAAACTGACTTTTAAAAACAGTGCTCTTTAAAAAAGAAATCCTTGCAGATCTGTTATTACCCTACTTTAGCCATGCCAAGCAGTCAATATTTCTAGCTTCTGAATTTTACCAAAGACAACCACCTAGGTGCTTAGAGAAAGGAAAATTTAAGACAGTCCATGGAGAAGAGAATAGACAAGGTCACGCACATATTAAACCAGAAAAGACTTACTTCCTAGGTGGGGAATCAAACCCAGACTGCCACTGTGAAAGTGCAAAACTTTAGCTACTGAGCTGCAGCATGGGGCCATCCCCATTTTCTTTCCCAGAAGAATTCAAGAGTAGTTAATTTTGAGCTTGCAAAGGCTTTTAACTATTTAATATGGTTTTTGTTTTTATTTATTTTTTGAGACGGAGTCGTGCTCTGTCACCCAGGCTGGAGCACAGTGGCGCCATCTCCACTCACTGCAACCTCCACCTTCTGCGTTCAAGCAATTCTCCTTCCTCGGCCTCTTGAGTAGCTGAGATTACAGTTGTGCACCACCATGCCCAGACCATGCCCGGCTAATGTTTGTATTTTTAGTAGAGACTAAAGTTGGCTAGGCTGGTCTCAAAATCCTGACCTCAAGTGATCTGCCTGCCTTGGCCTCTTGAACTGCTCGGATTATAGGTGTGAGCCACTGCACCAGCCTAATATGATTTTTAGAGCTGACTAGCACACCCTAAAATTCCTGTTCCCTGGAAGGCGGAGACCAAAAGAAGGTTAAAGAAGCCACATGGTTAAAGGTCAAGCTCCTGCTGGGTACAGTGGCTCTGGCCTCTGTAATCCCAGCACTTTGGGAGGCTGAGCAGGTGGATCACCTAAAGTCAGGAGTTTGAGACCAGGTTGGCCAACCTGGTGAGACCCTGTCTCTACTAAAAATACAAAAAATTAGCTGTGCGTGGTGGTGCACGCCTGTAATTTCAGTTGCTCAGGAGGCTGAGGTAGGAGAATTGCTTGAACCCAGGAGGCAGAGGTACCAGTGAGTTGAGATCATGCCACTGCATTCCAGCCTGGGCAACAGGGTGAGACTCTGTCTCGAAAAAAAAAAAGTCAAGCTCCCAGGGACATAAAACAAGGTAGAGACTTCATCCAATTTTGGGGGTTTTTTGTGGTTTGTTTCAGGGACCTGCAGCCAAGTTGGTTACTGACCAGCTTGTTGTCTTTTTGAAGAGCAGGCTTACAGGTGTTCTAAGCCCTTGTTTTATCCTAAAGTATCCCTCAACACAGAAAAATGAACTCATAGCACAAAGTACACCAGCTTAAGACTAGCATTAGAGTTTTTTTTGCATTAATCAAAACTTTACAGAGGAGATAAACACTGATTCTTTTTTTCCATTCATTCAACCATTTGCACAGAGAGAGAGAATCCAGAAATCTGACGTAAGAAATTCTTACGTTTTTGCCAGCATGCCAGGCTTCCGGGTTCCCTTTCCCTGAGCGGCCCTAGTGATCTTGCTTGCAGCACCATCACCCTGGGGGCCAAGCCACATCATAAAGGAAAAATTTATTTATTTTTTCATTCTGGCCAGAGCAAAATACATGTGATAAAACACAGACATTAACCACTCTGCTTAGCACCCAGTATCAAACCAGCAAGGCTTAAATTTGCCTCCAGATGGGCCCAATCATCTTTAATCCAACCTCCGACTAGGAGTTTCAACACGTGGTCTCTGGGCAAGATGGTCATCCTGAGTAATACAAAATCTTTTGTATTAAGAAAGGGAAAGGACAGAGAAAAAAGCATTGCCTGTGGTAGGGTAGGGAAGACGAAATGATCAGAGAGGCCAGAGAAAGACCCACCCATTGCAGTGGCACTGAAAAGTTCAGTTAGCTGCTTCTTGGTAGCAAAGGGATCTTTTCCAGTAAGCCTATCAGCTCTCAAGTTTCCCCTATTAGGGAGGAAAAAGCTCCCCGTGTCCCACGATCCTGAACATGCCTAACCCTGTCACCCACAGCCATCAGCAAAGAGTACAAGGCAGATTAATCCAATGAGAATAGCAGTTAACATCCCATAGTGTCAAACGTATTCTTAGCCGAGTGGGACTTTACTGAGAGGGTCTTCTAACCCCCTAAATCTTAAAAGGGACTCTAACCCTCCTAAGTCAGGCCTCTAACACAAGGTCAGTCAAGCATCCTTGCCTTTTATTAAGAGGGGCCTCTTACCTACTGTGTCTTAGGAGAGACTCTAACTCCCCTAAGTTGGGCTTCTAACCCAATCCCATTCTTTACCCGGGTGCGACACCACTTACCCAAAATCGTTCAGTCAGTGCTGCAGTCTATTTCCTTCGGGTTAGGGGGTTTCTTCTGTATCGTCCCTTTTGGGTTTGCCAGAAAGATGTTACAGAAACCCAACACTTACCCAAAGGTAGCTGTCAGGTCAGGGTTTCTGCACTATAGTCCCTTCGTGATTGCCAGAAATACGTTACAGGAAAGGGGTCCCAATCGGGACCCCACGAGAGGGTTCTTGGATCTTCTGCAAGAAATAATTCAGGGCGAGTCCACAGTGCAAACTGAAAGCAAGTTTATTAAGAGAGTAAAAGAATAAAAGAATGGCTACTCCATAGACAGAGCAGCCCCAAGAGCTGCTGGTTGCCATTTTTATGATTATTTCTTGATAATATGCCAAACAAGGGGTGGATTATTCATGCCGCCCCTTTTTGGACCATATAGTGTAACTTCCTGACATTGCCATGGCATTTGTCAACTGTCATGAAGCTGGTGGGAGTGTAGCAGTGAGGACGACCAGAGGTCACTCTCGTGACCATTTTGGTTTTGGTGGGTTTTGGCCAGCTCCTTTACTGCAACCTGTTTTATCAGCAAGATCTTTATGTGACATGTATTTTGTGCTGACGTCTTATCTCATCCTTTGACTTAGAATGCCTTAGCAATCTGGGAATGCAGCCCAGTAGGTTTCGGCCTCATTTTGCCCAGCTCCTACTAAAGATGGAGTCTCTCTTGTTCACATGCCTCTGACAGAAGTGCAAAAGTGTATTGACTATTGAGCTATATCTCCTTTGTAACTATCTTTAGTAGTTTCTGGAACATTCCTCTGTGTAGTTAGTGCCCTTCCTTCCAGTACTCTCTTCCAAAAATTCTAGCCATCTTAGCCATTTTCTGTCTTTTTGCTTAGTGATACCAACTGTGCTTTGCTTGAATTGCTCTTTCCTGAGTCAGGCAGAAAGCTGTGTAATAATGGGTTTTGCTCCAACCGTAACTTACAGTAATACAGAAAATAAAAGGGGTAATTAATGAAGCTTGCTGCTTCCTAGTTAAATCCCAGTTGAAGATTTCCAACTTTTTTTTTTTAGCTATGTATGATAAAATATAACACAGGAGAAATACATTAAATAAATTGCTTGATCTTGTGAAGAAATCTGAATAAATGTAAAGAAAATAGTAGATCATAGTAAAAGGGACAAGGAGTGACAGATAGGATGTGAAAAAGGGGGATGGCACAGGTTACAATATTACTTGAGTAGTCAAGGAAAAGCTATCTGAGAAGATGAGACTTGACCAAAGTTGAAGATGATTTAGCAAAGCACATATCTTGGGGAAAGTAGCTGCAAGTAGAAGAGTAGAGCAAGGTCACTAGGGCAAGATGTGCTTGGAGTATTGGATGAAGCTCCAGGAGCTAGGGGAACATGTGTGGGGAAGAAGAGAGGCAGCCTAGAGGTAATGGGGGAAGGCCATGCAGTTCTTTTAGACTGCATAGTGATTCCGGCTGTATACTGTGAAAGAAATGGAGAACCATCAATGCTTTGATCAGATTTTAGTGAAATATTTGGAGTTAGGTTTTAAAATATTTCTTCTGGATGTTATTTAAATAATTGACATTAGAAATTCAATGTAAATAGGAGACCAAATTTACAAAGAAGAAAACCATTTATGAGGCTACTGAAATAATTTAGAAGAAAGTTTATGATAACTCCAATCTTCTAGTAGTAGTATAAGTAGAAATAATTCAGTTTATAAATATATTTAAAAAGTAACCATAATACCATAATGTCCTGAAGGTTTGATTGAGGAGTATGAGAGAAGAATCAAGGATGACTCCAGGTATTATGGCCTGACAACTGGAAGAATGGGGTTGCTTTTAACTGAGAGGGAGAGAACTGTGGATGGAGCATGTTGGGGGTGGAATGCAATGGAAATAGGAGTTTCAATTTGGAAATGTTAACTTTGGGATGACAATTAGAATTTCATTTTGGTATATACTCAGTAATGAGATTTTTTGGTTGAATGGTAGTTCTATTTTAAGTTATTTGAGACATCTCCAAATTACTTTCCACAGTGACTAAACTAATTTACATAGCCACCAACACGGTATAAATGATCCCATTTCTCTGCAATATTGCCAGCATCTGTTATTTTTGGTCTTTTTAATAATGGCCATTCTAATGGTAGCACTATTCACAATAGCAAGACATGGAATCAACCTAGGTGGCAATTAACAGTGGACTGGATAAAGAAAACATGGCATATGTATGCTATGGAATACTACACAGCCGTAAAAAGAATAAAATTATGTCTTTTGCGGCAATATGGATGCAGCTGGAGGCCATTGTCCCAAGAGAATTAATGTAAGAACAGAAAACCAAATGCCACATATTCTCACTTATAAGTGGGAGCTAAACATTGAGCACACATGGGCATAAAGAAGAAAACAATAGACACTGGGGACTATTAGACTGGGGAGAGTGAAACGGGGACCAGGGCTGAAAACTCCCTGTTGGGTATTAGGCTCACTACCAGAGTGACAGAATCATTCATACCCCAAACCTCAGGATCACACAATACATCCATGTAACAAATCTGCACATGTAACCCTGACCCTAAAATAAAAGTTGAAAACAAAACAATTTCAAGTGGATATTTTAATATCTGACCATTTATAATGCTGATTGATTTTCTAATGAAGCATTTAACCTCTAGATTACATGACGTTAATGCACAAGCACCAGGGCATGTTAATTTTTAATTTGCTGTGATATCTAGCAGGGAATAGACTATATTGTAATATCCAAAGCCCCTCAGACTAATATTTCACTGTATTTCTATAGCATTCTAACAAATGACTCTTTAGTTTTAAACAAGTTATAAAGATATTTAAGTGCCTTTAAAATGCAATGTAAAAAATGAAAACAAAGCAGTTTAAAGTATGAAATACACACCAAAAAATATACAGCAGGAAGCTTCTATGAGTGAATGTGATATCCTTGGAATAATCCAGCTTTGTTTTAGTAAGTCAGAGCATATCTATATAACAGTACTAAAACACACATCTTTTTTATGGTTCTATTTTGTGAAGTTTCTTCTCCAGCCTTTATTGTTCTATATGTAACTCTGTAAGCCTGCCACAGAAATTTTTCTTTTGAATTTCTCAGAACCCTATAGAAAATACATTATTTAAGCACATTCATATGAGACTACAGAATTATCAAAATTATAATGTTATTTAAACAACTTCAGCACTTTTGTTTCTCTTCATGGCTTATGGTGAGGACACTATAATCTTGAATATGAAAATGGAGTATTCATACAATTTTCAAACAAGAAATTAGAGTTCATGTTATAGAATGGAGTAAACGTTAACATTTTTAGATATGAATCCTTACATGCATATCAAAATATATCCCCAGTAATTCTTCTAACTAGGATTTTTTTCTCACTAACATATTAGAAATTATATCACAACATGCATTATACTCATAATTACACTGTTGCTTGGTCCAAATTTTAAATGTACTATGGCAAAATTAAGAACTCTTTTTTAAAAATGTTTGCTCCATTAGATGTTCATTTAAATATTATTTTGCTACGCTCAGTCATAAAACTATAATTTGCCACCGGTAAGGTATATTTTAAATCAAATCAATTACCTGTCATATTGTCTACATATATTATGTCACAAAACCAACTTTAGGGTCATTCTCTAGGCTACACAATAGAAAACAAGTCCTGTAAATGGCTATCTGTGTTTGTTATTGAATTACACTGTATGTAGTCATGTATATTCCAAATTTGAAATGGTACACTGCCTGACTTACAAGATATTTTTGGCTTAAATATAAAATATTAACATGACAATATTTTTGGGAAAAATAATGGCCCACATCAACAAAAAATTTTTCAAAGTTACATTACTTTGCTTATGTAGGAAAAAGGAAATATTTGTTAAAAATCCACATTCTTACTATGAAGTCAAAAAAACTGATGATTTTGGAACTTCAGAATAAGTAAAAAAACAAAAAGCATGACAAAAGTTCTGAAGTGACACTTCACTAAAGAATATATACAAATGACAAATAAGCATATTAAATTTGCTTGATATAATATGTTATTAAGGAATTACAAATTGAAACAATGAGATACCACTGCGTTACTGCTGTAATGATTAAAATCCAGAACACTTACACCGAATTCTAGAGACAACATGGGACAAGAAGGGTTCTCACTCATTGTTGATAGTATTACAAAATGGTACAGCCACTTTGGAAGACACTGATAGCTTCTTACAAAGCTAAACGTAGTCACACCATTTGATCCAGCAATCATGCTCCCAGACATTCACCCAAATGAGCTGAAAACTTAAGTCCACACAAAAACCTGAATATGGATGGTTATAGCAGCTTTATACATAACTGTCAAAACTTGGAAGCAACCAAAATGTCCACCAATAGGCGAATGAATAAAAATCTATGGTACAAACAATGGAATATTATTCAGCAATAAAGAGAAATGAGTTATCAAGCCCCCCTCCACAAACACCAAAAAGCAACATAAGAGAATATTTAATGCATATTGATAAGAGAAACAAGTAACTCTGAAAATGCTACATAGTGTGTGATTCCAAATATATGACATTCTGAGAAAGCAAATCTATAGAAGCAGTAAAGAAAATCAGTGGTTGCCAGGGGCAGGAACACAGGGGATTTCTAGGGCAGTGAAAGTATCCTGTTGATAATGTAATTGTGCATACATGCTATTATGCATTTGTCAAAACCTCAGAACTGTAAAACACTGAGAATGAATCCTAGTACAAACTATAGACTTTATGTAATAATAATGTGTCAATATTGGTTCATCGGTTGTAACAAATGTACTACACTAATGCAAGGTGTTAATAATAGGAGAACTGAGGGTAGGGTGGGGCATGGAGAGGAAGTATAAAGGAATTTTCTGCTAAAATTTTATGTAAACTTAATACTGCTCTAAGCAATAATGTCTATTAATTAAAATAATAGAAAAGAAAAGTAAATATAATTTTTCCGAGTTGCAACTTTTGGATGACATTATATAGGTAGATAGATGATAGGTAGATAGATAGATGACAGATATGTTTATATGTATTTCCTGATATTTTAATACTGTAAATATTACTTCTATAATTAAACATAAAAGAATAAAATCATATATCTAAAAATTTCTGGTGTCTCTATGTGTATTTATATATCAAATATTCTGAAACAAGAGCAAACTCTATGCTTATTCCTTTAAAATAAGTTTTGCGTTTCACAAATATCTGCTAAGTACAAAGAATATAAACATTTGTAAATGTTTATACTGACCAAAAAATTTCAAAATCTCCATGTGGAACAAGACCTATTAACTTACTCTAATTTAATAGAGAAGACTATTTGGGGTAAAATGAGATGCCAGGAAAGATTGAGGAGTTAGAGTTATTCATTCCAGACAGTAGAGTAGAAAAGATTTTTGACTTGAGCTTTTGTGTGAGAGTGATTCTGAATATTCTAGATACAAGACCTACAATGGCCATGGAGAGTAGAAGTAGGTGCTCTTTACAGGGATGGTAAGAAATTTAATGTGATTACACTGTCAAACATCAGAAAGACTTTGTTTCTTCTTAAAATGCTGATTCCTAGGCACCATCTGATAACTAAGAATTTAAATATTTGTAGCTAGGTCTTGGGAACCTGCATTTTAGTAAAATTTGCAGGAATATTTAACATAGAAGTATCATGGAACTGTCACAGTTTTCTAAGCACAGAGCACTACAATCTTGTGTGTGTGTATTTAATCAGTGTCATGTGAATCCAGAAATGATATAATAGAAGAAAGACTGGGGATTGGAAGCCCAGTTAAAACATTATATTTTCAAAATAGTCCCAGTAAGCAATAATGAAAATAGATACTGCATTTGTGGATACTTCCTACAACACAATTTCTGAGAGCCATGCTGACCTCTGTTTTTATGTATGTTTGTATGTATTTTCTGATATTCTAATATTTTATTACTTTTATAATTAAACATGAGATGAAATTTGCGTATAGTAAAGTAGAATCATATAATGTGTAATAAAAACTCAGAGTATTTATTTCTGGTTTTCTCAAACGTAAAGCTAAAGACACACTGCCTACACTAAGGCAACAAAAATGTGAGTTAATATAGATACACAAGGACAGAGAGATGGAGGCAGGGAGAGCAGAAAGGAGGGAAGAAGGGAAGGAGAAAAGGGAGGGAGGGAAGGAAGGAAGGAAGGAAGGAAGGAAGGAAGGAAGGAAGGAAGGAGGAAGGAAGGAAGGAAGGAAGGAAGGAAGGAAGGAAGGAAGGAAGGAAGGAAGGAAGGAAGAATATTATTAAAAGCAGCTTGATGGGAAAACAAGACTTTCGTTCAGATGTAATCACAGAAAGTCAGAGTGTTTCCCCACAATGTATAAACTAGGCATTAGTAATTGACTATCAAAGAATCACCTAAATATCTAGGCCAATAACAACTCTTAATAAGTGATAGATGTTATCCATCTTTATATATGGAGAGAGAGCTATCTATCTCATTAATCTATTCTCTCTCTCTCTCTTCAAAAGCACACTAGCTCTCATCCTGGTCACCTATGAATAGGTACGGAATATTGACTCTAAAATCCACTTCTTCTGTGCTCTCACCCTTATCCACACAATGGTGGTTCATATAAACAAGCATAAGAAGGAAAAAAAAAAAGGTTTGGGAGAATTAGAATCATAGCAGAGGTAAAAGGAAGCCATCAATAAATCAGTAGATTTAGGCAGGAGGATGAGGAAACTGTTAATAAAATATATATCACCAGATGCAGTTTACTACTGCATGTATAATCAGCCGAAAAATATACTCAGCTTTAAGTACTCTCTGAAGTGCTTTCAAAAGCTTGTGCAAACTTATATTTTACGCAAATCAAAGCTATCTATTTAAAATATATCATCATCTTAATTTTCACAAGTATTAAAGCAAAAGTAAGATTGAAAACAGCACATTGTTTTGGAGGAAAAGGGGAGAAATATTAATATCCTTCTATAGTAATATTCTATAGTAATACTAATAATATCCTTCTATAGTAATTATTTTAGGTACAAAAAAATTTATATAGAGTAGCACTTGATATTCTGTGATTTTTTTTAGGAAAAAGGTGACTGTAAGTATAACGCATATAAATGTAAAAATCAACTTATAAGAGCTGAATAGCTTGCTTATTTCTCTAAAGAATATTCAGCTGCATTTGTTTAGCAAATAAACATAAAAACTTTTTTGCAGGTGACTGCTTCTTTCTTAGTTTTCAAGGTTTCCCAGGGTGCTTTATGTGATAAGCAAAAATCTATTCTGTAAAAGTTTAAAAAGAAGTATCTGACAAAATAACCAGCAAACAAATATACACATGTATCTACTGCTATATATGCTAAAAAGCAATATACTATTCAATATAAAAACTATAGGTGCTCATCAGTTTAATGAGTTGAATTCACTATGCATGTACACATGTATTCATCCATCCAGCTGTTTGATCCTCTAGTCATCTATTCATTTAAATATTCAACATTTATTACATGCCTACTATTTACAGGCTCTATATAAATGTATCTAAATCCCAAAGGCAGAAGTTATTAAATTATTTTAGCAGATAGTACACAGTACCTCTTTTGGAAATATAGTATTTTCTTCGGCAAGTACTATAAATTTTATCACCAAAATTATATCAAATCTATTCATTTCTTTCCATTTCTGCTAGCACTATTCTAGACCAAATTACTAGTGTCTCCTATAACAGGCTGATAATTTGTCTTACTATTAATCTTTTGCAGTCCTCATTTTCCATGCCCATTTAAATACCTACAAACTTAAATGCATTTTCTGCAAAGCAGCCACAGTAGAAAACATAAGATTTAATTCTAGTCATGTCACTTCTCTTGATAAAACTATTTATTGCCTTTCTATTGTACACTTTTTGCACTTACAAAACCCATAACACAGTCTTCTAGAGTTGAACTCTTGTTTCTGGGACCCTATCGCCTTTTTAAAGGCAACAGCTTTTATTTGGTTAGTCATCTGCATACAACTTTGTATAGTCTCCTTTATTTTAGATACTTATCCCACATGTTTTGACTGAATAAATGAAATACGTTAAGGCAATATATAAATATATTCAATTCACAATGCTAAATACATACGCCAGAAAAAAGTGGATGGGGAGAAAACCTAAAGTTCAGTTTTACATGTTTGTGAGATACTTAAGTGAAGATATTATGCAGTTTCTTGAATATACAAATGAAGTTAATAGGAGCTATCTTTGCCATACACACATGCATATACACACAACACACACATACACAATGTAGGCACACACCCACATCCATATGAAGGTTTTGACAGAGTACAGGAGACAGTGTCTCTCAGGAAAAAAAAAAAAAAACAGAAAAACAGACTGTGGGCCTAATCCTAAAATCCAAATAACTATCCCATTATGCCATATAGAGGTCATATAAAGATGGAGAAATTATAATGAAGATTTAACATAATTGTCCAGAAAAATAAGAGAAAGAACAAGTAGGATGTGGTGGTAGGAGGGATATTTTGAGAAGTGAGTAATCAATTACATCAGGTGTTGATGAATGCCGTTCAGCTAAAATGAGAATGTCTCTTGTGGATCTGACGGTATGAAGTCATCAATGATCTTGACATGAACACTTGTCTTGAGCAACTTCATCAGATTCAGGAGAAAAGACTGGATGGGTGTAAAGGGGGAAGAGAGGAGGAAGCTTTTGTTAATGTACTTTAGGAGAGATAGTACGTTATGCTATTTTGGAGTGATACAAGCAAAAATGGAAGACTGTTGATGCCAGACAGTTGAAATTAACAAAGAACAAAAGTCCTTTGGTTACAAAGATTAGATACAAGTTAATTGACTAGAATATACCATGTGCTCAATAATGGTAACACACAGTCTTGTTATGAGAAAGAGCAAAGATTATTTTAGTGAGTTTTAAATGCATGTTTTTATGGTAAAATGAAACATTGCTTTTGTTAAGTTTTGATTACCTAAATCATAATAAAACAAATGTGACCATCGGTTCTCCAGTCTAACCAGTTGGAAAATAAAGTAATAGCCATAAAATAGCATTTCACTGACACTTTCTCATACTTTCTACCCCAAATCTGGTTTTCTACTTGTTTCTCCTAAATTGTTCTAGTAATAGCAAAGAGATGCTTTGTGAGACATTCAAGGATTAACTAATTGCCTTGAACACCAGATAGTATCTATTTTCCTTCTCTATTGCTTCAGGGATGTCTCTAATTATTGCTATTTCCAAAAGGAAGAGATGTATGGCCAGAGTTACTACCTACCAAAAGCATCATAAATACCACCATAGCAATAATCAAGAGTGCTGTCTTTGGTCATAATACCTAACATTGAAGGCAATGAGGCTTCACATTTGGTACCCTTGCCATTGCTAACTACCACTACAACTGCTGCATCCATCATTGCTAATCCTGCCACCATATTTGCCAACGCTTTTTCCAATAACTCCAGTAATTTTCCCAATGTATGTGGCTCTCAGTGTCCCAGGAGAGTTGCAGAGCAGCGTTCACCGAGTTTTTATTTGCCCTTTAATTAACATCTTTTTGCTCTAATAATCAGTTGTGAGTTCAATGATGCTGGAGTGAGAGACTGTGGTATTCTCAGAATTACTCGGACTTTCCAAATGCCCCCCTTCCCTCAATTTTACTTATTTTTGTTGTTGTTGTTTTCGCTTGCATTTTAAGAAGTCAAAGGAGATTCTCAGTTTGTTATATAAATATGTTTGTATCCCAACTAAACTATTCATATAAGGATTTTTCTAGCATGGACACAAATTAGGACCCAGATATGCTAATTCACTTTTCAAAACCACGAGGTGGTTAACACGTGACTTCTTGGTTTTCTGATATGTTCTGTACCATACCTGGGGACAAAAAGGCAATGAATGTTTAAGATGTAATTTAGAAAGAGATAGAAGGGAAAGAGAAGAATTCAGAAATGCTTTCCTTCAACAAATTTAACATATCAGTGATTTAATTTATAAAAGTTACCCAGAGTCTAAGTCTAGTTCTAAAATAATCCACAGACTCTTCACAATCATCTCCAAAATCTAAGGTTGGAAAAGTATTTTAAAAGTCAGATATGTGCTGCTTCGCATTACCTAATTTACTCAATTTTTGAAGTGTTTTCTTTCGTAAATCATCTTTGAAGTCATGTCAGATTGGTACCACAAGTATAGTAATCACACATATCAAACACTTATTACCCAAATATATTGTATTGGTACATCAATTGGCCCCATAGCATGCAAAGATCCCAGATGATGGTGACGATGATAATGGTGCTGCACATGGGACATAATAGGAGTTTAATATTTATTTCAAAAATTGGCAAATGAATAAATTATAATTTGTGTTTTCGTAAAACGTTATAAAGCATTTTAATACATATTAGCTGATTTTATTTGTAAAACAATCATCTGACTTGAGTAGGGTTTATCAGTCCTACTTTAGTGATGAAACCTACCGTGATTAAAGAATTTTGCCAATGACTAACAACTAATAAAATAATTAAAAGCATAGATTTCATGCTCCACATTTTTGTCTTGGATATTTAAAATAAAAAAAAATTTAGAGAGGTCTAACATAGTTTCTGTTTATTTCATTTCATTTTATCTATATATTATTTATTATAATTATAAAAAATATGTTATACATATTAAATATTACATAATATATTATTTTTTATGGCTGTGTGGTGTTCTATTATGTATATGCACCACATTTTCTTTATCCAGTCCACCATTTATGAGCATCTAGGTTGATTCCATGTCTTTGCTATTGTGAATAGCGCTGAGATAAACATGCGCCATACATGTGTCTTTACAGTAGAATTATTTATATTCCTTTGGATATATATCCAGTAATAGGAATGCTGAATTAAATGGCAGCTCTGTTTTAAGTTCTTTCAGAAATCACAAAACTGCTTTCCATAGTGGCTGAACTAATTTACATTCCTGTAGGTACTATATACACATTCCATTTTCTCTGCAACCTTGCTAACATCTGTTATTTTTTGACTTTTCAATAATAGCCATTCTGACTGCTGTGGATGGTATCATAGTGATTTTGATTTGCATTTCTTGAACGATTAGTGATGTTGAGAATTTTTTTATATGCTTCTTGTCCATGTGTATGTCTTCTTTTGAGAAGTTTCTGTTCATATCCTTTGCCCATTTTTTAACAGGGTTGTTTTTTGCTTGTTAATTTGTTTAAATTCCTTTCATATTCTGGATGTTAGATTTCTCTTGGAGGCATAGGGTGTATTTTACCCCATTTTGTAGGTTGTCTTTTTACTCTGTTGATCATTTCTTTTGCTGTGCAGAACCTCTTTAGTTTATTGAAGTCTAATTTGTCAATTTTTGTTTTGTTGCAACTGCTTTCAGAGTCTTCATCATGAAATCTTTGCCAGGGCCTATATCTGGAATGATATTTTTCTAGGTTTTCTCCAAGGGATTTTGTAGTTTTAGGTTATATATTTAAGTCTTTAATCCATCTTGAGTTAATTTTTGTATATGGTGAAATGAATGGGTTCAATTTTTATCTTCTGCATATGACTAAGCAGTCATTGTAACATTTTTTAAATAGGGAGTCTTTCCCCAGTTTCTTGTTTTTTTAGACTTCGTCAATGGTCAGGTGGGGGTAGGTGTGCACATTCATTGTTGGGTTCTTTAACCTGTTCCATTGGTCTATGTGTCTATTTTTGTGCCAGTATCATGTGGTTTTGGTTACTGTAGCCTTGTAATATAGTTTGAAGTTGGGTAGTCTAATGTATTTGGCTTTGTACATTTTGCTTAGGATTGCTTTCTTTATTTTAGCTATTTTTTGGTTCCACGTGAATTTTAGAGTAGTTTTTTCTAATTCTCTGAAAAATGTTGTTGAAAGTTTGACAGGAATAGCACTGAATCTCTAAATTGATTTGGACAATATGGCCATTTTAACAATATTGATTTTTCCTATCCATTACGTGGAATTTTTTAAATTTGTTTGTGTCATCTGTGATTTCTTTTAGCAGTGTTTTATAATTTTTGCTGTAGAGGTCTTTCACCTCCCTAATTAGCTGTATTCCCAGGTCATTATGTGTCTGTGTTTGGGGAGGGAGGTGGGATTGCTCTTGATTTGGCTCTCAGCTTGGATGTAATTGGTGTTTAGAAATCTTACTGATATTTATACATTGATTATGTATCCTGAAACTTTCCTGAAGTTGTTTACTAGATCTAGGAGCCTTTGAGCAGAGACTATGGTATTTTCTAGATATAGATTCAAATCATCTGTGAAGGGAAACTGTTTGGCTACCTCTCTTCCGATTTGGATGCCTTTGACTTCTTTCTCTTACTTGATTGCTTTGGCTAGAACTTCCAGTACTATGTTGAATAGAAATGGTGACAGTGGGCATCCTTGTCTTGTCTCAGTTCTCAAGAGGACTGCTTCCAGCTTTTCCCCATTCCATATGATGCTGGTTGTGGGTTTGTCAGAAACGGCTCTTAATATTTTGAGTTATGTTTCTTCAATGCCTAGTTTGTTGAGGGTTTTTAACATGAAGGGATGTTGAATTTTATTAAAAGTGTTATCTTCATCTATTGTGATGATCATGTGGTGTTTGTTTTTAGTTGTATTTATGTGATAAATCATGTTGATTCGTTTGCATGTGTTGAATCTAGCTTGCAACTCAGAAATGAAGCCTATTGATCCTGGTGGATTAGCTTTTGGATGTGCTACTGGATATGGTTTGCTAGTATTTTCCTGAGGATTTTTGCATCTATGTTCACCAGAAATATTGCCCTAACATTTTCTTTCTTCATTATTTCTCTGCCAGGTTTTGGTATCAGAATGATGTTGGCCTAAAAGAATGAGTTAGGGAAGAGTCCTTCTTCCTTGACTTTTTGTAATAGTTTCAGTAGAATCGATACCAGCTCTTTTTTGTACAACTAGTAGAATTCAGCTGTGGATATGTCTGGTGCAGAGTTTTTTCTGGTTGGTAGGCTTTTTATGACATTCTATTTTGGAACCTGTTATTGATCTATTCAGAGTTTTAATTTCTTCTTAGTTTAAGCTTGGGAGGTTGTATGTCTCCAGGAATTTTTCCATTTTTTCTAGGTTTTTGGGTTTCTATGCAGAGAGATGTTTACCGAGGCAGGCAGATCACGAGGTCAGGAGATCGAGACCACGGTGAAACCCCATCTCTACTAAAAATACAAAAAATTAGCCGGGCGTGGTGGCGGGCGCCTGTAGTCCCAGCTACTCAGAGAGGCTGAGGTAGGAGAATGGCGTGAACCCGGGAGGCGGAGCTTGCAGTGAGCCGAGATTGCGCCACTGCACTCCAGCCTGGGCGACAGAGCGAGACTCCGTCTCAAAAAAAAAAAAAAAAAAAAAAAAAAGAATTGTTTTTATTTCTGTGGTGTCAGTAGTAATTTCACCTTTGTCATTTCTGATTGTGTTTATTTGGATGTCCTTTTTTTTCTTTTAGTCCAGTTTGTAGTCTAGCAATCTTATGTATTATTTCAAAGAACCGAATTTTGGTTACATTAATTTTTTGTATTGTTTTTTGTGCCTAAATTACAATCAGTAAGCTCTGATTTTGATTATTAGTTTTCTTCTCATAGCTTTGAGATTGGTTTCATCTTGTTTTTCTAGTTCCTTTAAGCATGTTGTTAAGTTGTTGAGATCTTTCTAACTTTTTAATGTGGGTGTTTAACACTCTAAACTTTTCTCTTAACATGGTTTTAGCTGTGCCCCGAGAGATTCTGGTATGTTGTATATTTGTTTTCATTAGTTTCAAATAATCTCTTGATTTCTGCCTTAATTTTATTAGTTACCTGAAAGTCATTCAGGAACAGGTTGTTTAATTTCTATGTAATTGCATGGATTTTAGAAATATTCTTGAGTATTAATTTCTATTTTTATTACATTGTGGTTTGAGAGTGTGGTTAGTATAATTTCAGTTTTTTTGAATTTGCTGAGAATTGCTTTATGGCTGGACATGTGGTTAATTTTAGAGTATGTGCCCACGTGCAGATAAGGATATATATCCTACTGTTGTTGGGTGGAGTGTTCTTTAGATGTCTGCTAGGTTCATTTTGTCAGGTGTTGAGTTTAGTCCCAAAAATCTTTGTTAGATTTCTGCCTTGATAATCTATTTAATACTGTTGATGGAGACAGCCAAGGGTCCTCAGCAAAACCCCACCTTCAAGCCTAAAACAGCCTGAAGGCTGAAAAACCGGACTGCTGGTCCCAGATGAAGCCCTCCCTTTCCCAACTGACTCTCCCTGAATAATGCCCACCTGCACATTGGAAGGATGGGGTGAAGTCTCAGGAAGTTCATGCCATTTGCAGCGGGGAGGAGCCTGGCCTCTTCAGTTCCTGGGTGGTAACCTGGGATTCAATCAGTGAGGTGGGAGACCTGCTAGCAGGACTCTCTCTCACTTTGCTGAAAGTTCCTCTTTCCTTTTTTCTTTTCTCCCAGTAAACCCTCCCCTAATCACCCTACAATGTGTCCACGTGTCTAAATTTCCCTGGTCTTGTGACAACAACCTGTTTTTTTTCCTACAACGTCGGTGAGGTGTTGAAGACCCCCACTATTATTGTATTGTTATTTAAGTCTCTTAATAAGTCTCTGAGAAGTTGTTTTATGAATCTGTGAGCTCCAGCATTGGCTGCATACACACACACACACACACACACACACACACACACACACGTATATATATTTAGGATAGTTAAGGATTCTTGTTAAATTGAATCATTTATCAATATGTTATGCCCTTCTTCATTCGTTTTGATATTTGATGGTTTAAAGTCTGTGTTTCATAAAATAACAATAGTAACCCCTGCTCTTTTTTTTTAATTTTCTTGATACATCTTTCTCCATCTCTATACTTTGATTCTGTGGGTGTCATTGCATGTGGGATGGATCTCTTGAAGACAGCCTAAAGTTGGATCTTGCTTCTTTATCCAAATTGCCACTCCATGCCTTTTAAACAAGTGGAATCAAGACTGAAAAACTTTTTTGAAGATTATAACAGGAGATGAAACATGGCTTTATTAGTGTAATCCTGAAAACAAAGCACAATCAAAGCAATGGCTACCAAGAGATGGAAGTGGTCCAATCAAATCATATCAGATGGGTCAAAAGCAGAGATCATGGCAACAGTTTTGCTGATGCTCTAGACATTTTGCTTTTGAATTTCTGGAGGGTCAAAGAATGATAATATGTACTTATTATGAAAAAGCTAGCTAAAGCTTTAGTAAAAAACAAATGTCCAGGGACACTTAACCAGAGAGTCCTTCTCAACAATAGCAATGTTCCTGCTTATTCCACTTATGAAATGAAAGCAATTTTGTGTGAGTTTCTATGAGAAAACACCAGGAATCCAACTTTAGGTCCTGATTTGGCTCCTGAATTATTTTCTTTTCCTAATCTTAAAAAATCTTTAAAGGCCACCTGTTTTTCTTCAGTTAATAATGAAGAAAGACTTCATTGATATGTTTAAATTCCAAAGATCTTCACTTCTTTAGAAATGGGCTAAATGGTCTGTATCATCCCTTACATAAGTGTCTTTATCTTGGTGAAGCTTACATTAAGAAATAAAGTTTATATGCTTATATTTTAATTCCATTTATCCACACACTTTTTAAAGTAACCTTGTTTATTTTTATGGGAACCCTGTCTTATGTGCAATCTGTTGTTGACCAAAATGTTGACTAGCTAAGCAAATGTGTAAAAGAAGGATTAACATATGTGAGAATTCTGAAGTAAAAAAAGGCAAGAGAAAGCAAAAGTAGGAAGAAAATGAAGAAAGTCACTGAAAGAGTCAGAAAGTGGAGATGTGTGAGACTGATTTTAAAAAGTAAAAGGAAGTACATGCACCTGAAATACAAAGACCTAAAAGAAAACATATAATAAGTAGAGAGAGGAAGGACCCAGCCATGAAGTCTTGTAATCCATTAAACTGATTTTGGTTTATAGCCTAAAGGTCTATATAAAACTCTAAAGTATTCTAAGCAGAAAAAGTAATAATCAAGTTTACAGTTTGTAGTTTTTATGGTCTCCTCATGGAGAATGTATTAGCTGGAGCCAAATGTACCTATGAAATGACTTGTGAAAAGTATATGAGTATCTTCCAGGAAGAGCTGATAGTAGCCTCATTTAAAGTGGTGGTAGTAGTGACAACGAAGAGAACTGAGCAAGATATCAGAAAAATGGTCGGGTAGGGAATTTCAGGGTATACTGTCCCCCAAGAAATATGTGCCACCCTAAAAACTATAAACTGGTAAAACTGAATTTACTTTACCAGAACTCTGGAAGATGGCCAAATGTTCACAGCAATAAATAAAATGTTCAATCATGAGAAGGACTACTTAAACCTAGTGGAAAAGTTTTGTGGAGTTTTAATTTACCCTTGTCACACACACACCTCCCTAGTGTGGTGGCAGTCCTGAAATCAGCAACCTGCATTCCTGATGTGGGTTCCTGGTTCCATACACAGCAGAACAGACCTTATTCCAAAGGAATCATGTTTGTATATTTTGACCTGTCTGAGGCTGCCTAAATGACTGACACAAGGGGCTTGACTTTAGTTTGCCTAACTCAGATCTCTGTTAGGGTGAAGAAACAAATTTGGGAAGGAAGCTCCTTCAAACAATCAAAAAGCAAACGAACAAGCCTCTATGACCTGGAGCAAGAGACAACAGTTGGGCAAAAAATAGACATGCCAAAAGCTTTGAAGGAAAGGCTGTGGGGTAAAACACTTCCTAAAATATGAGCCTTACAAAGCTCCTGGATATACTGGGGAATGTGGAAAACCAAGAAACAAGTAGAATGGAATGCTGGCTCAAAAATGATCTGGGACTCCATAACCTTTCACTTCTGGCTCATGTATATGTTCAGCAGAAGTAGGAAATGAAGGGTCAGGTAGCATCAGAAATAACCAACTAAGCATGGAAGGAGTGACCAAAACAGAGTCAATAGGCAAAGATTTTTAAAATGTGTTTTTTTCTTTTCATTATAAATTTCTTACCCCAGAAGGATAAGAAAATATGTTAAACCACTAGCTAACCACTTCACCAAATTAACCAAGACTTCTGAGACTATACATAACAAAAGAATTCAGTCTTCAAAAAATAGGTTACAACTTAAAGTAATCAATACTACCAAATCCTGAGGTGTGGGGAGAGTTTCATTTTCAGATATGCCAAATCATAATTATACAAATGCCCCAATTTAACAAAAATTATGATGCCCGCAGGAAAGAAATAATAGCCCTTTCATAGAAAAAAGAATACTCAAAGAAACTGATAATAAGGGAGCACAAGTTTTGGTACTATAAAACCACTATAGGCCGCGGGTGGTGGCTCACACTTGTAATCCCAGCACTTTGGGAGGCCAAGGCAGGCGGCTCATGAAGTCAGGAGATTAAGACCATCCTGGCTAACACAATGAAACCCTGTCTCTACTAAAAATACAAAACATTAGCTGGGCGTGGTGGCATGCACCTGTCGTCCCAGCTACTCTGGAGGCTGAGGCAGAAGAATCGTTTGAACCCAGGAGGCGGAGGTTGCAGTGAGTCAAGATTACACCACTGCACTCCAGCCTGGGCTACAGAGCGAGTCTCTGGAAAAAAGAAGAAAAAAAAAAGACTATAAACCCACTGTCTCAAATATGCTTAAAGGGTAAAGGACTAAAGGACACTGGGGAAAAAAAAACAACTAAAGAAAACTAGAAGCACAATGACTCAACAAATAGGGAATCAATACAATGATGGCAATATAAAAAGGAATCAAAAAGAAATTCTGGAGTTGAAAAGTACAATAACTAAAATGCAAAATTTACTAGAAAAGCTCAACAGAAAATTTAAGCAAACAAAAGAAATAGTCGTTCAACTAGAAGATAAGACAATTGAAACTGCCCCACCTGAGGAGGCAAAATAAATTTTAAAAAATTAAATAATATTTAAGAGATCTCTGGAACACCATAAAATGTACCAATGTATGCACAATGGCAGTTTCAGATGGGTAGGACAGAAAGAAATGAGCAGAAAAAAATCTTTGAAGACATAATAATAAAAACTTTCCAAGTTTGAGGAAAGACACGAGTCTCTACATCCAATGGGTTCAACAGTCTCGAAGAAGCATAAACTCAAAGAGATCCATACTGAGTTACAGTCAAAATGGCAAAGGACAATGACAAAGAGAATCTTGAAAGTAGTAGAAAATAAGGAAGTCAGCAAGTACAGTTGATTCTCACTAAGATTAACAACCAATTTTTTGTAAAAATCCATGAAGGCCAGATGGCAAAAAGATGATATATTTAAAGTATTGAAACAAACAGAAGGATCTGTCAATCAAAAATTTTATGTCAAGCAAAACAATCCTAACGAAATAAATGGTAAATAAGATATCTTCAAATAAACAAAATATGAAGGTGTTTGCTACTAGTACACATGCTCTATAAAACATGCTAATGAGAATCTTTCAGGCTGAAATGAAAGGCAGCAAATATTAAATCAAAATCATGCAAAGAAATGAAAAGAAACATTAGTAAAGGTTACCACGTAGATGAATATAAAATACAGAATTATTTTATTTTTGGTTTATATTTCCTCTTATTTTCCTATATAACATAAAACAATAATTCTAAATCTATGCTAATGAACATATGTTCATTTTCGAAAATACCAACTATAGGAGAAGTAACAAAGATGTAAAGGAGCAGAGATTTTATATATCATTTTAGCTAAGATTGTATTAATTTAATAATAGGCTATTTTAAGTTTATTATGTTAACTGTAATCAGTGAGATAACCACTAAGAAATGAAATAATATACAGAGAGGAATCAAAACAGTACAGTACAAAAAAAATCAATTGAACACAAAAGAAGGCAATAATAAAAGAATTGAATATATGACATATAGAAAACAAATAACAAAATGGTGCCAGTAAATTTTTTCTTAGAAATAAATGATTTAAATGTAAATGGATAAAAATCTCCAGTTGAAGTCCAGAGATAGGTAGAATAGAGCAGTTATATGATACATCTATATGCTGTGTACAAGAGACTCACTTTGGATCCAAAAACACAAATAGTTTGAAAGTAAGTCATTTTTCAAAAGCATTCCATAAAAAATAGTGATGACAAGAAAATTACAGTGCATATGGTAATTTCAGGTATAATAGATATTGTCAATTATTGTTTGCAACAGTCAAGGCCAATCCATCCATAATAGATAGCAATTAAAAACATATACCCACACAAAAACATGGCCCCCAAACATATAATTAAAAAGGGACAAAAGAAAGAAGTTCTATAATAAAGATTTCATAATCTCACTTTCAATAACAGGTAGAAAAACTAGCATAAAAATCAGCAAGTAGATTAAGATTTGTACAACCCTATAAACCTATTAGAACTAACGGGCATATACAGAATACTTCACCCAAATAACGAAAGACCAAATATTCTTAGTAAGTACATGTGGAACATTTCCCCAAATAAACCATATGTTAAACCACATAACGTCTCAATAAAATTATATAGATATTAATTATACAAAGGAATCTCCTCTGACTATGATGCTATGAATCTAGAAATTGATAACATAAGAAAATTGGGAAACTTAAAAATATATGTAAGTTAAACAACACACTCTCAAACAACAATGGGTCAAAGAACTTATCACAAAAGATTTTAGAAAATGTCTTCAGACAAAGTAAAAGGAATAAACAACATTCAAAAATGTAGAGTTTTAGTAAAACCCATGCTCAGAGTAAAATTTATAGCTGCATATACCTATATTAAAAAAAGAAGAAATATCTGCACTCAGTAGTCTAACTCTACACTATAAAGAACTAAAAAATGATAAGCAAACTAAATCTAAAACTAGCAGAAGGAAGGAATTGCCATGATTAGAGCAGAACTGAATGATTTAGAAAATAAAAAATCAATAGAGAAAATCAAATAAGTCAAATGTTTGTTCTTTGAAAAAGTTTGATATAATTGACAAACATTTATATAGATTGAGAAAAAAAGGAGACTCAAATCATTAAAGTCATAAGTAAAAGTGGACATATTACTACAAAACCTGTACAAAATAAAATATAAAAGAATGTTTTGGACAATTGTATGCCCACAAAATAGGTAAATAAATGAAATGCAAATATTTCTCCAAAAAACATGAATTACCAAAGCTGAACCAAAAATAAATGGAAACTATCAAGAGATCCATTATGAGTAAAGAGATTGAATCTATAATAAAAACTCTTTAAACAATGACAATAAAAAAGGCCCAGGACCAGGCATTTTTTTTTTTTTTT
>NW_026652285.1:38124356-38124981 GCF_009828535.3 Hylobates moloch
GCCTTCTGCTAGCTTTTGAATGTGTTTGCTCTTGCTTTTCTAGTTCTTTTAATTGTGATGTTAGGGTGTCAATTTTGGATCTTTCCTGCTTTCTCTTGTGGGCATTTAGTGCTATAAATTTCCCTCTACACACTGCTTTGAATGTGTCCCAGAGATTCTGGTATGTTGTGTCTTTGTTCTCGTTGGTTTCAAAGAACATCTTTATTTCTGCCTTCATTTCATTATGTACCCAATAGTCATTCAGGAGCAGGTTGTTCAGTTTCCATGTAGTTGAGCGGTTTTGAGTGAGTTTCTTAATCCTGAGTTCTAGTTTGATTGCACTGTGGTCTGAGAGACAGTTTGTTATAATTTCTGTTCTTTTACATTTGCTGAGGAGAGCTTTACTTCCAACTATGTGGTCAATTTTGGAATAGGTGTGGTGTGGTGCTGAAAAAAATGTATATTCTGTTGACTTGGGGTGGAGAGTTCTGTAGATGTCTATTAGGTCTGCTTGGTGCAGAGCTGAGTTCAATTCCTGGATATCCTTGTTAACTTTCTGTCTCGTTGATCTGTCTAATGCTGACAGTGGGGTGTTAAAATCTCCCATTATTATTGTGTGGGAGTTTAAGTCCCTTTGTAGGTCACT